>NC_088228.1:44871313-45207510 GCF_036934945.1 Oncorhynchus masou masou | reverse complement strand
GTCCATGGAAAGGGGTGAGAACCACATGCCTCCTAGGTTTTGTATTGAAGTCAATGTACCCAGAGGAGGACGGAAACTACGGTGCAATGCTACAGAGTGCTGTTGAATATACTGTAGACCATTGTAAAACAGTATGATTTAATACATTATTTGGTGACGTGGATATATTTAGTATAGTTTGTTAAAAATTATGTTTGACTATTTTCATTTAGCAGAATTTCACTGAAGAGGATGGTCCTCCCCTTCCTCCTCTGAGGAGCCTCCACTGACACATACTCACCTTGGCATCCAGTTAAATAAATGTCAATGTCAATCTCTCTGTAGTTCCGGAATATCTGCAAAAAAGAGAAAGTGAGCGACAGAGAAGATCAAATAACAAGTCCATGTTTCTCGCAGGGACTTTTTGTTACACCAGTTTGGATTTATCTTGTTTTTCTCTTCCATCCCTCTTAATTTCCACCTCTTTCTATCAGGGCCTCTTCCCGACATACAGTACATAAAAACATAATTTATGCCTGCCAACTCACAGAACACAAGACCTTTGTTTGTTTTAAGCACAAGGGACACAGGAGAGCGACTGGATACAAGGAAACTAATAACACATTTCTGAAAACATCTGGTAACATAACCTATTTCTCTCTCTCACACACTTTCCTTGTCTCCTCTCCATCTCTTCTGCGCTCAAACCCCACTCCTTCATCACCATCGTTCAAAACCACACACACACACATACGTTTTTCAGCGTCTTCACAGTGGCTGTGTCAGCAAAGTTGGTTGTGGATAGGTCCAGGATGATGGTGTGTGTGTCGTTGAAGGAGCTCCTCCCCATCTCTCCTACTCCTCCTGTACCGGACATCTGGGTTATGTGATCATCGCCATGAATGCCAGTCTCGGGGCCCCGGTCAAACCCAGTACCTTGCTGCTCAAAGGCCCAGTTCACCTTAGATTGACAGAGACAGAGTTTCAATATTTACTCTGCTCTGATAAAATACACATTTCAAAAGCCTTATGGGCTAGCCTAGGTGCACCTGGAGGTTTTACTGAAGCACTAAATTTAGCACAGTGGTAGATTTATGTAAACTGAAAAGATTTCTATATGGAGCCGCACTAGATTTGGCCCCTGGGGGGATGTGGCAGCAATTTCTTTGAAATAGCCGTATACGATAACACTATTTAACAATTCAGAAGGTCTATTTTGAGAAAAACACACAGATTTATCTAGCATGAAAATATTTAGATATGGAGCCCCCACAGATTTGGACAACGTAACATTGCAAAAATCTGAAACTTTCTGTCCAAAAATGAGGCAGAAAAATGTATCCATGCTTTTGTCACTACTAGGTTAGACAACTGCAATGCTCTACTTTCCTGCTACCCAGATAAAGCACAAAATAAACTTCAGTTACTGCTAATCACGGCTGCTAGAATCTTGACAAGAACCAAACATTTTGATCATATTACCCAAATGCTAGTGTCTCTACACTGGCTTCCTGTTAAGACTAGGGCTGATTTCAAGGTTTTACTGCTAACCTACAAAGCATTACAGGGGCTTGCTCCTACCTATCTTTCCAAATCGGATATACGTACACGTACACTATGGTCACAAGACGCAGGCCTCCTTACTGTCCCTAGAATTTCAAAGCAAACAGCTGGAGGCAGGGCTTTCTCCGATAGAGCTCCATTTTTATGCATTGGTCTGCCTATTCATGTGAGAGACACAGACACTGTTTCGATCTTTAAGTCTTTACTGGACTCATCTCTTCAGTAGGTCCTATGATTGAGTGTAGTCTGGCCCAGGAGTGTGAAGGTGAACGGAAAGGCACTGGAGCAACGGACCGTACTTGCTGTCTCTGACTGGCCAGTTCCCCTGTCTCTATTGGGATTCTCTGCCTTAAACCTTATTACAGGGGCTGTGTCACTGGCTTACTGGTGCTCTTCCATGCAATCCCTAGGAGGGGTGCGTCACTTGAGTGGGTTGAGTCACTGTGATCTTACCCTCCCTTGGGTTCGTTCTGTGGGGGAGATCTTCGTGGGCTATACTCGGTCTTGTCTCAGGATAGTAAGTTGGTGGTTGAAGATATCCTTCTAGTGATGAAGAGGCTGTGCTTTGGCAAAGTGTGTGGGGTTATATCCTGTCTGTTTGTATCGTCGGACGGGGCCACAGTGTCTCCCGACCCCTCCTGTCTCAGCTTCCAGTATTTATGCTGCAATAGTTTAGGGTCAGTCTGTTATATCTGGGGTATTTCCCCTGTGTTATCCAATGTCCTGTGTGAATTTAAGTTTGCACTCTAATTCTCTCTCTTTTTCTTTCTTTCTTTCTCTGAGGACCTGAGCCCTAGGACCATGCCTCAGGACTACTTGGCCTGATAACTCCTTGCTGTCCCCAGTCCACCGGGTTGTGCTGCTGCTCCAGTTTCAACTGTTCTGCCTGCGGCTATGGAACCCTGACCTGTTCACCGGACAAGCTACCTTGTCCCAGACCTGCTGTTTTCAACTCTAGAGACAGCAATAGTGGTAGTGATACTCTGAATGATTGGCTATGAAAATCCAACTGACATTTACTTCTGAGGTGCTGACCTGTTGCACTCTCTACAACCACTGTGAATATTATTATTTGACCATGCTGGTTATCTATGAACATTTGAACATCTAGGTTTCTTCCTAGGTTCCGGCCTTTCTAGGGAGTTTTTCCTCAGCACTGTGCTTCTACACCTGCATTGCTTGCTGTTTGGGGTTTTATGCTGGGTTTCTGTATAGCACTTTGTGACATCGGCTGATGTGAGAAGGGCTCTATAAATATATATTTGATTGGACCACGGGGGATGTGGCGGCCATCTTACAAAAAGGCCACTGTCAGTAATACAATGTTAGATAAACACACCAAATTTGGCACAGAGGAAGATGCATGTACCCTGAAAAGATTTAGATATAGTCCCATCATAGATTTGTCCCCTGGATCGTGACAGACATTTTACTAAGGTTGCAGACTGTACCACTACTTTACAAACTTTTCATCTACAAAAATCATTGCCGATACTTCTTGGCCTATACAATTGCCCTGGATCACCTGAAAATCCCAAAACTGTAACAGTAACACAGTATGTCACAGTGGGCCATATTATAAAGAAAAAGTGACAGGGAGCCACATTACCCTCGAGCAAACTCAGTCCATGTTTATGCGTGCGGACAAGCAGACCTATGCCCACCCGCCTCGACACATGTCCGCCAACCGCACACACCCCCATGCACACACATACCAGAATGGGTCCAAACATATGACACTTGTCAGGAATAGGAGAGTCCAAGACACTTGCCACCAGCCCAAGCCACCCGGGCCGACAAGCCCATTCATCGCCACAAGAGTGACCAGTAGAACAGCGAGACTGCACAGCCAGCCTGTCAATACTTTAACTCTCTCCAACACGATTTCCTTCCAACCATTTAAAAATAAAAAAATCCCAAGGGAAAGGTTCAGAAACAAATGTCAAAAATGAAACAAAAAACAAAAATATACATACATATACACACAGACACAGCACAGCCTCCATATAATTAATCTCATAATAATAATGTAGAGCTCTCTTTACTTGCACACAATATAGCTGTGTTGCCCCACCTACATGCCCCTAGGAATCTACCTATATGCCACCTTTTGTAAGTAAGCCCTTCAGTACTGTAACATCGTATTACCAACAGCGGCCATTTTGTAAGATGCCATGACATGTTTTTTCAGGGTTCATAAATCTAGCTCTGTTTTTTTTATATATGATGTCTCAACCTCTAAGTCTTTCCAGGGTACATCAATCTACCTCTGTGCCAAATGTGGTGTATCTCAAAAAAGGTCCTCAGAATTGTAACATTTTTATTACCGATAGTGGTCATTTTGTAAGATGGCCACCATGGACCCCAGGTGCCATTGTGTGGTGGCTCCAGATGTAAATATTTTCAGGCTACATAAATCTAACTCTCTGCCAGATTTGATGTGTTTATCTCAAAACAATCTGTTGCCATATGCTGCCATTTTGAAAAATGGCTGACACAGCCCCAGGGGCCAAACCTGGGGTGGCTACACATCTGAATGCTTTCAGGGTTCATACATCTACACAATTGTTTTGCTAAAATGCCTCACTATACTTTCGTATATCACACTACAAACCTGTCCGTTGATGGGTCGGTCAACTAGGGCAATGGGTGTTTGGTTCAATTTCAGCTCTGGGGAACCTTTCTCTTCATCCCACTTGTCATCTGGATGGACTGTATTGTTGGGTAGGCATCCATTCACACCATTCTGGGAAGGGAAGAGAAATAAGGTCACTAACAGTGCAATTTTTTCATGTTTGTTTGTTTGTCCGACATTACAGTAACAAAAGTTTGGGGTCACTTAGAAATGTCCTTGTTTTTGATTTAAAAAAAGCCAAAATTGTTTTACCATAAAAAGACCATCAAATTGATCAGAAATACAGTGTAGACATCAGAAATATGTTGTAAATGACTGTTGTAGCTGTAAATGGCTGATTTTTAATGGAATATCTACATAGGAGTACAGAGGCTAACACAATGGCCCGTTGTGTTATCTAATCCAAGTTTATCATTTTATAAGGCTAATTGATCATTAATTAAAAAAACTTTTGCAATTATGTCAGCACAGCTGAAAACTGTTATCCTGATTAAAGAAGCAATAAAACTGGCCTTTAGACTAGTTGAGTATCTGGAGCATCAGAATTTATGGGTTCGATTACAGGCTCAATATGGCTAGAAACAAAGACCTTTCTTCTGAAACTCGTCGGCCTATTCTTGTTCTGAGAAATGAAGGCTATGCCATGTGAGAAACAGTCTAGAAACTAAAGATCTTGTACAACGCTGTGTACTACTCCCTTCAAAGAACAGCGCAAACTGTCTCTAAGCAGAATAGAAAGAGGAGTGAGAAGCCCCGGTGCACAACTGGGCAAGAGGACGAGTACATTAGAGTGTCTAGTTTGAGAAACACTCCTCACAAGTCGTCAATTGGCAGCTTCATTAAATCGTACCCGCAAAACACCCATCTCAACGTCAACAGTGAAGAGGAGACTCCGGGATGCTGGCCTTCTAGGCAGAGTTCCTCTCTCCAGTGCCTGTGTTCTTTTGCCCATCTCAATCTTTTATTTTTATTGGCTTGTCTGAGATATGGATTTTTCTTTGCAACTCTGCCTAGAAGGCCAGCAGTCCCGGAGTCAACTCTTCACTGGTGTTTTGTGGGTACTATTTAATGAATCTGCTGGTTGACGACTTGTGAGGCGTCTGTTTCTCAAACTAGATACTCTAATGTACTTGTGCTTTTCTTTCAAAAACAAGGACATTTCTAAGTCAAATCAAATGTATTTATATATCCCTTCTTACATCAGCTGTTATATCAAAGTGCAGTACAGAAACCCAGCCTAAAACCCCCAAACAGCAAGCAATGCATGTGTAGAAGCAAGTGATCCCAAACTTTGAACGGTGGTGTATGTGTGTTGGACGTATTATACCTTTTTTGCCTCCTTTTTGGCTTTGTTTTTTTCTTTCTTGTCTTTCTTCTTTTCTTCAGTGTCTCTTTTCTTCTTTTTCATCAGCAGCATTCCAATGTCAATTCCACTCTGTGTAAGAAATGGAGTGCTTGAGACAAGGAGAGAGAAAGCAGTCTCTTTTATATTATGACATTTCAGCTCGATCTACTGTCTCTGTTATATTATGACAGACCAGCTAGAGCTACTGTCTTTATTATATTACAACAGACCAGCTGTATCTACTGTCTACATTTCACTTTGGCCATTGTTGTGGGCCTGCCCTCCCCTCAACAGCCTCAAATACACTATTTCATTTCACAAATAATATTTTACATTTACATTTACATTTAAGTCATTTAGCAGACGCTCTTAATGTCAAATAACGGCATTAGCATGAGAAGAACTTACCAGTCCAAAACAATGTCCTCTCCATTAAAAAAATATTCCTCCATTTGGGAATCGCTAAATGAATCGTCCTCCAACAATCTCTGTCTCACTTTCCCGATCAATTTCTTCTAAAATTGTGTATATATCCAGACTTAGATTTAGCTTTCCCTGACTTAGTCGCCATACTGATTGATATATAAACAGCTGAAGATGCGCTTTACCAAAACAAAGCTGTGCATAACATGCGTTGCTCCTTCCGGTATGAAACTACAATGGTGAATGTCCCTCTTTATGCCGGAGTTTACGACATGGGTTGGTCTTCCAACACATAAACATTACATATTGCCGTTTACCTCAGCTCATTGGCTACCTACCCAGCTAGATATCAAGACGATCAGTGGTCATTGGGTTAAAATACAGTCAATCAACGAAACAGCGGTCATATCATTGGTGTCTTCAAATCGGTTTCTTTCAGTCAGTACGTCCCGCGAAATGACCCATCATGTTTGGTTGTGTAACAAACAAACCAGTTGATTGCAATGAAACCAAACATGACTGGAAAAGTCACGTTTAGTTTGTGAATTTGCATCGAATGTGTCGTCGAAAATGGAATGAAACGGAATTCACGACACAAGTGGTTCACAAAATGTTTCATGTTAGGCAAAAAAATAGATTTTATCAAACAAAAGACCATTCATTGGGATTGCAAGCAGAGGAAGATCGTCAAAGGTAAACTATTTATTTTATTGCAGTTTGTGATTTTGTTACGCCTGTGATGGTTGAAATAGTTGTTTTTATGGGGCTCTATCCTCAGATAATCGCATCGTATTCTTTCACAGTAAATCCTTTTTTAAATCTGACAACGTAGTTGGATTAGCAAGATTCTAAGCTTTCGAAACATTGAGACAATTGTACACTGCTGAAATAAAGGGAACACTAAAATAACACATCCTAGATCTGAATGAATTAAATATTACTTTTAAATAGATTTTTATTTTCATAGTTGAATGTGCTGACAACAAAATCACACAAAAATGATCAATGGAAATCAAATGTATCAACCCATGGAGGTCTGGATTTGGAGTCACACTCAAAATTAAAGTGGAAAACCACACTACAGGCTGATCCAACTTTGATGTAATGTCCTAAAAACAAGTCCAAAAAAGGCTCAGTAGTGTGTGTGGCCTCCACGTGCCTGTATGACCTCCCTACAACGCCTGGGCATGCTCCTGAAGAGGTGGCGGATGGTCTCCTGAGGGATCTCCTCCCAGACCTGGACTAAAGCATCTGCCAACTCCTGGACAGTCTGTGGTGCAATGTGGCGTTGGTGGATGGGAGCGAGACATGATGTCCCAGATGAGCTAAATTTGATTCAGCTCTGGGGAACGGGCGGGCCAGTCCATAGCATCAATGCCTTCCTCTTGCAGGAACTGCTGACACACTCCAGCCACATGAGGTCTAACATTGTCTTGCATTAGGAGGAACCCAGGGCTAACCTCACCAGCATATGGTCTCACAAGGAGTATGAGGATCTCATCTCGGTACCTAATGCCAGTCAGGCTACCTCTGGCGAGCACATGGAGGGCTGTGCGCCCCCCCCCAAAGAAATGCCACCCCACACATTGACTGACCCACCGCCAAACCGGTCATGCTGGAGGATGTTGCAGGCAGCAGAACGTTCTCCATGGCGTCTCCAGACTCTGTCACGTCTGTGACGTGCTCAGTGTGAACCTGCTTTCATATGAGAAGAGCACAGGGCGCCAGTGGCGAATTTGCCAATCTTGGTGTTCTCTGGCAAATGCCAAACGTCCTGCACGGTGTTGGGCTGTAAGCACAACCCCCACCTGTGGACGCCGGGCCTTCATACCACTCTCATGGAGTCTGTTTCTGACCGTTTGAGCAGACACATGCACATTTGTGGCCTGCTGGAGGTAATTTTGCAGGGCTCTGGCAGTGGTCCTCCTTGCACAAAGGCGGAGTAGCGGTCCTGCTGCTGGGTTGTTGCCCTCCTACGGCCTCCTCCACGTCTCCTGATGTACTGGCCTGTCTCCTGGTAGCGCCTCCATGCTCTGGACACTACGCTGACAGACACAGCAAACCTTCTTGCCACAGCTCGTATTGATGTGCCATGGTAGATGAGCTGCACTACCTGAGCCACTTGTGTGGGTTGTAGACTCCGTCTCATGCTACCACTAGAGTGAAAGCCCCGCCAGCATTCAAAAGTGACCAACACATCAGCCAGGAAGCATAGGAACTGAGAAGTGGTATGTGGTCACCACCTGCAAAACCACTCCTTTATTGGGGGTGTCTTGCTAAGTGCCTATAATGTCAACCTGCTGTCTATTCCATTTGCACAACAGCATGTGAAATTTATTGTCAGTCAGTGTTGCTTCCTAAGTGGACAGTTTGATTTCACAGAAGTGTGATTGACTTGGAGTTACATTGTGTTGTTTAAACAGCTTGGAAAATTCCAGAAAATTATGTCATGTCTTTAGAAGCTTCTGATAGGCTAATTGACATCATTTGAGTCAATTGGAGGTGTACCTGTGGATGCATTTCAAGTCCTACCTTCAATATCAGTTCCTCTTTGATTGACGTCATGGGGAAATCAAAAGAAATCAGCCAAAACTTCAGAAAATTGTTGACTTCCACAAGTCTGGTTCATCCTTGGGAGAAATTTCCAAAAGCCTGAAGGTACCACATTCATCTGTACCAACAATAGTACACAAGTATAAACACCATGGGACCATGCAGCCATCATACCGCTCAGGAAGGAGACGCATTCTGTCTCCTAGAGATTATCATACTGTTGTGCGAAAAGTGCAAATCAATCCCAGAACAACAGCAAAGGACCTTGTGAAGATGCTGGAGGAAACAGGTACAAAAATATCAATATCCACAGTAAAATGAGACCTATATCGACATAACCTGAAAGGTTGCTCAGCAAGGAAGAAGCTACTGCTTCAAAACCGCCATAAAAAAGCCAGACACCGGTTTGCAACTGCACAAGGGGACAAAAATATTTATTGGAGAAATGTCCTCTGGTCTGATGAAACAAAAATAGAACTGTTTGGCGGAGAAAGGTTTGTTCTGTTAGGTGACCTAAACTAGGATATGCTTAACACCCCGGCAGTCCTGCAATCTAAGATAGATGCCCTCAATGTCACACAAATTATCAAGGAACCCACCAGGTACAACCCCAATACCATACAGATGGGCACCCTCATAGATATTATCCTGACCAACTTGCCCTCCAAATACACCTCTGCCTTCTTCAACCACGATCTCAGCAATCCCTGCCTCATTGCCTGCATCTGCTATGGGTCCGCGGTCAAACGACCACCCCTCATCATTGTCAAACTCTCCCTAAAACACTTCTCCGAGCAGGCCTTTCAATTCAACCTGGCCCGGGGATCCAGGAAGGATATTGACCTCATCCCGTCAGTCGAGGATGCCTGGTCATTCTTAAAAAGTAATTTCCTCACTATCTTAAATAAGCATGCACCTTTCAAAAAATGTAGAACTAAGAACAGATATAGCCCTTGGTTCACTCCAGACCTGACTGCCCTCGACCAGCACAAAAACATACTGTGGCGGACTGCAATAGCATTGAATAGTCCCTGCGATATGCAACTGTTCAGGGAAGTCGGGAACCAATACACGCAGTCAGTCAGGAAAGCATAGGCTAGCTTTTTCAAACAGAAATTGGCATCCTGTAGCTCTAACTCCAAAAGGTTCTGGGACACTGTAAAGTACATGGAGAACAAGAGCATGTCCTCCCAGCTGCTCACTGCACTGAGGCTAAGTAACACTGTCAACAACGATAAATCCACGATAATCAAGAATTAGAATATGCATTTCTCTACGGCTGGCATTGCTTTCCTCCTCGCTACCCCAACATCGGCCAACAGCTCTGCACCCTCCCGGGCTTCTTGCCCAAGCCTACACAGCTTCTCCTTCACCCAAATCCAGATAGCAGATGTTCTGAAAGATCTGTAAAACCTGGACCAGTACAAATCAGCTGGGCTAGTCAATCTGGACCTTCTCTTTCTAAAATTATCTGCCACCATTGTTGCAACCCCTATTACCAGTCTGTTCAACGTCTCTTTCATATTGTCAGAGATCCCTAAAGATAGGAAAGCTGCTGCGGTCATCCCCCATCTTCAAAGTGGGTGACACTCTAGAACCAAACTTTTCTCTGTTGACATCAACGATGTCGCTCTTGCTGCGGGTGATTCTCTGATCCACCTCTACACAGACGACACAATTCTGTATACATCTGGCCCTTCTCTGGACACTGTGTTGACAAACCTCCAAACAAGCTTCAATGCAATACAACACTCCTTCCGTGATCTCCAACTGCTCTTAAATGCTAGTAAAACTAAATGCATGCTTTTCAACCGTTCGCTGCCCGCACCCGCCCGGCCGACTAGGATCACTACTCTGGACAGTTCTGACTTAGAACATGTGGACAAGGTGTCTGGTTAGACTGTAAACTCTCCTTCCAGACTCATATTAAACATCTCCAATGTTGTTGTTTGTGTCGCATTGCTTTGCTTTATCTTGGCCAGGTCGCAGTTGTAAATGAGAACTTGTTCTCAATTAGCCTACCTGGTTAATTAAATAAAGGTGAAATAAAAAAAAATATAAACTCAATCCCATAGAAAATTTGTAAGCAGAACTGAAAAAGTGTGTGCTGGCAAGGAGGCCTAAAAACCTGACTCAGTTGCTTTGAGGTCGGAGGCTGAGCAGTTGCCATACCAGGCATTGATGCAACCAGTCAAAATGCTCTTGATAGTGCAGCTGTAAATCTTTTTGAGGATCCATGCCAAATCTTTTCAGTCTCCTGAGGGGAAATAGGTTTTGTCGTGCCCGCTTCACAGCTGTCATGGTGTGCTTGAACCATGTTAGTTTTGTTGTTGATGTGGATAACTTGATGTTTTCAACCTGCTCCACTGCAGCCCCGTCGATGAAAATGGGGGTGTGCTAGGTCCTCTTTTTCCTGTAGTCCACAATCATCTCCTTTGTCTTAAATTGCATTCAACTCATTTAGCAGCCATTCATATCCAGAGTGACTTACAGGATCAATTAGGGTTCCATACCTTGCTCATGAGCACATTGTCAGATTTTTTTTACCAAGTTTGATCGGGGATTCAAACCAGCAATCATTTGATTACTCATCTAACGCTCTAAAGCACTAGGCTACTTGCTTATAGTCTGTATGTAAAAGCAAGACTCTTGATGATTCATATCGATGTGCTGTTACCGTCTCTTATGACTGAAAATAACTTCTGGACATCAGAACAGGGATTACTCAACCCGAACTGGAATAATGATTTTTCCTTTAACGAGTCTGATGTGAAAGATATACTTCTCTCCAGGGCACAGGCCCAGATCCAGTCATTTGCGTAAAGAAAAATGTTCCAAAACTGAGATGTGGTTCTTCAGTGGTAGAGTTCTATTGTGGATTGATACTGCAATTTATTAGATAGCACAGGCTACAAGTAATAACAACTGTAAAAAAGGTGTGACCAATATTGCCCTTGAAGTCAAGCAAGTTTCCAATTGGCCAATTGTACTAATCATGTGTGTATTTAAAGCAACTGCCCAGTGTTTACAGATTACAATAAGATATGACCTATAATTAATTACAATATGATTGAAATCATTTTCCTTTAGAATTGTTTTTTAAAAAGCAGATTTTCTGTGTTGGAATGGTGTGGGCGTATACTGGTCATAAAATAATCACACTACCTTCTCCTGCAGTGCGTCCAGGTATAGCTGAGCGTTGGTATAGTACATTGTGGTGGAGGAACGGAAGATGGTAATACCTGGTATCTCTTTAGCCTGTGGGACAAACCAACACACAAACAGGGGACTTCAATAGATGGTAATCTAAAAACTGTTTTAAAACCCACTGTTGAATAACCCACTCACACCCCCCTAATTACATATTACAGTTTTGTTTTATTGCTTTGGTCTTATTTTCAAAAGTATGTGATGAGTTTCCAAAACTCTTAGTACAAAGCTCCAAACTGGCAACACTTGTAACATGGACAGTCATGCATTCAAAACCTTTCATTGTGCATTAATTTTGTTTGTTCACCACAGAACCACTGAAATCGTTGCATGACTCATCCATGAGGTGGTTGGCAATCATAAATCTTCCACCTGTATTGTAATGATGTATTGTATTTTACATTCATGTAGTAGTCCTGTACATGGCTCAGTTTGTAAGAGCCTGGCACATACCAAAAATGTTCTGACTTTGGATGAAAGTGTCTGCTAAATAAATGGCATATATTACAGTACTGTATTGGCCAATGCAATTTTAGTAAAGCAGTGTGAACTCTGCATTGCATTGTAAAAGGCAAATACTTTATATGAACATGTGTTGCAATGAGAAACATGTATTTCTAGATGAAACACTGATTAAAAAATGTACTTAGAATTTTGAAACAACTACCTTTTTGATGATCTGTTTTGAGTTTTGGACTAAAAGTTGTGAAAATGTACCACATGAAAATTGCACTAAAGCGATACCAAAAAAACTGTAAACTCCTCCGTCTCACCTCCTCATATGTGTCTGTATCCAAGTAGAGCTCAGTCCCAGGAACATGCCCCAGGATAGAGTACCTCGGCCTGGGGAGAGAGCACGCACGCGAGAGAGAGAGAGAGAACAGATGTAATCTACTTTAAGAAGAAGAGAAACACAATACATTCACTTTAGAACAATGGTATTCAAAGTCGCGACCAGTGGGATTGCCCCAAAAATTATAATAATACGTGTACAGATTTTTGTATGGGACAATATACAAACATTTTTGAGAAAGATATTTACTGGTTTCTTTTCATTTCGGTAAGAAATTGAAACGTAATGAAGGTTATTTGTTGATGCAAAAATGTAAATGTACCGATTTTAAGGTTGTATCATCTTATTTGGGGTGGGGTTGTGAGAAATTATTGTGAAAAAAATGGGGCCCCCTCTGAAAAAGTTTGAATACCACTTTTTTAGAAGGATTTATCTATGTTACTCTCTCTCACAAGAAAACAAGCAAACACAAACATGTGTGCTCATGCAAACACACTTTTTAAAATTGTATAATCTGCCTTAATTTTGCTGGACCCCAGAATGAGTAGCTGCTGCCTTGGAGATCCATAATAAATACAAATAAAATACACTCAGACTCACAGTTGTGTTCTGAAGATGACAGTGAGCATAGAGAAGCCGATGGATGCACCTAGGCCGATGTCCAGGTTCAGTAAGATAGTACACACCAGAGTTACCAACCACACCAGCTAGGGGACAGCAGAGACACAGGTAGTCAGTATGGGGAACACCCAGGAATCAGGGTTTCCCAAACCCCATTTGAGTCATATACGTTAATCTCAAGTTCGGATGCATGTTTTAGGATATAACTATAATGTGTATGAATGTGTAACTCGCCCCTCGGACTCCCGAGTGGCGCGGTGGTCTAAGGCACGGCATTTCAGTGCAAAAGGCGTCACTAGAGTCCCTGATAGGAATCCAGGCTGAATCACATCTGGCTGGGATTGGGAGTCCATAGGGCGACACACGTCACCAGGGTAAACCGTCATTGTAAATAAGATTTTGATGTTAACTGACTTGTCTAGTTAAATATAGGTCAAATAAAAAAATTAAAAAAGCTCTCACCAGGTCGACCTTATTGCTCTTCCAGAGTGCAGGAATGTCTTTAAACTGCATAAAAAGGCCTTTCAGGTTCACAAGCACAATACAGGCCAGGACAGCCTAGGGGACACACAAACACTCAGCAGATCAATGGTGTTGTCTGTGTTTGGATGGTGTGGAGGTGATGGAGACATAAATACCTTGGGTAGCTCCTCAAATAGTGACCCCAGTTGCAGAATGAAGATCAGCACAAGTACTGAAGAAATCAGCCCCACAACCTGACAAAATGTACAAACACACACATTAGTTAGTGTGCACGTGTGCGTAAATATTAGCAAGTGGAGATACGTGTATGTGCATGCAAGAGTGTAGGTCTTTGTGTGTTACCTGTGTCTTGCCCCCAGTGCTATCCTGGAGGAGGGTACGCGACGGAGAAGCAGCCATAGCGTGGCATTGAAAGAATCCTCCCACTATGTTACAGAGACCAATAGCAACCATCTCCTAGAAAGAGAGAAAGAAGACCAAGAGAGTGAGAGAGAAAAGGAGAAAGAGTGGGGGGAGATTAGAAGAATGGAGAGGCTCAATTAAATTGGGGTTTATTTACTTGTGGCCACCCCCAGTAAATAACTTCTTGTGCTTATTCGATAGTGTCAGCCATTAAACATTCAGGATCAAAGAGCTGTAAGCTGGTACACACACTGTGTGTTCCCTTCCTGTCTCACTCCTTCAGAGCAAAGCAACCCCAAGCACATTCCTCTGTTGGTCTGCCTGTGTGTGTGTGTGTGTGTGTGTGTGTGTGTGTGTGTGTGTGTGTGTGTGTGTGTGTGTGTGTGTGTGTGTGTGTGTGTGTGTGTGTGTGTGTGTGTGTGTGTGTGTGTGTGTTTGCACGTCCATGTCCCACCTGGTTGCTGTCCACATTGTAGCCGTGTTTTTGGCCAAAGATTTTTCCCAAGGAGATGTTAAGGGCATATCCCACTATGCCTACTACGAATGCATCACCAGCTACCGAACCCCACATACTAATATCAGGTGACCTGGGAGCCTGTAGTCTAAGGATAAAGAGGAAAGGGAGATGGGGAGACAACAGTAGTGGAGAGAAAGGGAGAGGAAGAGAGGGAGAGATTAAAGTGGACAGGGGGAGGATGGGATAGAGGAGAATTATGTGGTTCAAAGACACTGTCAATATGTATCTCATTGATTACTGCCTCATCCAGACCCCTCCTCCTTCCCCAACACATCCTCTTGACTCTTGCTGCTGGTAACAAGTGTTGAAACATGTACACAAACAAATAATGACATTTGTGTTTAATTGTGTATCAATGCACAGGCTAAGTTAGGATTGCTCAAAGTAACGAACATGATAAAGAACCTGTAGGCTACCAAAGGCAAAGCCATGTCATGAAGAAAATGATTTGATACTTGAAATAATGAAATGATCAATTTACACCAGTGACAATGATCAAGCCTATGAATACTATCTCCTCCATTCAGATAAGCTGCCTACAACAGCTTATGTTGAGCAGTAGCAGTAGCCACTTCTTACTGTAACTTTTGTCTTTGGCAGTCCTGCAATCTGAAGACCATGCCGAATCAGCTTTAACACATGTCCAAAACTGCCTTAGCAAATCTTGATGAAACAGGTTGACATTTACTGGCTGTTGATAATTGTTTCACTGTCAACACACTTCTCTCTGCTCACTGTATCTGTGTTTCCTTATTTGACTTTGACATTTTTATCTATTCGCCTTATGTAGCCCGGCCCACTCGACCCAGTTCCATTCAAACGCGATTGTGTTTGTGTTTCCAATCACAACTTCTGTCAACGCTAGCGAATTACCTCAGAGTGGTAGCCAGCTAATAATTAAAAAACATGCATCGTTAACACATCTTAAACTCTTGAAACTAGGGGGCACTATTTTTATTTTTGGAAAAATAATGTTCCCAAAGTAAACCTCCTATTTCTCAGGACCAGATGCTAGAACATGCATATCATTGACAGCTTAGGATAGAAAACATTCTAAAGTTTCCAAAACTGTAAAAATATTGTCTGTGAGTATAACAGAACTGATATTGCAGGAGAAATCCTGAGAAAAATCCAATCAGGAAGTGACTCTTATTTTGAAACCCCTGTCTTTCTATGCATCCCTTTTCCCATTGAAAGGGATATCAACCAGATTCCTTTTTCTGTGGCTTCCCTAAGGTGTCTACAGCTTTTAGACGTAGTTTCAGGCCTTTATTTTGAAGATTGAGCGTAAACGACTTACATTGCGTCAGTGGCCAGCGGAGGGCTCTCAGAAATAGTCATTTTTCCTCTCGCTCCTACTGAAAAGCCAACTGTCCCGGTTGATATATTATCTAATAGATATTTGAAAAACATCTTGAGGATTGATTATAAAAAACTTTGCCATGTTTCTGTCGATATTATGGATATAATTAGAATTTTTTTTTCGGCGTTGTCGTATTTTCGGTGGATTTCTGAACACAAAGTGACAAGCAAACGGAGGAATTTTGGGTATAAAAATAATCTTTATGGAACAAAAGGAACATTTGCTGTCTAACTGGGAGTCTCGTCAGTGAAAACATTCGAAGCTCATCACGGGTAAACGGTTAATTTGATTGCTTTTCTGATTTTCGTGACCAAGCTTCCTGCTGCTAGCTAATCGATAAACTTACACAAACGCTTGTCTTGCTTTTGCTGTAAAGCATCATTTCAAAATCTGAGATGACAGGGTGATTAACAAAAGGCTAAGCTGTGTTTCACTATACTATACTATATACTATTTTTGACCGTTGCTCTATGCTAATTAGTGTAGTTGATGACAATTCTCACAGATCCGGCATGGGTAGTTCCAAGACAAACAAGTAAAAAAAACAAAAAACATGGCTCACATTTGGGAACACACACAAATGGCTCTTCGGAGGTCGGAGGGTATCACCGTATCCCATCCGTCATTGAGTGATAATTGGGTGGATGACGTATGGGGACATTTTTCATTATGCTCTCCCTGGGAGTGGATGGTTCCACCATGAAACATTACAAGAGTACAGAGGCTTATCACTACCTCCACAGGCTGAGTTGTTCTTCACCAGGAGGAGGGAAAAGGATTGGTATTGGTATTTGCAGAAGGCCGATGTTCAGCCCAGCCAATCAAGTAGCTCTTGCAACTCTGCTTGGGTACTTGTATCCAACAACAGATCAGTAGAGATGTCTGAATTGAAAATATCATGATTTATGGGTAATGTTAACATGTATATGTGGATCAACAGAACTGCTGTATTAATGTGGGGAATCTGTAAGTATCCTGTCAAATCTCATGTTGCTGAAGCAAGCTAGGTTTATGGAGGTGAGGTTTATCCAGGTGAGTAGGGTATAACATTAATTTAGACATGTCAGCATCACATGTATTTCTTTAGTGTTATTGTTTTCTGGGTGAATAAGGTTTGTAACATATCCTTGTGGTTGGGGGTAATGCCTAATGTATGGTAAGTATAAGTGGTCATCTCATTGGGAACAATCGCAAGGTAAGTTTATGATTGAACTTACATGTGGTTGGATTAAGTTGATCACATAGTCCTCAGTCACACGATTGTTAATAATGGGATTTTCTCTGAATGTCTTTTGTTGTACCAAACATTCTATCACAGGTGCAGAATGTAGTGTCCAATGGGCTAACTGGCATAGCCTGGACTGATGAGAAGTGACAGAGTGCTGAACTCCAAGGAACTGTTGAAGTCAAGGGGAATGGCTGTGATTCTCTGGATGATGTCTTCAATGGGACAGCCTGTGATGTGAAGGTGGTGGAGGGCACACCCCAACTGCAACCACACGGGCCACCTGGCTACTATATGCAGGTGCAAATTGGTATGTTTTGCATAGGACTGAGAGAAAGTAAGGTGTTCATCTGGACTCACAGCAAGTTGTCATCCCTGTCCCCTATGATACACAGAGGCTTTCCTGAGGTTGAAGGCATTCTACTTTACACACATGCTGCTATTTATTGTTGAGGAGCATCAGGCAGGCAGATTGTCAGTGACAAATATATGCAGCTCTGTATAAGTATGTAGTCAGATGTCTCTACTGTTTGCAGTTACTATTAACACATAGTTTTTCAATTAAAAGGCCAGGCTTAATGCATCAACAGTCACAGTATTGTGGAAATAGTTTTTATGGCTTTATTTTTTTGTAAAATCAATATGTATGTATGTAAAACAAATAATTAAGTTGAGTTGTAATAGAATTAATTGAAGTGTATTTTACATAACTTTCATTCATATTCAGATATCGACCCTGTGAATGCCATTTGACTGGTCCGTTCATTCAGAATCTTCATGAATGATATCACAATGCAGGTTACACAGGGCAGCAAAGTATTTTGTCGACATTAGATGAGAGGTTGATTGACACTGTCTGTGAGATTAATCTAAAACGTTTTAGCCTTTGAATTACGTGTTCCACATGAACCCTTACGTTACCTATCCATCTTGTACATGTGGTGTCCTCTTCTGACAGTTGTGTGCCTCTTTTTGTGAAGGCTGGAATTGTTCATTTGACCTTACTCTCATGTAGCAGATCACAGATTGTGAAGCCCTGGTCAGCCATGACCTCATCCCCCAGACAGAGTTACTCCAGGAACCCAGAATCTGATGTTATATATTTGTTGCTACATCTACCTCCATATGCTGAGGAGATGAACTTCAATTGCCACCAGGTACTTGATATTGTTCTAGGCGTAGTAATGGCTGAATGACTCTCCCCTTGAATCCAGATTCTTTCACTTCTGTAAAGCAGTTTCTGAACAGTCAATAATGCAGGATGTTCCTGGGTAGTGATTGTTAAAACATTGTGCATTGCAGCATGAATGGTTACCCTTGGCAGCCATGGAATGTACTCTTTTCCTTTTCCATCATGTCAATCCAATAACTAATCACTCGACTGACAATACTCTGGGAAACACCAAACCTTTCTGCTAGCTGCTGTTGCAGCAAGTTGAGCTTCAGCTTCATCAGTGTTATCAGGAGTTGGTCTGTCAAGTCCATCGCTTTGGTCCAGAGCCGGTGGATACAGGTCATTTGGGGCTCCTTAGGTACATTCAGATCGACGTTGAGGTTGGTGTTCAAAACATTGCTGTTGTAAAAACTGCCTTCTCTTCATCCAATTGTTGAGACAGCCTCGTACTGAACATATAATGCTTGTCATGTTGACCAATTGTAGGATTTTGTACGGTTCTGTCAGTGTAAAACTATCAAGCTCTCAACTAAAAGTACCACTTTTGCATGCACCAGCATCGGAAACAGAAACACAATTGCAACTAACTCGCCATGATCACTGTGACATTCCAGAACAAGGCGAATAGGATGACTCTTTCCCAATGAACTACACCATATCACCTACCCCTTTCTTCCCTCTTCCTCTCCTCTTCTCCTGTGGACTCAACTGACCTTAGACCTCCCCTACCCACCCACAAACAATAACGCAAAAACACACACACACACTCACAAACACTCACCCTTTGGGGATCTGTCCGATGACGGCCACTTTGTATAGGCTGTACAGTTTGCAGTAGTAAGAGATAAGTGTTGCTACTATGATCTGTAACATACACATAGACACACATAAGTTTTGCTGTGTTCGGAAGCTTTGCTGTGTTCGGAATCCATGCACAAATACAGGCCGATTATTTAACACAACTAATCATTTTACCATATTTTATTGGATCAATGTGACTAACTGGGCACATGCACACAGTGCGATACATACACTCCTCCAGAACATTAAACCGGAACATTAAACCCCGAACATTAAACCGGAATATTATACTGGAACATTAAACCGGAACATTAAACCGGAATCAGCCATGGTGACAGGTTGTCCACTATTGGTTTTCACTAGACGTGTCGTTCAAGAGACCAAAAGAGAGAGACAGGAATGAGGAGCAAAAGAGAGAGGTGAGAGACAGAGAGGTGTTTCCCTAGCACTACACAGCTAATTTAAAAATAACCGAGTTTGGTTAACCCTGGTGTAGAGGACTTGCCGTTATGAGCTCTATTGGAACGGGCACAGGCATTTTCTTCTCATAGTAAATGTTGAGTTCTTTGACCCCTATGAGGACCGCCAAGGCCACTAGAGTTACCACCACGGCCGCAATGTTAGTCTCTGGCAGATGTCTACAGATATCTATTAGGAGCTAGAGAGAGAGAGAGAGAGAGAGAGAGAGAGAGAGAGAGAGAGAGAGAGAGAGAGAGAGAGACAGAGTGAAAGTGAGACAGAGAGAGAGAGAGAGAGAGAGAGAGAGAGAGAGAGAGAGAGAGTGAGTGAGTGAGTTTCTGCATACATGCAGCAGTTGGAAAACATTTACAACTTTTGTATGTGTGAATCATCTGTTTCTGTGTGTGGATGTGTTGTGTGCACTCACATAGACCTGAGACAGCGGTCCGGAGAAGCGTCCAACGCGGATCCCAAAGAGGCTTGGGAGTTGGGAAAGTACCACATGTATACCTGCTCCTGTCATGTAAGCACGTACCATGGGATCCGACAGGAACGTCACCGCAAAACCAAACCGAATCATGCCCAGCAGAAACAGAAAGATCCCACTCAGTAAGGTGGTGCTGGCTGCTATCTGTACTCTGGCGGCATCGCGGGCTAATACATCTATAACTTCAGTCCCATTGGTTCCATTTAGAATCATGAAGTTACTGTTTGGGGCCAGCCTCTCTGTCGTGGTGCCTATCATGATGCTGGTCACAGCAAATGCGCCTGAGAAAACACACACAAGATCATGGTAGGGAAATCATTAGCATATTCCTTTGACCAAATTCTATTAAAACATTCAAATTCTCTCTCTTTCTCCTTCCCCCCTTCCACACTCTGTCTTGCCTACGGAGATGTGTCTGGAGGTGCCAAAGATGCAGTACATGAGTACAGGGTAGAAGGAAGTGTAGAGGCCATACACTGGGGGCACAGAGGCCAGCAGAGCATAGGCCAAACCTGGGGAAACATTACAGAAATGTCAGTCTTCACAAAATAGATAGTTATCATATAGTATTCTCAGCTCAAAGAGATGCAACACTAACTTGAGATCAACTTGTGTAAATCAGGCGTTCACATACCTCAAGCATTGGTATCAATGAAAGATTTACTGGTGGTTACATGCAGTGGCTTAACGTGACTAAGTACTCAGTGGTGTAAAGTACTATTTAAGTAATTTATATGGTTAGGCCTATCTGTGCTTTAATATTTCTATTTGCACAACTTTTACTTTTACTCAACTACATTCCTAAAGAAAATAATGTATTTTTTAAACAAGTACTGGTTACATTTTGAATGCTTAGCAGGACATTAAAACTGTCCAATATATTCACTTATCAAGAGAACATCCCTGGTCATCCCTACTGCCTCAGATCTGGCAAACTCACTCAACACAAATTCATTTGTAAATTATGTCAGATTGTTGGAGTTTGTTTTATGCTGCTGTCTGGTTGGCTTAATATAAGGAGTTTGATTCATAGCATTTAACTTTACTTATACTCAAGTATAGCAATTGGTACTTTTTCCCCCATTGTACTTATAGTAAGTACATGTTCAAATAAATAGTTTTAGACTTTTACTCAAGTAGTATTTTACTGGTTAACTTTCACTTGAGTCATTTTCTATACATTTTGGTCAGGTATGACTATTTAGTACTCTTCCCACCATGTGTTGTTGATTTCAAGTTAGGATTGGGCCCTGTATGTCTGTTCAAACAGTAGAGGTGGTACAGACCCATAGGCAGGTGCATGATGCCAATGCTTATGCCAGATATGAGGTCTCCCAGTGCGTCTTGTCTCACTGAGTAATGAGGCAGCCATGACAGGATAGGTATAAAGCTCAGCACAGAACGCTTCAGCTTGGGCACTGAACACCTGCGACCAGGGGAAGAGTTGGAGAGGTGGAGAAAAGAATAATACATTTTTGGTATCCATTTGTGACAACGGATGTGTTTCTGCTGTGTGTTGAATAGGGCATGCAGGCAACTCAGCTCCTTGAGCAGGGTTTTGTTCCATTCCATTTCTTACACTTCTAATTAAACTAACCAGGATTCTTACAGCTAGGCTGGAACATAAGCCAGCACACACGGTGGCCATTCAGGACCAGGTTTCATCTCCTTTGGTGGCACATAGAGCCTGGTAACACTGTGTCATAGGGCTGTAGTTACAATCGAGGCGGGAAAGGGAGTAAGCCCACATATGATTTTGAAAAAAGGTGAAATTCTACAATTAAAATCAATGTTCGGCGTTCTTCGTTTGTTGAAAGAGAGTCGGACCGAAATGCAGCGTGGTGGTTACTCATGTCTTTAATGTAGAAGATAGCGATACATGAAATAACTTAAATAAATACAAAACAACAAACGGAACATGAAAACTAATTACAGCCTATCTGGTGAACACTACACAGAGACAGGAACAATCACCCACGAAATACAAAGTGAAACCCAGGCTACCTAAATACGGTTCCCAATCAGAGACAACGAGAATCACCTGACTCTGATTGAGAGCCGCCTCAGGCAGCCAAGCCTATGCAACACCCCTACTCAGCCGCAATCCCAATAACTACAAAACCCCAATACGAAATACAACAACATAAACCCATGTCACACCCTGGCCTGACCAACTAATTAACGAAAACACAAAATACTAAGACCAAGGTGTGACAGTTCTATCACATTGACCATATTATTGTGAGTAAGCACAATTGATTCTGAGTTTGAGCATATCAAACTATTAATAAGATGTGTACGCTCAGATTTTGTATAAATCACTTGCGCTGCTCGCGGTTTGAAGTCCACAATGTTGGGGGGAGGTTGTAAGGCAGGGCTCCCCAACTGGTGGCCAACTGGCTGAATTTGGCCCACGAGTGGTTTAATTTGTCTTATGTCATTAGATACAAAAGACTATAAAAACACCAGGAAATCAGCTCCAGTGATTTTCATTTTTGAAATCTGTTCCCAAGTATTCCCACTCATTGTAGTGACATGATCATATAAAATACTATTACTATTACTATAGACTATTACTTTTTTAATACATTTAATAGCCTAAAGTTACTGCTATTTTACAAACTAATGTAACTGTGTTTATTAGTGTGCTTGCTGAAGGCAAGAACACTCTAGATTTATTACATACTCATGTTATTAGGTGTGCTTGCTGAAGGAAAAGCACAACTTTCGATTTTTAGATTTCTGTCTTAGTCTTATTATTATAAATAAAGTTTGCTTTGCTACCACACCCACAACGGAAGCATCGCATTAGTGGAAACCGAGGCTGTTCTCGAGGCAGGCCTGGTTTAGCTAGATATGTTCACGTTGCGTCTGGGACAATTTTAGCATTTTAGCTAACCCTAACCGGGGTTAACTTTTACTAACCTTAATATAATTCTCCTAACCTGCCACATTATTTTCCTAACCAACTACGTTAATTAATCTAACCTGCAGCGTAGGTTCTCCAAACAAAAAGTAACTTCTGCTAGTCAAAACTGGCAGACCTGGCCTGAGAACAGACTTGGTTTCCACAATGCGATGCTGCAACAATCATGTCCTCGGATTCGCAGGTTAACACATTAGAATAGACTCAGGGTCTGTTTCTGTGGTGGCAGAAATGCTAAAAGGCTCAAACCAGCAACTGGGTGAAAGTGGTGAAAACACAGAGGTTGAAACATTCATTCATCAACATATGAATTGTTTAGCAAATTCAGGAGAAAATAGAATGTCTACATTGCACAGTAATATCGCCATTGCTAACATACTTATCATTTATTTTAGGTATGAGGAGATTCTTCGTGATTCCTTAGTAAAAGTTATGAAATCTGAAGACACATTACGTTAACCGAGACACATTAAACCGATCAAATTCTTTCAAACATGAAAGGTGCAATTTGCAGAATTCGCTCTGCCATTTCTTGGTTACTAAAATGTCAGGATTTGGCCAGGGTTGTTCCGGTTTTTGGTCACTAGATGCCCCCATTGTGCTTTTTGACCTTTTGCTTTCCCTTGATCCCCATTATTATTTGCACCTGTGCCTCGTTTCCCCTGATTGTATTTAAACCCTTAGTTTCCCTCAGTTCTTTGCTCTGTGTTTGTATGTTAGCACCCAGCCCTAGTATTCTGTGTACTCTTGTTGATCCCGGTGGACGCTCTTGTGGAATTCTGTTTTTTGTTCTTGTTTATTTATTTTTGAGTATCTTTTGAGGCTTTTTATGCTTTTCCTACCACCTTGTGGATTTACCTTTTTGTCTTGGAGGATTACCTTGTGGATTACCTTGTTCTTGTGGAATTCCTTTTGAGGTTGTGGAGTTACATGTTTTCCTGAAGGACTTCACTTTTTACTTTATTAAATACACCATCTCAAGTACTGCTGTGTCTGCCTCATCTTCTGGGTTCTGCTGACTATTCGTGGCTCAGTTGGTTAAGTGACTGTTTCTCACTCCGGAGACCCGGGTTCGTAACCGGGTCCTGACATAAAATTCTAATAGTTTGCCAAAGTTGAGTTTATGTGGCAAAATGATCCATGTTTAGTGTTGAGAATCATTGAACCATCTAAACTGCTGTGATATTCCTTTTCAATAACCCAAAATATTGTATTTTCAGCTGTTTGAAGCTGCTGTACAAAACCGAAAGTAAAAGACGTCAAAACAAAAGTTAAGAACGGGAAGCATAGAAATAGCGCACATAGAGTAGATTGACCGCAGATTAGACTTGTGTTCAACATGAATGACAGATCTATAACTCAGGTTTCTATGTGATTTGGTCAAGTAGCTCAAAATGTTACATATTACAGCTTTTACTTTGGCATGGTGTGTGAATCATCTTTCTTTGCCTTTTTAGTGCAATAAACATGATGGTTTCTTCAACACAGAAGAAGTCGCTGTTATGCCTGTATTGACATACCCAAAACCACTTCACAGCTCTGTATGACTTTTGACTCTGCTATAAATGGAGCACCGCGACGAGGACGTCTGCAGTGCTGAGAGCGGTTGTATGAAACCAATCAGTACGCCAACAAAACTCAAACGTGCAAACCCGCTCTTAATTTTAATTCAGTTTGACTCACCATAAGTTCTGTGTCTGAACTGTGTGTTAGATTGCTTGCGTACAGCTTTTTATATTGTGTATACTTTTTTAACTAAAACCAATAAATCCACGAATTGTGTTCAGATCCTTGCGACATGGGGCCGTCCATTATCATGCTGAAACATGAGGTAATGGCAGCGGATGAATGGCATGACAATGGACCTCAGGATCTCATCATAGTATCTCTGTGTGTTAAAATTGACATGAATAAAATGTGTGATCGTTGTCCATAGTGTATACCTGCCCATACCATAACCCCACCGCCACCATGGGGCACTCTGTTCACAATCAGCAAACCGCTCGCCCACACGACGCCATTCATCCTGTCTGCCATCTGCCCGGTACAGTTCAAACCGGGATCCATCCATGAAGAGTACAGTTCAAACCGGGATCCATCCATGAAGAGCGCACCTCTCCAGTGTGCCAGTGGCCATCAGTTACGACACCAAACTGAGGTCAGGTCAAGACCTTGGTGAGGACAATGAGCACGCAGATGAGCTTCCCTGAGACAGTTTCTGACAGTTTGTACAGAAATTCTTTGGTTATTCAAACCCACAGTTTCATCAGCTGTCTGGGTGGTTGGTTTCAGACGATCCTTCAGGTAAAGAAGCCGGATTAGGAGGTGCAGGGCTGGCATAGTTACACGTGGTCGAATGATGAATATACAGCCAAATTCTCCAAAACGACATTGGAGGTGGCTTATAGTAGAGAAATTAACATAAAAATCTCTGGCAAATTCCAGCAGTCAACATGCCAATTGCATGCTCCATCACAACTTTGTGTTGTGGGACAAAACTGGACATTTTAAAGTGGCCTTTTATCGCCCCCAGTATAAGATGCAACTGTGTGATGATCGTGCTGTTTAATCAGCTTCTTGATATGCCACACATGTCAGGTGGATGGATTATCTTGGCCAAGGACAAATGCTCACTAACTGCAATATAAACAATTTTGTGAAACATTTTTGGAGAAATATGCTTTTTGTGCTTATGGAACATTTCTACAATTTTTTATTTTAGCTCATCTTGCATTTATATTTTTGCTCAATACCCTACTCAAAAAGACAGCCAAAAGATTGATAAATTCCCAATGTGTCACTGCACTTTTAACCATTTTAAAGCACAACAAAGTTCTGTGCAGATTATTAAAGCAAATATGATCTCCACAAACCTATTAAGATAGATAGTGTAAGTAACAACAACATTTCACAGGAGATAGACATATCTGATATGGGCAGAAAGCTTAAATTCTTGTTAATCTAACTGTACTGTCCAATTTAAAGTAGCTTTACAGTGAAATTGCGCCTAATCTGGAATAATACATTGTGACCTTTTTCTTGCATTTCAAAGATGAAAAAAACTCATGTTTTTTATTTTTATTATATTTTACCAGCTCGTGTTTGAGATACATTAATTTCACATTTCCACAAACTTCAAAGTGTTTCCTTTCAAATTGAATCAATAATTTGCATATCCTTGCTTCACTTCTGAGCTACAGGCTACAGGTTAGATTTGGATCTGACACTTTAGGCAAACATTTCAAAAAAGGGTCCGATCCTTGTATTTTTCTTAAAACTGTATTGCTCGTTAAGGGCTTGTACTGTAAGTAAGCATTTCATGTATGTGGTTGAGAGAATGCCAAGAGTGTGCAAAGCTGTCATCAATCGAAGGGTGGTTTCATTGAAGAATCTCAAATATGAAATATTTTCTAATTTGTTTCACCCTTTTTAAGTTACTACATGATTCCAAATGTGTTATTTCATAGTTCACTATTATTCTACAATGTAGAAAATAGTAAAAATAAAGAAAAACCCTTGAATGAGTAGATTTGTCCAAACTTTTGACTGGTACATCATACAAAAAATTAACTAAACATGCAATGTGTTGTTCCCATGTTTCATGATTTGATATAAAAGATCCCAGAAATGTTAGATACGCAATAAAAGCTTATTTCTCTCAAATGCTGTTTCCATTGATCATCCTTGAGATGTTTGTACAACTTTATTGGAGTGTTGAATTCAATTGATTGGACATGACTTGGAAAGGCACACATCTGTCTATATAAGGTCCCACAGTTGACAATGCATGTCAGAGCAAATACCAAGCCATGAGGTCGAAGCAATTGTCATTAGAACTCTGAGATAGGATTGTGTCGAGGCACAGATCTGGGGAAGGGTATCAAAAAAAATTCTGCAGCATTGAAGGTGCCCAAGAACAGTGGCCTCCATCATTCTTAAATGGAAGATGTTTGGAACCACCAAGACTCTTCATAGAGCTGGCCTGGCCTTGGTCAGGGAATTGACCAAGTACCCAATGGTCACTCAGACAGAGCTCCAGAGTTCCTCTGTGGAGATGGGAGAACCTACCAGAAGGACAACTATCTCTGCAGCACAATCGGTCCTTTATGGAGTGGCCAGACAGAAGCCACTCCTCAGTAAAAGGCACATGACAACAACAGTGCCTCTTCAACCTCAGGAGGCTGAAGAAATGTGGCTTGTTATCTAAAACCTAAAACCCTGACAAACCTTTACAGATGCACAATCGAGAGCATTCTGTCAGGCTGTATCACTACCTTATACGGCAACTGCACCCCCCTCAACCACAAGGCTCTCCAGAGGGAGGTGCGGTCTGCACAACACATCACTGTGGGCAGACTACCTGCACTCCAAGACACCTAAAGCACCCGATGTCACATAAAGGCCAAAAAGATCATCAAAGACAACAACCACCCGAGCCACTGCCTGTTCACCCTGCTACCATCCAGAAGGAGAGGTCAGTACAGGGGCATTAAAGCTGAGACCAAGAGACTGAAAAACATCTTCTATCTCAAGGGCATCAGACTGTTAAACAGCAATCACTAACTCAGAAAGGCTGCTGCCAACATAGAGACTCAAATCACAGGCCACTTTAATAAATGGATCACTAGTCACTTTAAACAATGCCACTTTAATAACGTTAACATATCTTACATTACTCCTCTTATATGTATATACTGTACCTTGTACCATCTATAGCACCTTGCCTATGCCGTTCAGCCATTGCTCATCCATATAAATATGTAAATATTCTAATTCCTTCCCTTTAGATTTGTGTGTATTAGGTAGTTGTTGGGAAAATGTTAGATTACTTTTTAGATGGCACCAGAAGAAATGGCAGCAGTTTTACGGGGTACACACTACCTCAATTGGGCCGACCAACCAGTGCCCCAGCACATTGGCTAACCGGGTCATCTGCATTTGGTCCCACCACCCGCCAACTCCTCTTTTATGCTTCTGCTGCTCTCTGTTCATAATGTATGCATAGTCACTTTAACCATATCTACATGTACATACTACCTCAATCAGCCTGACTAACCGGTGTCTGTACGTAGCCTCGCTACATTTATAGCCTCGCTGCTGTATATAGCCTGTCTTTTTACTGTTGTTTTATTTCTTTACCTACCTATTGTTCACCTAACACATTTTTTGCACTATTGGTTAGCGCCTGTAAGTAAGCATTTCACTGAAAGGTCTACCTACACCTGTTGTATTCGGAGCACATGACAAATAAACTTTGATTTGAATTCAACATATGAATTAATAACTTGTAGAATAAATGTGAAATCAACAAAAGCTTGAAGCATTTTTTTTGTTGAATTCTGGGTTGAATTCAAATGATAGCTATTGAAGACATAGGCCTAATAAGCATGAAATGATATATGATTGATAAAGTATATTTACTTTTCCTTTACTCTGTTAAATCTACCCTTTGAAATGACCCCGATTGCAGTAGTGAATGTATTGAGTTTTAAGTAGAGACACAAATCCAATGTATTTTACTAAATTCCACATCACAATACGTTGGCAAATTACATTGAAACACAGTTGGTTCAATCAGTTTGTGCCCAATGGAATGTTACTATCTTACCTGAGGGAATCTTTCACCCGCTCCTTCAGGAGAGGTCTGGTGGAGTGAGTCCGTCTTCTGGCCAACTTGTCCAAGCAAAGCTCATTCATAACATCCCTCTCCACGTAAAACTCCCCAGCCCTCTGCTCCTCAACTCCCATGGCTGTCTTCCAACACTGAATGTCTGTGTGTTTATTGCTTTGTGTGTCTCTCTCTTTTCTTTCTGTCTATGTCTCTTTGTCTGTCCTTCTAGTCTGAAACAGTGTGCGGAGGAAATACCTCACACAAAAACCTCTCACAAAGGTTTCACAATTATCAACAAACTGTCAAACACCCTGATAAGAGGTACAAAAAGCTACTCTATGTTTCAAGCTAGTCTGAGTGTACTCCTGCCTGTGTCTTTGTTGGTGTCTCAGTTGGACCTTCCTCATATCTGGGTGCAGGACACAATCCCTGATATTCTGGTTTTCACAGAGACTTGGCTGACTGATTCGGTCTCGGATAAGGACATCGAGATTTGTGGTTAAAATATCTTCAGGTGTGATATATTGTAAAAAGGGAAAGGAGTGGCTGTTTATGTACAAACAACACACATGGCATCATGTTGTCTAAATATTACTGTTCCCAAGAAAATTAGCTGGTTATAGAAAAGCCAAATAAACCCAAATACCCGTTTATTTGTTGCTGGGATTTACCACTGTGACTACTGAGAACAGAGGATGGATAAACAACATTGCAGTTAGTTACAGTATGGGATCTTACTTTGAGACAGGAAAATAATCCTGCAGCAACAGGAAATGTGAATTATTATGTGGATTGTAATACATTTACATTTTCGTAGGTGTTGATACATTTTTTGCAAGGGAAAATCAAGTCTGAAATGTAAAATTGGAAATTACAAACTTCAGAAGACTTTTTCAACCTCAAATACACTACACATTTTATGTCAGGGTAATAAAACTAATAACGGTTAATGTAATAACTTTTCCAGATGTTCAATTTAGTTAACAATAGAGAGATAATACAGTGGACGGCACACGTCAAACGTGTGATTTATGATGCACTATCTAGTTAAATAAACACTCACTCTATAGCGTGTGATTTATGACCCTATTTTATGGTCCGGAGGTTACGCCCATATAAGTACATCCTGTCCGGACGTTCTCACGGTATGAGTGAGTGCTTATGCCCATATACGTCCTGACATCCTGACAAGAAGTTCTCACGCTATAGAGTGAGTGCT
Organism: Oncorhynchus masou masou; assembly: GCF_036934945.1. Lineage (NCBI taxonomy): Eukaryota > Metazoa > Chordata > Actinopteri > Salmoniformes > Salmonidae > Oncorhynchus > Oncorhynchus masou. The sequence continues at coordinate 45,177,721 of NC_088228.1, read as the reverse complement.
TATTTAACCAGATAGTGCATCTGTTCCTTTGAAGTAAAGCTGTCATGGTGATTCATGAGTAGGGACCTTGTTGAACTGGGAATGTGTTTGAACATTTCAAAGAGTATGCCCCCCACTGTTGTTGTCATGTTGGGTGGGTTTTCTATTATTTGCTATTTCTGTGTTTGGCCTGGTATGGTTCTCAATCAGAGGCAGCTGTCAATCGTTGTCCCTGATTGAGAACCATATTTAGGGAGCCTGTTTTCTATTGTGTTTCGTGGGTGATTGTTTTCTGTTGTGTGTCTGCACCAGCCAGAACTGTTTTCGGTCGGTCTCTTTGTAAGTTCTGTTATTTCCGTGTTCATTGAATAAACATGGACACATACCACGCTGCACCTTGGTCCTCACCTTCTTCCAACAACAATGACCGTTACAGTTATAGTGAAGTTAGGGCTGTTGTATATGAAACAGTAATGTCCTGGGGAATTGGGGCAGCCTCAGTATAAGTAAGCGCTGTCAACACTACAAGCGGCCTCGATAAACCACTAGACAAGAAATTAAAATAAACCCAGAACATTAAATAACACATTAAACATGTCTCCTAGGCCAATTGTAGGTGTACTTTGTGCCTTGTGTCAAGAACACAATGAAAGAACATTGAACACAGTCTGTGTGATGCCCCTGATTGTTTTAATATGAGTGACGACATATATATGGGTTACATTTTCCAACCGTAGGATTCAACTGTGAAGACTTTCACGAACTGCGGCCACAGCCCCCTTTATCAAACAAAACCCGGGAGTTTTTCTCCTGCGCTGCGGATGATAATTGCTTAAGATACGGCTGGCGCAATGACAGATCGAACACACCCTGAGTGGGACAACCCTGCACGGGTACGCCCTGGAAGAGGAAGTCTGCGGGCTAGATGATTTGAAAGCAATAACAGTCTCTTCAGTGGTGTATAGTCCAGACTCCGAAGTGACAATTTTAGCATGTGCCCAACTCAATAGTTCAAATGCTACAACATCGGTTAGTTTGTATATATTTTCAAAAGCCTGCAAGGATGTGAACTATCATGTGTCTGTATTTAGCTTTAAGTGGGGATGATTATCATATATTCCTGGCCATGATGAAACAGCTGGACAATCTTTTCCAACATCGAGAACAATTACGCCGCTGGGCGCTTCTATCCTTAAGAAAGACCCAGGCCCTAAAGGCAAGATGTTTGATCTATCCAGGGAAAGAAAACATACGGAACCTGGAGTGAGCGGGAAGCGAGGAAGAGACACTGTCTGAACCAGTCAGACCCTGAAGATGGCGATTTAGAGATGGATGGATGTGATGGTTGACCATATAGCCTCCCTTTTGTCTGTAAGAAAGTGTTAGAGTTGCGTTAATTCGAATCTGGTATCAGGATAAATATGACAATGAGTCCCCGATTGTATACTATGTATTTTTTATTAGCTTAGCAATAAGTGGTAAATGCAATTTTCGTATATACGAATATATTATTATAAATATATTTATATTATATTATAAATATACCCTGACAGAAAAAGTTCCTGCTTCCGAGCCGGCCTGTCAGAGTAGAGACTGGGCGTGATTTAGACTCACCCAGCCTATCGTTGATTGTTGTCGTACGAGCTGGTACCAGCTCCCGGGCGCTCCAGTTGATAGATGTAACTTGCTGTGAAGAATATCTATCCGCTCATTCCCTAGATACCTTTATCTCGCACCTGGCTCATGTTATCTAAAAAAATACAGTTTGTTCTCACAACACTACATTCTGAATGTGACCCCGCAACTCATTGCACAGGTCCTGTCTTCATGTTATTCTGTATTTTTCCATCATGAGAAAGGCCCATGGCCCTGAAACCGTTAACAATGTTTCAAGTCAGCTATGTTGCATAACACCTACATACATCCACACAAGCCAACAGCAGATAATATTCTATCACATATATGGTAATGGGCTATAGTGCATAACACAGAAACCTCATAAAAGGAATAGTAAAATTGTTAAACCTCTGCGCACCGAACCCGTTAGCGGGATTAAATTCGACAACATAGGTGATCGCTACATAAATAGTCATATTAAACATTCATGAAAATACAAGTGTCTCACATGATTCGAAAGCCTAGAATTTTGCTAATCCAACTGCATTGTCAGATTTTAAAAATTATTTATTGCGAAATAATACGCTGCGATTATCTGAGCCCAGACCCCCATATCAAACTACGTATTCAGCCTGCACTTGTGTAACGAAATCACAGATTGCATTGAAATTAATTGTTTACCTTTGAAGATCTTGCTCTGGTTGCAATCCCAAGGCTCATTGTTACACAATGAATGGTCTTTTGTTCGGTTAAATCATTTTTTTTATAGCCTAACACAAAACATTTTGTGAATTCTTATCTCGTTGAATTTCAATTTTCGACGTAACATCCAACGTAAAATAGACAGACTTTCCCTGACTTTATCCAGTCATGTTTGGTTTCCTTGCGATCAACTGTTTGTTTGTAACACAACCAAACATGATGGGTAATTTTGTGGGACGTATTGACCCGGAAAAACCGATTGGAAGACAACAAGTGAGGAGCCCATTGTGCACCAATTATATGACCACTGTCTTGTTGATTGACTGTCTTTTAACCCAATGACCACTGATCGTCTTGATCATAGGTAAATGGCAAAATCCCATGATTCTTTGTTGTAAGACAAACCTTCCATTGAACGCTGGCGTATGGACCGTTCCTTCGCCAATTCTACCGCAAAGCAGCAAAGCTTATTATGCACGCAGTATTTCGGTGACTTGCATCTTCAGATGTTTATTTATTCAACATCAGGGCGAATAAGTCAAGGAAAGCTAATTCTAAGAATAGGTAGACGAATGTAGAAACAATTTTAGAGGAAATTCATTGTGAAAGTGAGACAGATCTGCTTTTTTGAAGACTCCATTTTGAAGACTGAAACTGAGGCATATTTTTTGAATGGAGAGGACATTGTTTTGGACTGGTAAGTTGCTCTCATGCTCATGCCATTGTTTGAAATTAATATGAAATATTATTTGTGATTGTTTTTACATTTTATTTGCAATATATAAAGATGTAATGAAATGGGTAAAGTACACGTTAGCTCGTCATTGTCAGTGAGGGTCTGTTTGTTTGTATGAGAACGACCATAGCCTGTGTGCGTGTGTGTGCGTGTGCGTGTGTGTGTGTGTGTGTGTGTGTGTGTGTGTGTGTACTTTTGGCCCTTAGGCACATCCATGCCTGCACAAATATATTTGGGCAGATGAACACTTGTGGCAGGAGCAGAAGGGACAGGGCTTGGTGTAGTGGTGCTGTAGCCAGCAAACTCCTTGATGCTCCCTCTAATGTAGACTGATTGGAGGAAGCATGCTGGCTGTGTTGAGATGTATGGGTTTACATTCTACACAATACCTGAAGTTGTATTACAAAAGTAGTTTGAAATGTTTTGGCAAAGTTTACAGGTAACTTTTGAGATATTTTGTAGTGATGTTGCGCAAATTGGAAGCTGTTTTTTTCTGGACCAAACGCGCCAAATAAATTGACATTTTGGATATATATGGACGGAATTAATCGGACAAAAGGACCAATTGTGATGTTTATGGGACATATTGGAGTGCCAACAAAAGAAGCTCGTGAAGGGTAAGGCATGATTTATATTTATTTCTGCATTTTGTGTAGCGCCTGCAGAGTTTAAATATGCTACTCTCTTTGTTTACTGTCATAAGATAAAAGCTTCTTATGCTTTCACCGAAAAAGCCTTTTTAAAATCGGACATGTTGGCTGGATTCACAACGAGTGTAGCTTTAATTTACTATCTTACATGTGTGATTTAATGAAAGTTCGATTTTTATATCATTTTTGTTTGACGCGCTGCATTTCCCCTGCCTTTTGGCCAAGTGGGACGCTAGCATCCCCTATCCTAGAGAGGTTAAACGTCTCTAGAGACAATATCTCTCTCATCATTACTCAATGCCTAGGTTTACCTCCAATGTACTCACATCCTACCTTACCTTTGTCTGTACACTATGCATTGAATCTATGCTATCGTGCCCAGAAACCTGCTCCTTTTACTCTCTGTTCCAAACATGCTAGAAGGCCAGTTTATATAGGCCTTAACCGTACCCTTATCCTACTTCTCCTTTGTTCCTCTGGTGATGTGGAGGTTAATCCAGGCCCTGCACTGCCTAGCTCCACTCCTATTCTCCGGGTGCTCTCATTTGTTGACTTCTGTAACCGTAAAAGCCTTGGTTTCATGCATGTTAACATTAGAAGCCTACTCCCTAAGTTTGTTTTACTCACTGCTTTAGCACACTCTGACAACCCAGATGTCTTAGCCGTGTCTGAATCCTGACTTAGGCAAACCACCAAAAACCCTGAAATCTCCGTCGCTATCTATAACATTTTCCGCCAAGATAGAACTGCCAAAGGGGGCGGTGTTGTAATCTACTGCAAAGATAGCCTGCAGAGTTCTGTATTACTATCCAAGTCTGTACCCAAACAATTCGAGCTTCTACTTCTAAAAATTCAACTTTCCAGAAACAAGAAACAAGTTACTGTTGCCGCTTGCTATAGACCTCCCTCTGCCCCCAGCTGTGCCCTCGATAACATATGTGAATTGATTGCCCCCCATCTATCTTCTGAGCTCGTGCATCTAGGTGACCTAAATGGGGACATGCTTAACACCCCGGCCATCCTACAATCTAAGCTTGATGCCTACAATCTCACACACATTATCAATTAACCTACCAGGTACAACCCCAAGTCCGTAAACACGGGCACCCTCATAGATGTCATCCTAACAAACTCGCCCCCAAATACACCTCTGCTGTTTTCAATCAAGATCTACGCGATCACTGCCTCATTGCCTTCATCCGTAATGGGTCTGCGATCAAACGACCACCCCTCATAACTGTCAAATGCTCCCTAAAACACTTCTGCGAGCAGGTCTTTCTAATCGACCTGGCCGGGGTATCCTGGAATGACATTGACCTCATCCCGTCAGTAGATGATGCCTGGCTATTCTTTAAAAGTGCCTTCCTCACCATCTTAAATAAGCATGCCCCACTCAAAAAATGTAGAACTAGGAATAGATATAGTCCATGGTTCACTCCAGACCTGTCTGCCCTTGACCAGCACAAACACATCCTGTGGCGTTCTGCATTAGCATCGAATAGCCCCCGCGATATGCAACTTTTCAGGGAAGTTAGGAACAAATATACACAGGCAGCTAGAATGCTAAGGCTAGCTTTTTCAAACAGAAATTTGCATTCTGTAGTACTAATTCAAAAAAGTTATGGGACACTGTAAAGTCCATGGAGATGATGAGCACCTCCTCCCAGCTGCCAACTGCTCTGAGGCTAGGAAACACTTTTACCACTGATAAATCTACAATAATTGAGAATTTCAATAAGCATTTCTCCTTCACCCAAATCCAGATAGCTGATGTTCTGAAAAAGCTGCATAATCTGGACCCATACAAATCAGCCGGGCTAGACAATATGGACCCTCTCTTTCTAAAATTATCTGCCAAAATTGTTGCAACCTCTATTACTAGCCTATTCAACCTCTTTCGTATCATCTGAGATTCCTAAAGATTGGAAAGCTGCCTCGGTCATCCCCTTCTTCAAAGGGGTGAAACTCTAGACCCAACTGCTACAGACCTATATCTATCCTACCCTGTCTTTCTAAGGTCTTTGAAAGCCAAGCTAACAAACAGATTACCAACCATTTCGAATCCCACCGTACCTTCTCCGCTATGCAATCTGGTGTCAGAGCTGGTCATGGGTGCACCTCAGCCATGCTCAAGGTCCTAAACGGCATCATAACTGACATCGATAAGAGACATTACTATGCAGCCAAGGCTTTCGACTCTGTCAATCACCACATTCTTATTGGCAGACTCCACAGCCTTCGATTCTCAAATGATTGCCTCGCCTGGTTTACTAACTACTTCTCTGATAGAGATCAGTGTGTCAAATCGGAGGGCCTGTTGTCCGGATCTCTGGCAGTCTCTATGGGTGTGCCAGAGGGTACAATTCTCGGGCCTACTCTCTTTTCTCTATACATCAATGATGTTGCTCTTGCTGCTGGTGATTCTCTGATCCACCTCTACGCAGATGACACCATTCTGTATACTTCTGGCCCCTCGTTGGACACTGTGTTAAAACCTCTTACAGCTACCCCCCTACTTTTTTCAATTTCCTCCTGAAGACATACTGTTGGGGATGTATCAGAATAGTTGGGTAACATAGATAAGATGTTTTATTTTCATTATATGCTTGTGAGTTACTTCTCATTTAGAATGTATCTTGTTGTACTATAGTGGTGGCCATTTTCAGTTATCCTTTCTCTGTCCTGGGTTCAGTTACTTGGGCCGCAGAGAGGGGAGAGGTCAAGCTTGTCTTCATATGTAAACAAATATTTTAAACCATGTGAAGGGATGATTGAGGGGGAACCAATGATCTCTTGGCTCCACAATGTATGTGTGCCAGTCACAGTGTCTCTGTGATCTTGTCCAGGAGGGGTGTATTTGATATATGCTAGTGGATGAGGTTATGTTCTTGGTCCTGAGTGGTACCAAGAGTGAGATAAGAACATAGTTCTTATAGACACTGAATTGATCTGAGAGTCACAGGGTTGTGATGGAGCTCATAATAATTAAATATGGACTTTATGATAACTCTGACTTGTGTGGTGGTTTACTCTCATGATTTGGAACATACAGGAAATTTCCACTACACATACCCAAATCTAATTGCCTGTAGCTCAGGCTCAGAACCAAGGATATGCATATTCTTGATTTCATTTGAAAGAAAACACTCTGAATTTTGTGTTTATGTGAATTGAATGTAGGAGAATATAACACAATAGATCTGGTTTAGATGGTTTAGATGTACCCATGTGGCCAAATTGGTGTAGTTATACATTTTGAATGGAATAACTATACACAAAATACCAAAGTGGTATTCTAACACACACACCCCAAAAAATGGAGAAAAAACATGAAAAAAAAAATATACATTTACAAAATAACACATTCAATATTTGGAAGACCCTCAGTCCTCCACACAATATTGTGCTGCTGATGCCAGGTGGCATAGCAGTCTGTTTCTGCTGTAAAGCAGAGGGTCACCAAGCATGTGGTGCAGGTGATGGGGGACTTCATTTTGCAAAGAACACAGTGACGCCTCCATGCTGTGCCCTTTTGGCCCTGAGGCACATCCATATCTGCAGAAATACATTTGGGCAGATGAACACCACTTGTGGCAGGAGCTGGATGAACCAGCTTCAGTGGGGGATGGACACCTTGGCACTGGGGGCTCCCATTCGGAGTCAGTGTCACTGTGAAAGAAAATGTTCAGTTAGAATAGTTTCACATATGAGCCCTGTATCAAAAGGTATAATAAACAGATATATATAGGGTACAAGGAACATGAGGTTGAAAATATTATTATAGACCTGCTAGATCTACTGTCTCATTTATATTATGACAGACCAGCTAGATCTACTGTCTTTATTATATTATAACAGACCAGCTGTATCTACTGTCTCCATTTCACTTCGGCCACTGTTGTGGGCCTGCCCTCCCCTCATCAGCCTCAAATAAGCTATTTAATTTCACAAATAATATTTTATATTATTAATTTCAAACAACGGCATTGGCATGAGAAAAACTTACCAGTCCAAAACTATGTCCTCTCCATTCAAAAAATATTCCTCCATTTGGGAATCGCTAAATGAATCATCCTCCAACAATGTCTGTCTCATTTTCCCGATCAATTTCTTCTAAAATTGTGTGTACATCTGTATATCTAGACTTAGATTGAGCTTTCCCTGACTTAGTCACCATACTGATTGATATATAAACAGCTGAAGATGCGCTTTACCAAAACAACGCTGTGCGTAACATGCGTTGCTCCTTCTGGTATGAAACTTCAATGCCGAATGACCCTCTTTACGCCGGAGTTTACTACATGGGTTGGTCTTCCAACACATAAACATTACATATTGCCGTTTACCTCAGCTCATTGGCTATCTACCCAGCTAGAATTCAAGATGATCAGTGGTCATTGGGTTAAAATACAGTCAATCAACGAAACAGCGGTCATATCATTGGTGCACAATGATGTTATTACTTGTTGTCTTCAAATCGTTTTCTTTCAGTCAATATTTCCCGCAAAATGACTCATCAGTGTTTGGTTGTGTTACAAATAAACCAGTTGATTGCAATGAAACCAAACATGACTGGAAAAGTCACTTTTAGTGTGTGAATTTACATCGAATTTGTCGTCGAAAATGGAATGAGATGGAATTCACGGCACAAGCGGTTCACAAAATGTTTCGTGTTAGGCTATAAAAAATGATTTTATCAAACAAAAGACCATTCTTTGTGCAACAATGAGCATTGGGATTGCAAACAGAGGAAGATTGTCAAAGGTAAACAATTATTTTATTGCAGTCTGTGATTTTGTTACGCCTGTGCTGGTTGAAATAGTTGTTTTTTATCGGGCTCTATGCTCAGATAATCACATCGTATTCTTTTGCAGTAAATCATTTTTTAAATCTGACAACACAGTTAGATTAGCAAGATTCTAGTATTTTCATGAATGTCTTATATGACTATTTATGTAGCGATCACCTTATGTTGTCGAATTTCATCCCGCTAACGGGTTCTGTGCACAGAGAGGTTAACTAACCTCCAGACAACTCTCCTTCCGTGGCCTTCAACTACTCTTAAACGCAGGTAAAACTAAATGCATGCTCTTCAATTGATCACTGCCCGCACCTGCTCTCCCGTCCAGCATCAATACTCTGGACGGCTCTGACTTAGAATGCATGGACAACTACAAATACCTGGGTGTCTGATTAGACTGGAAACTCTCCTTCCAAACTCACATTAATAATAGTAAAATGTAATTTTTTTAACAAATGAGAAGACAGTCATATCAAAAGTAATATGTACAAGAGTAATGTGAGCATTGCGTTGTGAAATGCATGTACTTTATATGAACATGTATTGCAATGTGAATTGTATTTCTAGATGAAACAACTGATTGGTGTTTGGTGAAAAAGTGACTATGTTTTTGTGTGTTGTACTTAGTCATTTGAAAATGTGCTTAGAATATTTTGAGTTTTGTACTAAAATTTGTGAAAATGTACCACATACATGGGAATATTGGAAAAATGAAAGGAAACACTTTGAAGTTTGTGAAAATGTGAAAGAAATGTAGGAGAATATAACACATTAGATCTGGTAAAAAGTAATAATAATAAAAAAATAAACAGTTAAAAAAAAATTGTACCATAATTTTTAATGTGCAAGAGAAAGACCATAATGTAATAATCCAGCCCAGCTGCAGTGTCGATTATCGCCACTAGATGGAAGCAGTGTATGTGTAACATTTTAGAGTGATGTTATTCACATTAGTGATCTGGCAATAATGGGAGAGTCTATGTTAATACTTGTTATTTTTTGTGTTATCACTCTCTTCGGAGCCCGAAGGAGGAAAATTAGAAAGTCAAAAGCTCAGGCTGAAAAGGAGAAAGTCAAAAGCTCCAGCTGAAATGGAGAAAGACAAAAGCTCCAGCTGAAATGGAGAAAGACAAAAGCTCCAGCTGAAATGGAGAAAGACAAAAGCTCCAGCTGAAATGGAGAAAGACAAAAGCTCCAGCTGAAATGGAGAAAGACAAAAGCTCCAGCTGAAATGGAGAAAGACAAAAGCTCCAGCTGAAATGGAGAAAGACAAAAGCTCCAGAAAAAGACAAAAGCTCCAGCTGAAATGGAGAAAGACAAATGCTCCAGCTGAAATGGAGAAAGACAAAAGCTCCAGCTGAAATGGAGAAAGACAAAAGCTCCAGCTGAAATGGAGAAAGTCAAAAGCTCCAGCTGAAATGGAGAAAGACAAAAGCTCCAGCTGAAATGGAGAAAGACAAATGCTCCAGCTGAAATGGAGAAAGACAAAAGCTCCAGCTGAAATGGAGAAAGACAAAAGCTCCAGCTGAAATGGAGAAAGACAAAAGCTCCAGCTGAAATGGAGAAAGACAAAAGCTCCAGCTGAAATGGAGAAAGACAAATGCTCCAGCTGAAATGGAGAAAGTCAAAAGCTCCAGCTGAAATGGAGAAACTCAAAAGCTCCAGCTGAAATGGAGAAAGTCAAAAGCTCCAGCTGAAATGGAGAAAGTCAAAAGCTCCAGCTGAAATGGAGAAAGTCAAAAGCTCCAGCTGAAATGGAGAAAGTCAAAAGCTCCAGCTGAAATGGAGAAACTCAAAAGCTCCAGCTGAAATGTCATTATCAGTTGTACGCCGAGAGGGGGGAATAAGAGTGTGCATAGTGTGATTATAGATCATAGGCCATAAGTCTAGGAGGTGTAAACATGAATGATGAATAACGTAATAACTTCAACGGATCATGTAATAGCATACTAAAATCGATGTTTTTATGTATTATGTCCTTTACTTTGATGTACATAGAATAGTCCAAAAAGTATAGAAGCCATCAATCTGGCACGCCAGGCAGGCCAAAGCAAATGCTAAAAGTATTTCAAATAGTATTGAACCAAGATCTGGAATGCACCAGGGCAATTGGTGTCATATTAAAATGTTGAGTAACCTTGCTGGAAACCTGAAACCTTTCATTAGCTACTCAAGCTAACGTCTTGGCTTAAGCTCAGCAGAGTCTATCAAAGTATTTTAGTGAGCAGAATTAACCTTGTCAGTAACACCAGCTACTATCCAATTAATTCCAACCAGATATTTCTACTACAAAATAACTTGTAATACTGTGATGAAAACAGGCCTTTTGTTTAGAAGATTACATGTGATTGATGTTGTATTAATGTGGTATGAGGGTTATCATGAATGATGCAGTATTAAAACATTCATGAAGGGGTTATTCATTATTTAATAAAGGTCTAATGAATGCATTATGGTGTACCCCCTTTTGTGTTGCCAAAATACACATAGTGTACTGCTATATACCCACACATACAGGGTGTGCATGTCTATAATGGAAACATGTATTTTTGTTGTCACCGTGCCCAACCTCATGACACACCAAACACAATAATACAGTTTTCACATACAATCACTTCCTGGAACTGTGTTTGAGCGTACCAGTAGCAGAACAACAATGATCAAATACAATTTGAAAACGTATATTCTTCCCACTTTAGTGTGTGTACTTTAGTGTTGTTAGGTTCTTATTTTTCAGAGTAATTAAACCACGGACACTGGAGAAGCTTTCACCAAGTTTAATTCTTCCCAAAGCTTCTGTACAGCTGTAATCAGACAACCCAGCATTTGTCCCATGCAGATATTTATATCCCACTTAAGACACTCCCTCTCTCCAATCCTTACAGTTTATGCCGAACAGGAAAAAGGTAACCAGATACCAAACCCTGATTACTCCTTTAAGGGGAACTGACCTCACCCCTCACCTCCTGACCTCACCCCTCACCCCCCCTTCACCTAATCCACAGATGTCCATCTGTCTACCCTGTATCAACACTGTGCTCTGATCCCATCCCCCAACACATTCCACAGCTATCTGTTCTTCTACAGATATTCCATGCTTCTTCTCTATCATTTATTTAATATCTCAATGTTCAAAATGTCAAACCCATTGTATTGAAACTTGGAATATCCCCTTTCAACAAGAAAAGTAAAACTAAATCATTGAAGTATGTCTTTAAATACATTTGCATAGTTAGGTTCTTATTTTCAGAGTAAATAACTCACAAACACTAGAGAAGCTTAACGAAGTTTAATTCTTCCCAAAGGGTCGACACAGCTGTATTCAGACATCACGTTTCCTCCACCACAAGTATATTGTCACGTTCGTTGAATGGAGGAGACCAAGGCGCAGCGTGATATGAATACATGTTCCTTTAATGATGACGAAGAAACACATTAACAAACTACCAAAATGAACGTGAAGCTAAATATAGTGCTGACACAGGCAACTAACACGTGACAGAATGACCCACGAAATAGCCAAAGACCAAGCAGGGTGAAAGGGAGGAACAGCACTTTGTGGAAGAATGGACCTGGGAGAAGGATGAGTGGGTAACAACCCGAGAGGAGATAGAGTGGTGGTCGATCGATCCAGAGAAAGTACCAGAGCCCGCTTGGATTCTATGGAACAGTGTGAGGAGGGATATAGGAGAATGGAGGAACGGCGATGATATAAGAGTACACGGCTAGCACGGAAGCCTGAGACGCAGCCCCAAGATTTTTTGGAGGGGTACCACAATCAACTCTGTTTTAACTCATTTGTACCAGAATGTTAAATGTGCAACCGGAGGAAAAAAACCTCTAGCCACCTTTACTCCACACACAGAGACGTGTACAAAGCTCTCCTCGCCCAAATCTGAGCATAATTCTATCCTCCTGATTCCCGCTTACAAGCAAAAACTAAAGCAGGAAGAACCAGTGACTCATTCACTAAAGAAGTGATCAGATGACGCAGACTCTAAGCTACAGGACTGTTTTGCTAGCACAGACTGGAATACGTTCCGTGATTTTTCCGATAGCATTGAGGAGTACACCACATCAGTCACTGGCTTTATCAATAAGTGCATCGATGGAGTCGTCCCCACAGTGACCGTTCGTACATTTCCCAACCACAAGTCATGGATTACTGGCAACATTCACACTGGGCTAAAGGGTGGAGTTGCAGCTTTCAAGAAGTGGGACTCTAACCCGGACGCTTATAAGAAATCCAACTACGCCCTCCGACGAACCATCAAACAGGCAAAGCGTCAATACAGGACTAAGATTGAATCGTACTACACAGGCTCCGGCGCTCGTTGGATGTGGCAGGGCTTGCAAACTATTACTATTACCACAAAGGAAAGCACAGCCGTGAGCTGTCCAGTTACACAAGATAATCAACTGTTCCGGATGACTGTGTGATCACGCTCTCCGTAGCTGACGTAGGTCAACTTTCAGGTCAACTTTCACAAGGCCGCAGGGCCAGACGGATTACCAGGACGTGTATTCCCGAGCATGCGTTGACAGTTGACCAACTGGCAAGTGTCTTCACTGACATTTCCAACCTGTCCATGACAGAGTCTGTAATACCAACATGTTTCAAGCAGACCACTATAGTCCCTGTGCCAGAGAACACTAAGGTAACCTGCCTAAATGACTTCTGACCCGTAGCACTCACGTCTGTAGCCATTAAAGTGCTTTGAAAAGCTGGTCATGGCTCACATCAACACCATCATCCTTGTAACCCTAGACCCACTCTAATTTGCATACCGTCCCAACAGATCCAGAGATGAAGCAATCTCTATTGCACTCCACACTGTTCTTTCCCACCTGGACAAAAGGTACACCTACATTAGAATGCTATTCATTGGCTACAGCTCAGCGTTCAACAGCATAGTTTTCTGAAAGCTCATTACTAAGCTAAGGACCCTGGGACTATACATCTCCCTTTGCAACTGGATCCCGGACCTCCTGACAGGCCTCCTCCAGGTGGTAAGGATAGGTAACAACACATCTGCCACGCTGATCCTCACGCTGGGCCTGATCACCGACAATGATGAAACAGCCTATAGGGAGGAGGTCAGAGACCTGGCCGTGTGGTGCCAGGATAACAACTTCTCCCTCAACCTGATCAAGACAAAGGAGATGATTGCACTTCCTTGACTGACTACAGGAAAAGGAGGACTGAGCACTGGATTCTCATCAACAGGGCATAGATGGGGCAGCACATCACCAATCAACTATCATGGTCCAAACACACTTAGACAGTTTTGAAGAGGGCACGGCAAAGCCTATTCCCCCCCAAGTGACTGAAAATATTTGGCATGGGTCTTCAGATCCTCTAAAAGTTATACAGCTACACCATCGAGAGCATCCTGACCGGTTGCATCACAGCCTGGTACGGCAACTGCTTGGTCCGACTGCAAGGTACAACAGAGGGTAGTGCGTACAGCCCAGTACATCACTGGGGCAATGCTTCCTGCCATCCTGGACCTCTATACCAGGCGGTGTCAGAGGAATCGCCTAAAAATTGTATAGACCCCATCCACCATAGTCATAGACTATAAGGAGCGGCAAGTCTAGGTCCAAAACGCTTCTTAACAGATTCTACCTCCAACCCATAAGACTTCTGAACAGCTAGTCAAATGTCTACCCAGACTATTTGCATCCCCCCCCACGACCACCTATTTTACAGGAGCAATGAACCGCACTTGCTGTCTCTGACTGGCTGGTTCACCTGTTTCCACTGGGATTCTCTGCGTGGGGTTATATCCTGCCTGTTTGGCCCTGTCTGGGGGTATCATCGGATGGGGCCAAAGTGTCTCCTGACCCCTCCTGTCTTGGCCTCCAGTATTTATGCTGCAGTAGTTTATGTGTTGTGGGGCTAGGATCAATCTATCTGGAGTATTTCTCCAGTTTTATCCGGTGTCCTGTGTACATTTAAGTATGCTCTCTCTAATTCTCTCTTTCTCTATTTCTTTCTTTCCCTCTCTCGTAGGACCTGAGCCTATGACCATGCCTCAGGACTACCTGGCATGATGACTCCTTGCTGTCCCCAGTCCACCTGGCCGTGCTGCTGCTCCAGTTTCAACTGTTCTGCCTGCGGCTATGGAACCCTGACCTGTTCACCGGACGTGCTACCTGTCCCAGAGATACTCTCAATGATCGTCTATGAAAAGCCAACTGACATTTACTCCTGAGCTGCTGACCTGTTGCACCCTCGACAACTACTGTGATTATTATTATTTGACACTGCTGGTCATCTATGAACATTTGAACGTCTTAGCCATGTTCTGTTATAATCTCCACCCGGCACAGCCAGAAGAGGACTGGCCGCCCCTCATAGCCTGGTTCCTCTCTAGGTTTCTTCCTAGGTTTTGGCCTTTCTAGGGAGTTTTTCCTAACCACCGTGCTTCTACACCTGGATTGCTTGCTGGGGTTTTAGGCTGGGTTTCTGTACAGCACTTTGAGATATCAGCTGATCTAAGAAGGGCTATATAAATAAATGTGATTTTATGCTGTTGCTACTCTCTGTTTATTATCTATGCGTATTCACTTTAACTCTACCTACATGTACATATTACCTCAATTACCTTGACTGACCTGTGCCCCTGTACATTGACTCAGTACTTTCCCCCCTGTATATAGCCTTGCTATTGTTATTTTACTGCTACTCTTTAATTATTTGTTATTTTAAATTTTTTCTTCTCTATTGTTTCTAAAAGCTTTATTGTTTGTTAAGGGCTCGTAAATAAGCATGTCACTGCCAATTACTGCACCTGTTGTATTTGGTGCATTTGACAAATACAATTTGATTTGAGACACATACATACATACACACACACACATGCACTATATACACATACACATGGATTTTGCATTGTGGATATGTGATCGTGGAGTATGGGCCTGAGGGCATACACTTAGTGTGTTGTAAATTCTGTAATGAATGTATTGTAATGTTTTTAACATTGTGTTAAAGAGTAGCTGCTGCCTTGGAAGCAGCTAATTAGGATCCATAATACATACAAATACAAATCATAATAGCTTGCAACCGGAGTTTGAATAAGACATCCGATTACCACTTTGCAGTTAGAACAGTTGGTTTTATTATAGCTAATAAATAACAAAGTAATTGATGGATCACTAGATAAAACAAATGCATCTTTTTTTTGTTTTTTAATTTTATTTTTATTAACAAATATCAACAAACAGAAGAGGAATAGTCACATGCAAACAAGCATACATACAAACTATTTACATTGCCAGGAGTTAAAGTAAATCACATCAAAACCATTAAACTGTTGCAATGCGTTCGGCATCACACACTCCCTCATCTGATTGGTCGGGTAGGCGGGCCATTGACCCTGTGGCTGTGGTAACTAGAGACGGCTCCCCGGTTCATGTTTTCTAGCAGGCGTTGCATTGTTGTACTTGCTCCTAAATGGATTTTTCTGGTAAGGATTTCGTTGTTTGTTTTGAACATTTGTCTTAAGCAGTTGTATGTAGTTAGCTAACCAGCAACATAACGTTAGCTGGAACGGAGGTCATGAAATAGCTAGCTACGTTAACGTAGTTAGCTAACCGGTACATAATGAATCAATGTACTAGTAGCTTGCAGCTAGCCAATACATCCCAAAAGCGAACTGCTGCTAGCCAGCAGGCCCAGTTAACTGTGTCGTGATCTAGTTTTCTAATTGTATTGCGCCGTGTAATGACAGCTTACCACCAATTGGTGTTTTGGTGATCTCTTAATATTCAACTTCGCTTGCTTGCGCGGTATTATGCAAGCGTGTCAATGTCTTATTCTATAGGCAGCGAAGGCCTCGTTCTCCTTAGCCGATCGGATAAATGATTGAATCGCTTTTGCCAGATACTAGTTGGCTAAATCTTTTGTAGCAGCAGGAATGGTCTAATTAGTTTTTGCTAAAGCATGTACCGTAGCTATGGTGTTCACTAACGTTAGCCCGTTGGTGTTGGTTAAGCCAGCTAACGCTAGCTGCCTACCTGTCATGATGTTCATGATAACAAGCAGCTTGGTATTGAACGCTGGACCTTGTAATAAGCTATAAGTAACCACATTATCACTACTGCTTGAAACAGAGTTATAACATCCGTGACAACGGCAGTATTCTACATTGAGCTACAATGTTGTTAGACTAAGCTTCAGACACCGACAGCATCATTGCGTAAAATAGTACACAGCATCACCTGGATATCAACATTCACCTTCTGCTGCCCTTTCTGTCAAGCCGTTTTCGCATACAGTTTGTATAGACCACACCGAATGGAAAGGAAAACGCAGCGTTTTCTTAGGTATGAATGTAATGCTGGTGTACCAAAATGCAATGACACTGTCGGTGTGTTGGAAGTGAGCACCTTGGCACCAACGACCTTTTCCCGAATGTCCTACTCCCAGACCATTGTTCTGCTTCACAACGCCTGCTTCGCTATAGCTGTCAACAAGACATGCCCCCTTGTAAGGTACCTTGCAGGGTTGCCTCACGTAACTAATTATTAATATGGTTACGACTCCTTTGTGAGTACGCTCACTGCAAATCAAATGGATAGGTGTAGCTCATTGATTTGTAGATCTGAAGCAGTTGCTACCTCAGATTATGAGCCTAGCAAGTGTCACAAATTAGTTATGTAGTACCCACAGAAGGCCACAGGGAGGAGCAAGAGCTAGCTGTTTTTTGCCTTAAAAAACCTGATCTCACCATAGGTTTCACCTATTTTAGCCTTGACCCCTACTTTTAGGGTTAGGATTATACAATAGGGATAACCTAGAACATTTATAGAAAATATTTTAGAACTAATATTATGTTATTAAATACCATTATAGTACTAAATAGCATTTTGATTGTTATTAGTTATTTAAGAATATTTATTATTGCAAAGCAGAACACTTGATAAACAAGCCACATTTGTTTTATTTTTTAAATGTGGTTTGAATTGGGTGTGACCTAGTAACCACTATGTGAAAGTCCAGAAATTGGCGTGGGGCAGGGTTGAGACTGATCTCGGGAATTACTACGAAAAATACCCTTTATTTCTCGGCTGCCTCACCAATGTCTTTATGCGAATTAAGAACTTTTAATTGCTAAATATTTCCAATAGATGGCAGCAAAGAATCAGTTATAATTTAGGCTATGAGCAGCAATATGATTGACATGAAATAGCATGCAACTAAATACTATATGTCCCATGATTTTCTAAAAGGGTCACCCATTGCTTTACAGTTAGCTACTTGTGCGAGAAGGCAGAGCGTCTCGAAGCTGGTTGATGAATTTGATAATAAATGTTCTAGAACAATACATTTCTCGACCAGAGGTGACTGAATTAATGTTCAGGATTATTGATAATCGTTATTGAAATAGTAATCAAGTATAATTTCAAAACATGAGCATGAAAATAGGTAATAGTAAACGTTAACCATCATCATAGTAATTCACAGTAATCTGTTAAAAGGGTGTTTCAGTCCTTCCTCTTGAGTTAGCCGTGTGGAAGGGACAGAAAAAAGTGTGAGTTGTTCTGTGAGTGGGGGGGGGGTGTATTCAGGGAGAACTGATCATATGACATTTCATTAGTGGTCTTATGCTGCCATCTGTTGGAATTCAGCAATTGCAAAAAAAAAACATTTTCAAAGAGATGACATCATGCAACCCGAAGCCCCTCCCTTGCGCAAGAAGGCTGAGTGGTTGCTGTCGGCAAGAGCTTGAGTTGGCTACTTGCATGAGAAGGCAGAGCTGTTCGATGCCTTTTCCTCGCTTTGGCATCAAACTTGGTTTAATAAACCATGAACGCTATCAGCAATGACGTTCATTCACGGACGGTCCAGATAATCAATACATAACATACAGATTAACAATACATACAATTCTGAAAACTTGTTTTATTCATAAACAGTCTTGCATTTTAATTGATAAACTCATCATTACTGCCGGGCTATCCAGGCTGTATCACTTCCATCCGTGATTGGGAGTCCCATAGGGCGGCGCACAATTGGCCCAGCTCCGTCCAGGTTTGGCCGTGTTAAGCCATCATTGTAAATAAGAATTTGTTCTTAACTGACTTGCCTAGTTAAATAAAGGTAGCAGTCAATAGCCGATTGGCCCTGGGCATTTGTTTTGCATACTGTAAGGCAGGGGTTCCCAAACATTTTGTAGTCCCGTACCCCTTCAAACATTCAACCTCCAGCTGCCTACCCCCTCTAGCACCAGGGTCAGTGCACTCTCAAATGTTTTTTTTTTGTTGCCATCATTGTAAGCCTGCAACACACACTATACAATACATTTATTAAACATAATAATGAGTGTGAGGTTTTGTCACAACAAACAAACCAATTCTTCCTTTGGCCGCCTCTCCTTCCAGTTCTCTGCTGCCAATGACTGGATTGAACTACAAAAATCTCTGAAACTGGAAACACTTATCTCCCTCACTAGCTTTAAGCACCAGCTATCAGAGCAGCTCACAGATTACTGCACCTGTACATAGCCCATCTATAATGTAGCCCAAACAACTACCTCTTTCCCTACTGTATCTAAATATTTTTCTCCTTTGCACCCCATTATTTCTATCTCTACCTTTCACATTCTTCCACTGCAAATCTACCATTCCAGTGTTTTACTTGCTATATTGTATTTACTTTGCCACCATGGCCTTTTTTTGTTGCCTTTACCTCCCTTATCTCACCTCACTTGCATATAGACTTATTTTTCTACTGTATTATTGACTGTATGTTTGTTTTTACTCCATGTGTAACTCTGTGTTGTTGTATGTGTCGAACTGCGTTGCTTTATATTGGCCAGGTTGAAATTGTAAATGAGAACTTGTTCTCAACGTGCCCACCTGGTTAAATAAAGGTGAAATAAATAAACAACCCGGCGCATGGGAAGTGACAAGCTCTTATAGGACCAGGGCACAAATAATAAACAATCATTTTGCTCTTTATTTAGCCATCTTACATATAAAAAATTATTTGTTCATCGAAAATTGTGAATAACTTACCACAGGTTAATGAGAAGGGTGTGCTTGAAAGGATGCACATAACTCTGCAGTGTTGGGTTGTATTGGAGAGAGTCTCTGTCTTAAATCATTTTCCACACAGTCTATGCCTGTATTTAGTTTTCATGCTAGTGAGGGCCGAGAATCCACTCTCAGATAGGTACGTGGTTGAACGGGATAACAAATCCAGTTGTTTTTGTCATCCGTTTCGGGAAAGTAATTGCGCACCCAACTCACTCAGGTTCTTTGCTATATCTCATTTGACATTGTACGTAAGCTTGAGTTCAAGAGCTTCAACTTCTTAATCATAGCCTCAATTTTGTTTCACACATTGTTGCGGAGAGTCCCTGTAATCCTAGATTCAGATCATTCAGGTGAGAAAAAACATCATCCAGATAGGCCAGTCGTGTGAAAAACTCATCATCATGCAAGCGTTCAGACAAGTGAAAATGATGGTCAGTAAAGAAAACTTTATGCTCATCTCTCAATTTAAAAAAAGTCTCAATACTTTGCCCCTTGATAACCAGTGCACTTCTGTATGTTGTAAAAGCGTTACATGGTCGCTGCCCATATCATTGCATAGTGCAGAAAATACACAAGAGTTCAGGGGCCTTGCTTTAACAAAGTGAACCATTTTCACTGTAGTGTCCAAAATGTCTTTCAAGCTGTCAGACATTCCCTTGGCAGCAAGAGCCTCTCCGTGGATGCTGCAGTGTAGACAAGTGGTGTCGGGAGCAACTGCTTGCACACGCGTTACCACTCCATTATGTCTCCATGTTATGGCTTTTGCGCCATCAGTACAGATACCAACATGAGCAGCAGCTATGTTTGGCTACATACGGACCGTTAGTAGAATTCCCGTGAGAGAGTAACTTTTAATGTGATTGGATGTTAATTATTTGACTAGGCTACCTGTATTTGATATTGTGTTGTTATTTCGCCGAACACTAGATGGTTACATTTTTTGGGGGGCAGTGAAACAAGGCTCAAAACCTCACCCACATGTATGGAAAATATAAATGGACTGTTTGAAAATGTGAAGATAAAATAAAAAATGCAAGACCGAAGATGCACCCCACATGTCCCTATGGGCTTTAGAGAAGCTTTGCACTGGCGTGTTGCCTTCAGAGGGTCGGGTAGGGTTGCAAAGGATCGGAAACTTTCCGGGTAAATTTCTGAAAATTTTCCATGGGAAGTTTAAGCCCGAGAATGTTGGGAATTTTGCTTAAATTCATCAAAAAAATTAGCTTATACCAGTGAACCTTTTTTTTGTGGGATACACATAAGGAAATTTTTATGGCATATTTTGGTTAAACTATCCCCTAATGATGCACCGACATTTTTGGACAACACAGATATCCAAGTTCGAGTTCATTAGAAAGTGCATTGACGATGTCGTTCCCATAGCAATAATTAAAACATTCCCAAACCAGAAACCGTGGATTGATGGCAGCATTCGCGTGAAACTGAACCACTGCTTTTAACCAGGGCAAGGTGACCGGAAACGTGACCGAATACAAACAGTGTAGCTATTCCCTCCGCAAGGCAATCAAACAAGCTAAGCGTCAGTATAGAGACAAAGTAGTCGCAATTCAACGGCTCAGATACGAGGTATGTGGCAGTCAATCACGGATTACAAAAAGAGAACCAGCCCCGTCACGGACCAGGATGTCTTGCTCCCAGACAGACTAAATAACTTTTTTGCCCGCTTTGAGGACGATACAGTGCCACTGACACGGCCCGCAATCAAAACCTGCAGACTCTCCTTCACTGCAGCCGTCGTGAGTAAAACATTTAAATGTGTTAACCCTCGCAAGACTGCAGGCCCAGATGGCATCCCCAGCCGCGTCCTCGGAGCATGCGCAGACCAACTGGCTGGTGTGTTTACGGACATATTCGATCCATCCTTATCTCAGTCTGCTGTTCCCACATGCTTCAAGAGGGCCACCATTGTTCCTGTTCCCAAGAAAGCTAAGGTAACTGAGCTAAACGACTACCGCCCCGTAGCACTCACTTCCGTCATCATGAAGTGCTTTGAGAGACTAGTCAAGGACCATATCACCTCCACCCTACCTGACACCCTAGACCCACTCCAATTTGCTTACCTCCAAAATAGGTCCACAGACGACGCAATCGCAACCACACTGCCCGAACCCATCTGGACAAGAGGAATACTTACAGTGGGGCAAAAAAGTATTTAGTCAGCTACCAATTGTGCAAGTTCTCTCACTTAAAAAGATGAGTGTAATTTTCATCGTAGGTACGCTTCAACTATGACAGACATAATGAGAAAAAAAATCAAGAAAATCCAATTGTAGAATTTTTTTATAAATATATTTGCAAATCATGGTGGAAATTAAGTATTTGGTCACCTACAAACAAGCAAGATTTCTGTCTCTCACAGACCTGTAACTTCTTCTTTAAGAGGCTCCTCTGTCCTCCACGCGTTACCTGTATTAATGGCACCTGTTTGAACTTGATATCAGTATAAAAGACCCCTGTCCACAACCTCAAACAGTCACACTCCAAACTCCACTATGGCCAAGACCAAAGAGCTGTCAAAGGACACCAGAAACAAAATTGTGGACCTGCACCAGGCTGGGAAGACTGAATCTGCAATAGGTAAGCAGCTTGGTTTGAAGAAATCAACTGTGGGAGCAATTATTAGGAAATGGAAGACATACAAGACCACTGATAATCTCCCTCGATATGGGGCTCCATGCAAGATCTCACCCCGTGGGGTCAAAATGATCACATGAACGGTGAGCAAACATCCCAGAACCACACGGGGGGACCTAGTGAATGACCTGCAGAGAGCTGGGACCAAAGTAACAAAGCCTACCATCAGTAACACACTATGCCGTCAGGGACTCAAATCCTGCAGTGCCAGACGTGTCCCCCTGCTTACACCAGTACATGTCCAGGCCCATCTGAAGTTTGCTGGAGAGCATTTGGATGATCCAGAAGAAGATTGGGAGAATGTCATATGGTCAGATGAAACCAAAATATAACTTTTTGGTAAAAACTCAACCCGTTGTGTTTGGAGGACAAAGAATGCTGAGTTGCATCCAAAGAACACTGTACCTACTGTGAAGCATGGGGGTGGAAACATCTTGCTTTGGGGCTGTTTTTCTGCAAAGGGACCAGGACGACTGATCCGTGTATAGGAAAGAATGAATGGGGTCATGTATCGTGAGATTTTGAGTGAAAACCTCCTTCCATCAGCAAGGGCATTGAAGATGAAACGTGGCTGGGTCTTTCAGCATGACAATGATCCCAAACCCACCGCCCGGGCAACGAAGGAGTGGCTTCGTAAGAAGTATTTCAAGGTCCTGGAGTGGCCAAGCCAGTATCCAGATCTCAACCCCATAGAAAATCTTTGGAGGGAGTTGAAAGTCCGTGTTGCCCAGCAACAGCCCCAAAACATCACTGCTCTAGAGGAGATCTGCATGGAGGAATGGGCCAAAATACCAGCAACAGTGTGTGAAAACCTTGTGAAGACTTACAGAAAACGTTTGACCTCTGTCATTGCCAACAAAGGGTATTTAACAAAGTATTGAGAAACTTTTGTTATTGACCAAATACTTATTTTCCACCATAATTTGCAAATAAATTCATAAAAAATCCTACAATGTGATCTTCTGGATTTTTTTCTCGCATTTTGTCTGTCATAGTGGAAGTGTACCTACGATGAAAATTACAGGTCTCATCTTTTTAAGTGGGAGAACTTGCACAAATGGTGGCTGACTAAATACTTTTTTGCCCCACTGTATGTGAGAATGCTGTTCATCGACTACAGCTCAGCATTCATCACCATAGTACCCTCCAAACTCGTCATCAAGCTCGAGACCCTGGGTCTCGACCCATCCCTGTACAACTGGGTACTGGACTTCCTGACGGGCCGCCCCCAGGTGGTGAGGGTAGGTAACAACATCTCAACACTGGGGCCTCACAAGGGTGCGTTCTGAGCCCTCTCCTGTACTCCCTGTTCACCCACGACTGCGTTTCCATGCACGCCTCCAACTCAATCATCAAGTTTGCGGACGACACTACAGTGGTAGGCTTGATCACCAACAATTACGAGACGGCCTACAGGGAGGAGGTGAGGGCCCTCGAAGTGTGGTGTCAGGAAAATAGCCTAACGCTCAACGTCAACAATACAAAGGAGATGATCGTGGACTTCAGGAAACAGCAGAGGGAGCACCCCCCTCTCCACATCGATGGGACTGTAGTGTAGAGGGTAGTAAGTTTTTAAGTTCCTCGTCGTACACATCACGGACAAACTGAATTGGTCCACCCACACAGACAGCGTCATGAAGAAGAACCTCAGGAGGCTGAAGAAATTCAGTGTGTCACCAAAAGCACTCACAAACTTCTACAGATGCACAATCGAGAGCATCCTGTCCGGCTCTATCACCGCCTGGTATGGCAACTGCTCCGCCCACAACCGTAAGTCTCTCCAGAGGGTAGTGAGGTCTGCACAACGCATCACCGTGGGCAAACTACCTGCCCTCCAGGACACCTACACCACCCGATGTTACAGGAAGGCCATAAAGATCATCAAGGACAACAACCACCCAAGCCACTGCCTGTTCACCCCGCTATCATCCAGAAGGCAAGGTCAGTACAAGTGCATCAAAGGGGGGACCAAAAGACTGAAAAACAGCTTCTGTCTCAAGGCCATCAGACTGTTAAACAGCCACCACTAACATTGAGTGGCTGCTGCCATCACACTGACTCAACTCCAGCCACTTTAATAATGGGAATTGATGTAAAATATATCACTAGCCACTTTAAACAATGCTACTTAATATCATGTTTACATACCCTACATTACTCGTCTCATATGTATATGTACAGTGGGGAGAACAAGTATTTGAAACACTGCCGATTTATTATTATTATTTTTGGCAGGTTTTCCTACTTACAAAGCATTTAGAGGTCTGTAACTTTTATCATAGGTACACTTCAACTGTGAGAGACTGAATCTAAAACAAAAATCCAGAAAAATCACATTGTATGATTTAAGTAATTAATTTGCATTTTATTGCATGACACAAGTATTTGATACATCAGAAAGGCAGAACTTAATATTTGCTACAGAAACCTTTGTTTGCAATTACAGAGATCATATGTTTCCTGTAGTCCTTGACCAGGTTTGCACACATTGCAGCAGGGATTTTGGCCCACTACTCCATGCAGACCTTCTCCAAATCCTTCAGGTTTCGGGGCTGTCACTGGGCAATACGGGCTTTCAGCTCCCTCCAAAGAATTTCTATTGTGTTCAGGTCTGGAGACTGGCTAGGCCACTCCAGGACTTTGAGATGCTTCTTACGGAGCCACTCCTTAGTTGCCCTGGCTGTGTGTTTCGGGTTGTTGTCATGCTGGAATACCCAGCCACTACCCATCTTCAATGCTCTTACTGAGGGAAGGAGGTTGTTGGCCAAGATCTCGCAATACATGGCCCCATCCATCCTCCCCTCAATAAGGTGCAGTCGTTCTGTCCCCTTTGCAGAAAAGCATCCCCAAAGAATGATGTTTCCACCCCCATGCTTCACGGTTGGGATGGTCTTCTGGGGGTTGTACTCATCCTTCTTCTTCCTCTAAACACAGCGAGTGGAGTTTAGACCAAAAAGCTCTATTTTTGTCTCATCAGACCACATGACCTTCTCCCATTCCTCCTCTGGAGCATCCAGATGGTCATTGGCAAACTTCAGGCGGGCCTGGACATGAGCTGGCTTGAGCAGGGGGACCTTGCGAGCGCTGCAGCATTTTAATCCATGATGGCGTAGGGTGTTACTAATGGTTTTCTTTGAGACTGTGGTCCCAGCTCTCTTCAGGTCATTGACCAGGTCCTGCCATGTAGTTCTGGGCTGATCCCTCACCTTCCTCATCATCATTGATGCCCCACGAGGTGAGATCTTGCATGGAGCCCCAGACCGAGGGTGATTGACAGTCATCTTGAACTTCTTCCATTTTCAAATAATGCCGCCAACAGTTGTTGCCTTCTCACCAAGCTGCTTGCCTATTGTCCTGTAGCCCATCCCAGCCTTGTGCAGGTCTACAATTTTATCTCTGATGTCCTTACACAGCACACTGGTCTTGGCCATTGTGGAGAGGTTGGAGTCTGTTTGATTGAGTGTGTGGACAGGTGTCTATTATACAGGTAACGAGTTCAAACAGGTGCAGTTAATACAGGTAATGAGTGGAGAACAGGAGGGATTCTTAAAGAAAAACTAACAGGTCTTTGAGAGCCAGAATTCTTACTGGTTTGTAGGTGATCAAATACTTATGTCATGCAAAAACATGCTAATTAATTACTTAATAATCATACAATGTGATTTTTGTTTTAGATTCAGTCTCTCACAGTTGAAGTGTACCTATGATAAAAATGACAGACCTCTACATGCTTTGTAAGTAGGAAACACTGCCGATTATGTAGGTTATGAAATACTTGTTCTCCCCAATGTATGTACTGTACTCTATATCATCTTTATGTAATCCATGTATCACTAGCCACTTTAAACTATGCCACTTTGTTTACATACCCTACATTACTCATCTCATATGTATATACTCGTACTCGATACCATCTACTGCATCTTGCCTATGCCATTCTGTACCATCACTCATTCATATATCTTTATGTACATATTCTTTATCCCTTTTCACTTGTGTGTGTGTGTGTGTGTGTATAAGGTAGTAATTTTGAAATTGTTAGGTTAGATTAGTCGTTGGTTATTACTGCATTGTCGGAACTAGAAGCACAAGCATTTCGCTACACTCGCATTAACATCTGCTAACCATGTGTATATGACAAATACATTTGATTTGTTACTTTTATTTGGGCTGTAATTTCTGAGGCTGGTAACTCTTATGAACTTATCCTCTTAGCCAGTTTCATCATAGCGCTTGATGGTTTTTGCGACTGCACTGGAAGAAACTTTCAAAGTTGTTGACATTTTCCGTATTGACTGACCTTCATGTCTTAAAGTAAAGAAGGACTGTTGTTTCTTTTTGCTTATTTGAGCAGTTCTTGCCATAATATGGATTTAGCCCTACTTGGTAAAATACCATTCTTCTGTCCTTGTCACAACACAACTGATTGGCACAAATGCAATAAGAAGGAATACAATTCCCCAAAATAACTTAAGAAGGCACACCTGTTAATTGTAATGCATTCCAGGGTGCAAAGCTGTCATCAAGGCAAAGGGTGGCTACTTTTAAGAATCTCAAATATAATGTACATTTTGATTTGTTTAACATGTCTTCATTATTATTCTACAATGTAGAATAGTAAAGAAAGAAAAACCTTTGAATGAGTAGATGTTCTAAAACTGTTGACTGGTACTGAAGATTGACACTTATGTTCTTTCCATTGAAAAACATGTTTTGCATGACATTTCATGGATTTCCATGTAATTGATCACATATGCCCAATTGAGACATATTGTATATCTTTAGAGGTAAAGTTATCTTTTGGTTCTACAGCATAAACGGTTCCAGTCCCACTAAGAGGGGTGGATGGCACATCAACACCCCCCATCAGACCTTCCCCAGTGGACAGCAGTCCCAGATGGGGACCCTGACTCCGATTCCGACCAGGACTCTGGAGTTGGAGAGGATGCTGGCGTTCACCGGCAAGAGGGAGTTGGAGAGCGGGATTTCAACATCTTTGTTGCCTTTCGGGGAAACATGGATGACGAGGACTTCCAAGAGAAACTTGACAACATACTTAACAGGATGCCTAGTATGCTTGAATTGGGTTAGTATTGGTTGGTGATGTGGTGCACCGTTCTAACTGGCTAAACACTTTCCAACTTTTGAATGTATTATGAAAGTAAAATGTTGAAAGTTGTCATTTTAAAGCTCTGTATTTATATACTGATAAGAACAGTGGAATTGTACTCCTACCACTCCCCCCTCATCACCCAACTCTCATCCTCTTTCTTCATGTCTACCTATCCCTCTCCAGACTCAGAGAGACTGCAGCTCCAGCATGTGGAGCCATGGAACAGTGTGCGAGTCACCTTTAACATTCCTCGGGATGCGGCAGAGCGCCTCAGGCTGCTGGCCCAGAACAACCAGCAGCAGCTTCGAGACCTGGGCATCCTCTCTGTACAGATAGAGGGTATGTACAGTACCAAAATAGCAGCAGCCATGGCTATGGTCAGGCCCAAAATCTATTGTTTATTTTATAGTAAGCATCCTGAAAAGTACTTTGTTGTTGTTAATATTTTTATTTAATTTTTTCGTCCAGGTGAAGGAGCCATAAACGTGGCCATTGGGCAGAATAGAGGTCAGGAGGTCAGGGTAAATGGACCAATCGGTGCGTCCGGTCAGATGAGGATGGATTTGGGATTCCCAGGACAAGCAGGCCCAGGTGATTTGGGGCAGTACAGTGACAAGTTGAACTCTATGCATTGATTGATTGACTTTTCGTTGTTAGAATATAAACCAACTCCCATACCAATCTCTTGTAGGAGGCATGAGAATGAGCAACCCGTCGATGGTCCCCCCTTGCCCCAGTATGTCTGGACAGGCCATGGTTCCCGGCAGCAGTGGACAGATGCACCCCAGAGCCCCCAGACCCCACTCACAGACTGGTGAGGTCATATGCATGCTTAATAAGCAACCAGTTAACTCATTCACACATCCAAAATATGTGCAACTTGTTCAAAGGTATTGACCATATACGTTTTTACCCTCCCTTCAGATGCGATGGGCCCAATGATGTCCTTGCAGCAGCAGCTTCAGCATCCTCAGGCTGGCCCCTACGGCCAAGGACTCATACCCCCCCAGGCAGCTCACCACATGCAGGTACACAATCACTAATGGAGCTCAACAATAACCATGCATTATAATCACTATCAATACTACCAATTAATGCAAGGATGAAATGTATCAGGAGTTGACTGTATTCATAAAGGCTGTATTTTGACCACAGACCATGCAGGTGGGGAGGCAGCTCAACCCGGCTGCCCTCCATCAGCTGCAACAACAGCAGCAGCAAGCCCAGCAACAAGCCCAGCTCTCCCAGCTTGGTGGCCCCCGTCCCCCTTCAACCCCTCTGGCCAGATGCCTGTACCCTCCGGCTGGAACCAGCTCCCCTCAGGGGTCCTCCAGCCGCCGCCAGCCCAGGGAGGACCCATGGGCTCAGCCTGGAGGAAGGCCCCTCCCCAAGCTCAGATGACTCAACGTCCCCCCTCCCTGGCTACAGTCCAGACCCCCAGCCACCCTCCACCTCCGTACCCGTTTGGCAGCCAGCAGGCTGGCCAGGTGTTTAATGCTATGGTGCAGGGGCAGCTCCAGCAGCAGCCAGGGGCTGGTCAATTTGCAGCCCCCCAGCCTAAAGGTCCCCAGGGTGGGCCTGGAGGGGTGGCAGTACCCCCTAGACCTCCACCACCTCTGCCTCCTTCAGCAGGGCCTCAGGGAAACCTCACAGCCAAGTCTCCTGGGTCTTCACCTTCCCTCTTCCAGCAGGGTTCTCCAGGGACTCCTCCCATGATGGGGCAGGGTCAGGCCCAGCTGGGACCGAGACCTATGACCCCACAGGGTTTCTCTCAAGGGGTAGGCTCACCGGGCAGGGCGATACTGGGACAGCAGAGTAACCAGCAAGGGTTCATGGTAATGCCCCAAAATGGGCAGGCTGGACCTCCGGTTCAT
The DNA here is from genome assembly GCF_036934945.1 of Oncorhynchus masou masou. Taxonomy (NCBI): domain Eukaryota; kingdom Metazoa; phylum Chordata; class Actinopteri; order Salmoniformes; family Salmonidae; genus Oncorhynchus; species Oncorhynchus masou. Next base: position 45,148,545 of record NC_088228.1, on the reverse strand, counting down.
CAAGGAGGAATGGGAGGTAAGAAATTGAACTACTGCTGATGACTACAAATGATGCATTCACTTTCACAGTGTAGGTTTGTTCCATGGTCACAAATGATCTCCTGAAGCATTGCCTTAATAGTTAGAATTACTTATTAGTTAGTAACACAATTCATGCTGAAATCAAAGTAATATTCAGACAGTTAGTGTACTACAATGCCCTTTTATGCTGGGCTAATGAAATTCCCAACAGTGGTGTTTGATCATAGGCATGCCCAATCGCCTACCCATGGGGTTTCCTAACGTCCCAGGGAACCAGAACTTTGTCGAGGGTCAGGTGACTAGCGCCCCAGGAACCCCTGGGGGAGGAGCCAATCCCCAGCTCCAGAGCAGCCAGGTTATGGCACACACAGGTACAAGACAAAGAATAGATCAGCACAGTTAAAATTATACTTTGCAGCTACACTACATTTCAGAAGTTTGGGGTCACTTAGAAATTTGTTTTTGAAAGAAAAGCATTTTTAAAATAACATCAAATTGATCAGAAATGCAGTGTAGACATTGTTCAATTTGTAAATTACTATTGAAGCTGGAAATGGCAGATTTATTATGGGATATCTACATAGGCATACAGAGGCCCATTATCAGCAACCATCACTCCTGTGTTCCAATGGCACGTTGTGTTAGCTAATCCAAGTTTATAATTTTAAAAGTCTAATTGATCATTAGAAAACCATTTTGCAATTATGTTAGCACAGCTGAACATTTTTGTTCTCATTAAAGAAGGAAGTAAACTGGCCTTCTTTAAAATAGTTGAGTATCTGGAGCGTCAGCATTTGTGAGTTTGATTACAAGCTAAAAAAAAGGCCAGAAACAAATACCTTCCTTATTAAACTTGTCAGTCTATTCTCATTCTGAGAAATTAAGGCTAATCCATGCGAGAAACTGAAGATCTTGTACAACGCTGTGTACTACTCCCTTCACAGAACAGCGCAAACTGGCTTTAACCAGAATAGAAAAAGTGGGAGGCCCCGGTGCACAACTGAGCAAGAGGACATTAGTGTGTAGTTTGAGAAACAAGATGCCTCACAAGTCCTCAACTGGCAGCTTCATTAAATGTACCCGCAAAACACCAGTCTCAACGTCAACAGTGAAGAGGCGACTCCGGGATACTGACCTTCTAGGCAGAGTTGCAAAGAAAAAGCCATATCTCAGAGTCAGTCTGGCCAATAAAAAGAACAGACACTGGACAGAGGAAGATTGGAAAAAAGTGTTATGGACAGACAAATCTAAGTTTGAGGATCACAAAGAAGAACATTCGTGAGACACAGAAAAAGTGTAAAGATGCTGGAGGAGTGCTTGATGCCACCAAGCATGGTGGAGGCAATGTGATGGTCTGGGGAGCTTTGCTGGTGGTAAAGTGGGAGATTTTTACAGGGTAAAGGGATCTTGAAGAAGGAAGGCTATCACTCCATTTTCAACGCTATGCCATACCCTGTGGACGGAGCTTAATTGGAGGCAATTTTTTCCTACAACAGGACATTGACCCAAAGCACAGCTCCAAACTATTTTTTATTTATGTTATTTTACCAGGTAAGTTAACTGAAAACACGTTCTCATTTTCCGCAACGACCTGAGGAATAGTTACAGGGGAGAGGAGGGGGATGAATGAGCCAACTGTAAACTGGGGATTATTAGGTGACCGTGATGGTTTCAGGGCCAGATTGGGAATTTAGCCAGGACACTGGGGTTAACACCCCTACACTTACGATAAGTGCCATGGGATCTTAAATGACCTCAGAGAGTCAGGACACCTGTTTAACGTCACATCCGAAAGACAGCACCCTACACAGGGCAGTGTCCCCAACCACTGCCCTGGGGCATTGGGATATTTTTTTAGACCAGAGGAAAGAGTGCCTCCTACTGGCCCTCCAACACCACTTCAGCAGCATCTGGTCTCCCATCCAGGAACTAACCAGGACCAATTTGATTGATTAACTATTTAGGGAAGAAGCAGTCGGCTGGTATTCTGTCTATAATGGAGTGTCCAGCACAGTGACCGGGTCTCAACCCTATTGAACTGTTGTGGGAGCAGCTTGACCGTAAGACCGAGGTGCTTCAGGAAGCATAGGGTGACATCTCTTCAGATTACCTCAACAAAATGACAATTAGAATGCCAAAGGTCTGGAAGGCTGTAATTGCTGCAAATGGAGGGTTCTTTGACGAAAGCACTTTGAAGGACAATTATTATTTATAACCTTGTCAACATCTTGACTATATTTCCTGTTCATTTTGCAACTAATTTCATGTATGGTTTCTTGGAAAACAAGGACATTTTTAAGTGACCACAAACTTTTGAACGTAGTGAGAGAAAAAGCCCTAGCAGGGTCGTTCAATGTGATTTCAATCACTTTTTGACTGCACACCATAAAATTTAGATTAAAATAAAAATGTAAACTTCCAATTGCTACCGCAAAGATGGCCTCCGGTCTGCACACGGTTGACTGTCAATTTAATTGGTCATGTCTATTCTATTATCTATATTACTATGATTTAATTTGGAAGATTGACACTGTAATTTACCGTTTGAAAGTTGAAATGCCTGTGCTTTTCCCATTTTAGTGCATTTATCAGCCAAAACTTGACACCCACCCTCTATTCAAGAGCATGCTTTGTCTCAACTGAGGGCGGGCACAACCCAAACAACTCAGATTTTTATATAATTGATGTTGAAAGGTTTTTATATACAGTTGAAGTCGGAAGTTTACATACCGTAAGGGAACATTTTGACATTTGCCATATGGTTAGTGAGAAAGTCCACATTACAAATGTACGGTCCCTTACTAGACGTCCGAAAACGTTTGTAAAATTTGCGGACGGCGTCGGATCCTCCAGGAATTCATCAAACGAACTCTCTCGGACATTCGGTTTCCGTTTTATAAAATAATCAAATTTTGGTAAATTTTCCACTGTCCCAGGAAAATCCCACAAGAGGGCGAATGGAATCATATTGCAAATGTACAAAACATCACGAATAACGATGTGGCCTTATCTCCTAAACGGAAAATATTTCAAAGCCGAAACTTGGTGTGCATAGGTTTGGCATAATGGGCAGTTGGCCCCGAACAAGATGGCGTCTAGGCTTTTTGAGTTATGGCCATTTTTCTGGGATTAAAGGTCCAAAATGAAAATAAAGCAATACTTTTTCTGCTTCACGTCAAAGTAAAGGAACCTACGGTGTCAATAAACAAAGAACCAGCCATTTATCTATCATCATTTAAGAGAAATCGTAAAATGTCAAATTGGTGATGTTCAAATTTTTATTTCTTTTTTAAACAGTTACAGATCCAATTGCAACGTGTTCATACGAATCTTTTTAAAGTGTGCTCTGCGAGATTTCTATGATTTTTCTGAAATAACACACACTCACTAAACCCTCCGTAAATAAGTCAGTTCTTAACATAAAGACTTAAAACTAACAATTATATAATTGCCTACCCCAAGGAGGATATGTGTTCACTTTCAGCTTCCTTTGTAAACCGGAAGTGCCTTAAAATGGTGTCATAGGTGCAGTTTCGAAGGGTTAAAAAGGTCAGATCTTTTCAAAACTTCATATGTGTGATTAGGTAACCCTCATGAACTGTAAATCAGACATTTCTCCCAACAGATGTCAAAGAAAAGCTCTCTCACACACACACACAAACAGCATGATGGAGTGACAAAGTGCGGTGCTTAAAGACGCACAGAGCCTGCAATGGCATTTCCATATTCTCTAGGCCGTGCTGAGTTCAACAAGATGCCCCTCTTGACCGTAGCTCACTCTGAGTGCAGCGACCGTGAAAAAAGTAGGCCCAAAAAAAAGCCTGGCCCTAAATGTCATTTGCTTTTGGGTGACAGTGAAAGAACCGTTAGGGTGGGAAGCACAATTCGACCTCATGTACGTTCCTGAGGTCCTCCAGATCTGTGCAAGCATAACCTTGACCGTGTGGCATTAACCCTTAACAGTTAATCAGGTTTTTTTGATCTCATAGATTACAATGACATCTCTCCCCATAGGAATACATTGCCTGCTCCTCTAAAGTCAACCTGAAGCCTATGTGGGTTATGAATGCCTTATGAACCTGCCTTCAATGACAGTCCATCAGGACACTATGAGGTCTACCTGTGTTGATTCCATGCTTCCTGAAGCAACCGGAAGTGGTTAAAATCACCCTAAAAGTGTTTTTCCATACCCAACCAGCAGTTTGTGATAAATAGTGCATTCAACCATGTGTAAATCGGTCAGTTCTTAACGTAAACACTTAAAACTCAGGATTCTGTAAAGGCATACCCCAATCAGGATATGTGTTTACTTATAGCTTCCTGTGCCAACCGGAAGTTCCTTAAATTATGTCATAGGGGCTGTTTCAAATGTTTAAAAAGTTCAGATCTTTTCAAAACTTCATATGTGTGATTAGGCAACCCCATGAACTGTAAATTAGTAATTTCTCCCATAAAATTTCCAAGAAAAAATCACACACACACAGCTAGGACAGAGGGACACAGTGTGGTGTGTAGAGATGGACAGTGCCTGTAATAGTTACCTTTGTTTGAACTAAAAAAGCACCGTCAGACCAAGAGTTCTGAAACTTTAGAAACTTGTTCTAGACCTCAGGTCGATAGTGCGTGGTGAGTTACTTGGCTTTAGAAGGTTCTCGGACCGAAAAACAGCCTCGTACATTTGCAATGACTTCAATTCATTTTGACCATTACGAAAATGACGACATTTAGAAAAGTCTCGGACGCAAGACTAAGTTCATTGAAACCGGCTCGGCCCATAGAGACCGAACCCAACGTTTCTGTCAGATAGCTCATTCAAGGACCCCGTAGCAAGGCATGGAAAAAAGTGGATTTTCAGCATCAATTAGGGTCTTGCTCGGGCACCAAATGACCTATTGAGCCGAAACTTGGGATTCGGGTTCGCCTCACATAGGCCTACACATAATGTCAGAACTGGACCCGCAGCTAGAATGTAACTACTTGTTTTACGTTTTTAATATGGTTTGAACGGAAGGTGCTGTGAATTTTGGGCCAGCTCTGAAGTATGTGATAGTTGGAAAAAGTGGGTGTGGTGTCAGTTTGAATCAGGTTGGTGTCAGAATGATATCTAATTGACTGATGGACGGTGACTTGCTGGTGACTTTTGTCCATTTGCAATATGTTTAAACAGTGAGGGACCATCACCAAAGTGACATTCTGAAATCAACCCCAACGAGTGATGCAGAGGAACCAGAATCACTGCCCAGCCATCCCGAGTTCATCTGGCCAGTCAATTTTGCCTTCCTGCAGGATTTTTGAGCATGCCAAATTTGTGATGGTAAATGCCCATTGAAACATATTGCAAATGCACAGTGCATTTGCAACAGTGAAGAAACATCACCAAATGGACATGATGAAATCAACACAACGAGCGATGGAGAAGAACCACTATCACTGCCCGGCCATCCTGTGTTCATCATTCCAGACAATTTTTGCATTTCTGCAGGAGTTTTGAGCATGCCAAATTCGTGATGGTAAATGCCCATTGAAACATATTGCAAATGCACATGCATTTGCAATATGATTCAACAGTGAAAAAACATCACCAAATGGACCTGGTGAAATCAATACAACGAGCGAAGGAGAGGAACCACTATCACTGCCCGGCCATCCCGAGTTCATCAAGCCAGTCAATTTTGCATTTCTGCGGGATTTTTGAGCATGTCAAATTCGTGGTGGTACAGGAATAATGGACATAACATCCTGATTTGGCATTTTTAAATCTTTCCTATTGCATTGGGACATTTCTTATGGCATGTATGTGTTTTAAATGATGATAATAAAATATGACTAAAGTATGTTGATACAGCTCTTATACATGTGTAATTGACACAATTCGAAATAATTTCTAAAAACGGTCCAGAAAGCACTTTTTTTAAGGGGGTGATAAGTTTTTACTTTTGGATGTTGACTTGTATTACATTTGCGATATAAAAATCCACGGTGGAGCGCACTCGCCATCTGTTGGCTTTTTAAAGTGTTGCACTTGGCATTTGCCATATGGCATTTGCAATCAACTTTGAATGAAATGACGCTCAATTGAGTGGTATTGGACACCGTGTATATGGTTTGTCCAGTGCCAATGACTTCCCATTCAATTTTGTCCATTTCAGGGGGGTGTTCCCTTAAATACACTTAGGGTCATGCGCTTAGGTTGGAGTCATTAAAACTACCTTTTCAACCACTCCACACATTTCTTGTTAACAAACTATAGTTTTGGCAAGCCGGTTAGGACATCTACTTTGTGCATGACACAAGTCATTTTTCCAACAATTGTTTACATACAGTGAATTATAAGTGAAATAATCTGTATCTCAATTCCAGTGGGACATACATTTGTGAAATGCTATGGTGCAGGGAATTTTTACAAGGATTAAATGTCAGGAATTGTGAAACTGAGTTTAAATGTATTTGGCTAAGGTATGTATCAACTATATACAGTGGGGCAAAAAAGTATTTAGTCAGCCACCAATTGTGCAAGTTCTCCCACTTAAAAAGATGAGAGGCCTGTAATTTTCATCATAGGTACACTTCAACTATGACAGACAAAAGGAGAAACAAAATGCAGAAAATCACATTGTAGGATTATTTATGAATTTATTTGCAAATCATGGTGGAAAATAAGTATTTGGTCACCTACAAACAAGCAAGATTTCTGTCTCTCACAGACCGGTAACTTCTTCTTTAAGAGGCTTCTCTGTCCTCCACTCGTTACCTGTATTAATGGCACCTGCTTGAACTTGTTATCAGTTTAAAAGACACCTGTCCACAACCTCAAACAGTCACACTCCAAACTCTACAATGGCCAAGACTAAAGAGCTGTCAAAGAACACCAGAAACAAAATTGTAGACCTGCACCAGGCTGGGAAGACTGAATCTGCAATAGGTAAGCAGCTTGGTTTGAAGAAATCAACTGTGGGGGCAATTATTAGGAAATGGAAGACATACAAGACCACTGATAATCCCCCTCGATCTGGGCCTCCACGCAAGATCTCACCCCGTGGGGTCAAAATGATCACATGAACGGTGAACAAAAATCCCAGAACCACACGGGGGGACCGAGTGAATGACCTGCAGAGAGCTGGGACCAAAGTAACAAAGCCTACCATTAGCAAGGGCATTGAAGAAGAAACGTGGCTGGGTCTTTCAGCATGACATTGATCCCAAACACACTGCCCGGGCAACGAAGGAGTGGCTTCGTAAGAAGCATTTCAAGGTCCTGGATTGGCCTAGCCAGTCTCCAGATCTCAACCCCATAGAAAATCTTTGGAGGGAGTTGAAAGTCCGTGTTGCCCAGCAACAGTCCCAAAACGTCACTGCTCTAGAGGAGATCTGCATGGAGGAATGGGCCAAAATACCAGCAACAGTGTGTGAAAACCTTGTGAAGACGTACAGAAAACGTTTGACCTCTGTCATTACCATTGAGATAAACCTTTGTTATTGACCAAATGCTTATTTTCCACCATAATTTGCAAATAAATTTATTAAAAATCCTACAATGTGATTTTCTGGATTTTTTTTCTTCTCATTTTGTCTGTCATAGTTGAAGTGTACCTATGATGAAAATTACAGGCCTCATCTTTTTAAGTGGGATAACTTGCACAATTGTTGGCTGACTAAATACTTTTTTACCCCATTTTTGTGTGTGTGTGTGTGTGTGTGTGTGTGTATATACACATGTATGTATGTATGTATATATATATATATATATATATACTGCTCAAAAAAATAAAAGGAACACTTCAACAACACAATGTAACTCCAAGTCAATCACACTTCTATGGAATCAACACTGATTGACAATAAATGTCACATGCTGTTGTGCAAATGGAATAGACAACAGGTGGAAATTATAGGCAATTAGCAAGACACTCCCAATAAAGGAGTGCTTCTGTAGGTGGGGACCACAGACCACTTCTCAGTTCCTATGCTTCCTGGCTGATGTTTTGTTCACTTTTGAATGCTGGCGGTGCTATCACTATACTGGTTGCATGAGACCGGAGTCTACAACCCACACAAGTGGCTCAGGTAGTGCAGCTCATCCAGGATGGGACATCAATGCGAGCTGTGGCAAGAAGGTTTGCTGTGTCTGTCAGCGTAGTGTCCAGAGCATGGAGGCGCTACCAGGAGACAGGCCAGTACATCAGGAGACGTGGAGGAGGCCGTAGGAGGGCAACAACCCAGCAGCAGGACCGCTACCTCCGCTTTTGTGCAAGGATGAGCACTGCCAGAGCCCTGCAAAATTACCTCCAGCAGGCCACAAATGTGCATCTGTCTGCTCAAACGGTCAGAAACAGACTCCATGAGGGTGGTATGAGGGCCCGATGTCCACAGGTGGGGGTTGTGCTTACAGCCCAACACCGTGCAGGACGTTTGACATTTGCCAAAGAACACCAAGATTGGCAAATTCGCCACTGGCGCCCTGTGCTCTTCACAGATGAAAGCAGGTTCACACTGAGCACATGTGACAGATGTTATAGTCTGGAGACGCTGTGGAGAACGTTCTGCTGCCTGCAACATCCTCCAGCAGGACCGGTTTGGCGGTGGGTCAGTCATGGTGTGGGGTGGCATTTCTCTGGGGGGCCGCACAGCCCTCCATGTTCTCGCCAGAGGTAGCCTGACTGCCATTAGGTACCGAGATGAGACACTCAGACCCCTTATGAGACCATATGCTGGTGCGGTTGGCCCTGGGTTCCTCCTAATGCAAGACAATGCTAGACCTCATGTGGCTGGAGTGTGTCAGCAGTTCCTGCAAGAGGAAGGCATTGATGCTATGGACTGGCCCGCCCGTTCCCCAGACCTGAATCCAATTGAGCACATCTGGGACATCATGTCTCGCTCCATCCACCAACGCCACAGACTGTCCAGGAGTTGGCGGATGCTTTAGTCCAGGTTTGGGAGGAGATCCCTCAGGAGACCATCCGTCACCTCATCAGGAGCGTGCCCAGGCGTTGTAGGGAGGTCATACAGGCACGTGGAGGCCACACACACTACTGAGCCTCATTTTTACTTGTTTTAAGGACATTACATCAAAGTTGGATCAGCCTGTAGTGTGGTTTTCCACTTTAATTTTGAGTGTGACTCCCAAATCCAGACCTCCATGGGTTGATAAATTTGATTTCCATTGATCATTTTTGTGTGATTTTGTTGTCAGCACATTCAACTATGTAAAGAAAAAAGTATTTAATAAGAATATTTCATTCATTCAGATCTAGGAGATGTTATTTTAGTGTTCCCTTTATTTTTTTGAGCAGTGTATTATACACAGTACAAGTCGAAAGTTTACATACACCTTAGCCAAATACATTTAAACTCAGTTTTTCACAAATGCTGACATTTTATCCTAGTAATAATTCCCTGTTTTAGGTCAGTTAGGATCACCACTTTATTTTAAGAATGGGAAATGTCAGAATAATAGAGTGATTTATTTCAGCTTGTATTTCTTTCATGACATTCCCAGTGGTTCAGAAATTTACATACACTCAATTAGTATTTGGGTGCATTGCCTTTTAATTTGTTTAACTTGGGTCAAACGTTTCAGGTAGCCTTCCACAAGCTTCCCACAATAAGTTGGGTGAATTTTGGCCCATTCCTCCCGACAGGGCTAGTGTAACTGAGTCAGGTGTGTAGGCCTCCTTGCTCGCACACACTTTTTCAGTTCTGCCCACAAATGTTCTATAGGATTGAGGTCAGGGCTTTGTGATGGCCACTCCAATGCCTTGACTTTGTTGTCCTTAAGCCATTTTGCCACAACTTCTAAAGTATGCTTGGGGTCATTGTCCTTTTGGAAGAACCATTTGGCCAAACAATTATATTTTGGTTCATCAGACCAGCTGACATTTCTCCAAAAAGTACGATCTTTGTCCCTATGTGCAGTTGCAAACTGTAGTCTGGCTTTTTTACGGCGGTTTTGGAGTAGTGTCTTCTTCCTTGCAGAGCGGCCTCTCGGGTTATGTCGATATAGGACTCGTTTTACTGTGGATCTAGATACTTTTGTTCCTGTTTCCTTTAGCATCTTCACAAGGTCCTTTGCTGCTGTTCTGGGATTGATTTGCACTTTTCGCACCACAGTACGTTCATCTAAAGGAGACAGAACACATCTCCTTCCTGAGCGGTATGACTGCTGTGTTGTCCCATGGTGTTTATACTTGCATACTATTATTTGTACAGATGAACGTGATACCTTCGGGTGTTTGGAAATTGCCCCCAAGGATGAACCAGACCCTTGGAGGTCTACAATTTTTCTGAGGTCTTGGCTGATTTATTTTGATTTTCCCATGATGTCAAGCAAAGAGGCACTGAGGTAGGCCTTGAAATACATCCACAGGTACACATCCAACTGACTCAAATGATTTCAATTAGCCCATCAGAAGCATCTAAGGCCATTACATAATAATTACAAGCTGTTTAACTTCTCTTGCATATGTGGGCCAACAGCCAGTGAAATTGAAGGACGCCAAATCAAAACAACAGAAATCTCATAATTAAAATTCCTCAAACATACAAGTATTATACACCATTTTAAATATGAACTTCTTGCAAATCCAGCCACAGTGTCCGATTTCAAATAGGCCTTACGGCGAAAGCACACCAAACGATTATGTTAGATCAGCACCTAGTCACAGAAAACCATACAGCCATTTTCCAGCCAAGTTAAGGGCTCACAAAAGACAGAAATAGCGTTAAAATTAATCACTAACCTTTGATGATCTTCACCGGATGGCACTCACAGGACCTCATGTTACACAATTAATGTGTGTTGGGTTCGATAAAGTTAATCTTTATGTCCAAAAACCTCATTTGAAATTGGTGTGTTATGTTTAGAAATGCATTGTCTCAAACAAACATCCGGTGAAAGTGCAGAGAGCCACATCAAATTACAGAAATACTCATAATAAACATTGATGAAAGATACAAGTGTTATGCATGGAATTATAGATAAACTTCTCCTTAATTCAACCGCTGTGTCAGATTTCAAAAAGGCTTTATGGCGAAAGGATACCTTGCGATTTATGTTAGGTCAGCACCTAGCCACAGAAAAAACATACAGCCATTTTCCAAAGAAGGAGAGGTGTCGCTTACCTTTGATGATCTTGATCGGAATGCACTCCCAGGAATCCCAGTTCCACCATAAATGTTTGTTTTGTTCTATAAAGTCCATTTATGTCCAAATACATCCTTTTTGTTTGCACGTTTAGCCCAGTAATCCAAATGTTCAATGCGCGATCGCTTAGTTCTGACAAAGTTTAAAAAGTTATATTACAGTTCATAGAAACATGTCAAACAATGTATAGAATCGATCTTTAGGATGTTTTATCATAAATCTTCAATAATGTTTCAACCGAACAATTAAAAGGAACGCAGCTACCTCTCACGGGCGCACGCATGATTTAGCTCATGGCATTCTGCCAGACACCTGACTCAAACAGCTCTCATTCGCTCCCCCTTCACAGTAGAAGCCTAAAACAAGGTTCTAAAGACTGTTGGCATCTAGTGGAAGCCTTGGGAAGTGCAATATGACCCCATAGACATTGTTTTTTTCGATTGGCAATGACTTGAAAAACTACAAAACTCAGATATCCCACTTCCTGGTGGATTTTTTTCTCATGGTTTTGCCTGCCATATGAGTTCTGTTATACTCACAGACATCATTCAAATAGTTTTAGAAACTTCAGAGTGTTTCCTAACCAAATCCTACTAATTATATGCATATTCTAGCATTTGAGCCTGAGTAGCAGGCAGTTTACTCTGAGCACCTTATTATCCAAGCTACTCAATACTGCCCCCCAGTCCCAAAGAAGTTAAAGGCACAGTCAACTTAGTGTATGTAATCTTCTGACCCACTGGATTTGTGATACAGTGAATTATAAGTGAAATAATCTCTCTGTAAACAATTGTTGGACAAATGACTTGTTTCGTTCACAAAGTAGATGTCCTAACTGACTTGCCAAAACTATAGTTTGTTAACAAGAAATGTGTGGAGTGGTTGAAAAACAAGTTTTAATGACTCCAACCTAAGTGTATGTAAACTTCTGACTTCAACTGTGTGTGTGTATATATATATATATATATACATATATTTTTTTCTTCTTCAGTTTAGTTAAAATCAAAAGAGGTGTTGTCAAAAAGTGATTAAAATCAAGTGGACTAACCCAGCAGACAATACAGTGATATGATTTAATCTGTATCAGGCCAACTTCAGTGTCATTCTCTTATGATCTGATTTCAGGAGCCCAGTCGTCAGCCTCCACCCCCAACAACATGCAAGGTCCGTGCCACTCCCAGCCCAATGTCACGGGCCTCCACGGTGGCATGGCCGGCCAGCCCCCAGGCACCACCTCAGGCCCCAGTATGGGCCAGCCCAGCCTCCAGAACCAGATGATGGGCCTCCAGGGCCAGCCTGTGTCCTCGTCCCCCAGCCAGATGGTCCAGGGTGGGGGTCCGGGGCAAACAGTCCTCTCCAGACCCCTCAACCCAGGGCAGAGAGGAGGCATGACCCCACCCAAGCAGCTGGTGCCCCAGCAGGGCCAGGGGGTGATGCACAGCCAGGTGGTTGGAGGGCAGGGGCACCAGGCGATGCTCCTACAACAGCAGCATCAGCAGCAACAACAGCAAAACTCCATGATGGAACAGATGCAAGGAAACAAACATGCGTTTGGGGTGAAAGGTCAAGCTGGGGTCATGCCAGGTCAGATGATGCGGGGTCCGTCTCCTAACGGGCCCGGTAACATGTCTCAGTTCCAGCAAGCTCAGGTGGGCCAACAACAACAACAGCAGCAGCAGCAAATGGCTCAGCTCCAACAACAGCAGCAGCAGCAACACCAGCTACAACAACATCAACAGATGACCCAGCAGCAGCCCCAACAGGTATTCCATTTCTTTAAAAAAAAAATCCCTGTGTAGGAAAATATTATTTCACTTGCTCATTCCTAAATCTGTTTAGGTCCCCATGGGTGGCAACCCAAACCAGGTCATGGGTATGCACAGTCAGATGAGACTCCCCAGTGGTCATCCTCTGGTCCAACAGCAGCTACAGCAACAGCAGCTCCAACAACAAGCCATTCTACAACAGCAGCAACAACAGGCGACGCAGCAACACCCACATGCTCTCGGAGACCCCAGTGGCTGTACAGGCGACATGGGCAGTGTCCAACAGATGCTCCAGGACATGCAGGGTCAGCAACAGCAGCAAGGCATGACAGGAATTGGAGCCCCCCAGCACATGCAGGTGGGCAACGGCCACTTCCCGGGTCACGGGATGAACTTCAATCCCCAGTTCGGGGGTCAAATGCCTATGAGTGGGTTGTGCGCTCAGGCAGGGGGTTTCCCAGTGAACAAGGACGTGACGCTCACCAGTCCTCTCCTGGTCAACCTGCTCCAGAGTGACATCTCGGCTAGTCAGTTTGGACCTGGGGGGAAGCAGGGGGCTGGAGGACCTGGCCAGGCCAAACCCAAGAAGAAGAAACCACCACGCAAGAAGAAGCCCAAAGTAGGGGAGGGACAACAGCTGATGGAGGGGCTAGGGTAAGGAGCTGAATGTTATTGAAATCTTAAGCTATATCCACACAAAGTATTCGGTATTGAACATGGTTAGTCATTAGAGGTATTATTTTCTTCTACCCAGGGGTCTGGATGTGGGTGTTTGCCTGGAGGACCCAGAGCTGCCAGCACTGAGTGGGGAACAGGGGGTGGGCATGGACCATTCTGGACCCAAACTTTCAGACTTCACCAACAGACCTACAGGTATGCAATGTTCATGATTCTTGGTTTGCTCACTCACACTTGTATCTTTTAGTTGAGTGGCTTCTTATCAGTCCTTTTTTCTCATGTCAGGTTTCCCAGGTCAGCCTGGAGACCAGAGAGTCCTACAGCAGGTGCCTAGGCAGTTCATGCAGCAGCATCAACAACAGCAGCATATACAGCAGCAGCTGCAACAACAGCAGCTGCAGCAACAGCAGCAAATGCAACAACAGCAGCAACAGATGCAACAGCAGATGCAGGGAATGCAAGTTCCTCCAGGACAGCAACAGGGGGTGGCTGGAGCTCTGGGTCAGACTCAAGGCCAGCCACAGATGCACCCTCATCATCTACAACAACAACAAAAGCAGCAACAACCACACCATCAACAGCAGCAACAACAGGTACCATCGACTGCGTGTGTGTCGTCACGACACATTTTCCATGTTAACTATGGATTATATAGCTAATTTGTTCCGGTTGTGTTATAGCAGCAGATGGTCATGAAGATGCAGCAGGAACAGGCTAAAAACCGGATGCCCCTCCATCCAGGTGGGCAGAACCCCCCCAGGGGCATGATGAACCCCGGGGAGTCCCAGAGGATGCCTGGCACCCAGCAGGGCAACATGCCCATCATGATCAACCTCCAGGGGCACGGAGGAGTGCCCCCCTCCCCAGACAAACCCAGAGGGGTGCCCCTCATGGTCAACCCACAGGTTGGACACGATCTGATAGATGTTTGAATTATATCATATTTATTATTGTCTTGTTAATATTCTATGCCTGTTAATTCCCTGGGGTGTGTATATCATCAATCCCTACCTATGTAGATGACTGGGGCAGCCCGGCGGATGTCTCACCCTGAGGCAGGGCCTGGTTCCCAAGGAACAGGGGCTGAGGAGGCCCCTGGAGGTCCCAACTCACTGCAGGACAGACCTGGAGGCCAGGAGATGGGGATGCAGTCTGGGAATGGAACCCAACAGTTGGTGGTGAACCAGGGCACAAACGCCCACATGATGAAGCAAGGTGCCAGCCCCTCGCCCATGCCCCAGCACCCTGGAGCCAGTCCCCAGCAACAGATGCCCCCTCAGCCCCTGCAGGGTGGCCCCATGCCTGGCCTCCACTTCCCTAACGTTGCCACCACCTCCCAGAGCTCCAGGCCCAAAACACCCAACCGGGCCAGTCCCAGGCCCTACCACCACCCTCTCACACCTACCAACCGTCCTCCCAGCACTGAGCCCTCTGAGATCAACCTCTCCCCTGAGAGGCTGAACGCCTCCATCGCAGGCCTGTTTCCCCCCAAGATCAACATCCCTCTGCCACCCAGGCAGCCCAACCTCAGCCGGGGCTTTGAACAACAGGGTGGGCTCAACCCCACCACTCTCAAAGCCATAGGGCAGGCCCCTCCCAGCCTAACTATGTCCAGCAACAATGGAAGTGGTGGAGGTAACTCTAACAATGTTCAGCAGTCTTTCCCTATAGGCAGTGGAGCGGCCAACTTGGGCCAAGGGAAACAGGACAAGCAGTCTGGAGGAGGGCAGGCTAAAAGGGCCAGTCCCAGTAACAGCCGCAGATCCAGCCCTGCCTCCAGCCGCAAATCCACTACCCCCAGCCCGGGGAGGCAGAAGGGGGCTAAGATTGTCCTAACCTCCCCTCACCAGCAACACATGGTCAACCCCCAGACAGGGCAGACCATGATGTTGAGCCCTACCCCAGTGCCTCCTAGCCCGGTCTCACTCCCACTCGCGGTTGGGGTGGGCCTGGATGCCCATCGGATCCAGAGCCCCTTCCAGGGGTTCCAGGATAACACAGCTGAGATGCCCAGGGAAGGGCAGGGAATGGCAGGTGTAGAGCAGCGGCAGATGCCCCAGCCTTTGAGGGAGCTCTCTGCCCCCCGGATGGCTAGCCTTCGTGTCCCAACTCCTCAGGAGGCTAAAGCTGGGCTTGAGCGCACAATGGTAGCAGGTGAGAGGCAGCCTGTACAGATGGCTCCTCAGCAGGAGTTTGTATCTGTATATGAGGCCTCTCCTGCTCTCAGGGATGTTCCTACCTCCCTTAACCAGCTACTGGATAACGCAGCCATCCCCAGCGTGCCTGCCAGGCCCACTCAGAGTGCTCCAGCTGGGGATACTGTCTACAAGGAGAGCACTAAAGCCTCCATAGATCAAGAGAACCCATCCATTGCTTTTCAGAGCTTGGAAGTGGGGGATACTGCTGTTGCTACTACTGGTGCTGCTGTGAACGAGCCAGAAGTTAAACCCAAGCCCAGCTCAACCCCCCACCCCAAACTCCCAAATCCAGCCATTCCTAATCTGCAGCCTAAAGGAAGCCCCAATCTTAATGCTTATCACAGCCCTAGCCCCAATCTAAACTCGACTGTTAGCCCCAACCCTACTCTAAACCCTGCTCCTAGTCTTCGTGTCAATGTGGGCGCTATCCCCAACATAGCCACAGTCAGTCATAGTTGTCCCAGCCTCAACGTTTCCCCCAGGCCAAACTCTAACTCAAACCCTGCAGTTAGTCCCAAATTAATCCCCAGCCCTAAAGCCCTGGCCCGTGTCTCCACAATCGTGCAGATCCCTGCGTCCTCTGCCACCATCTCCCCCAACCAGATAACCGTGTTTGTCACCTCCAACACTATCAGTTCCACCCCTCAGGGCCCCCCAGCCACCGTCTCCACTATGGTGGCCATGCCCAGTAAGAACATCAGACCACAGCAGCTCAGCCAGCAGACCACTGCCCCCCGGCCCCAATTCATTACCACGCCTGTGTTTATTAATACCGGTACCCCAATCTTCCAGGTCCCCGCTGCATCTGTGGCCCCCAACACCACAATGGTGTCCCAGCCGATCACCATGGTAGAGCCCATACAGGTGTCCACAACTAATATCCAGCTCACCACCACTCCAACCCAGGCCCAAGCCCCAGGCTCTGCCTGGACCCAGGCTTCTGTGGTCAGTGTGGCCGGCACCCAGCCTGCCCGAACGCTAGTTGAGCAGGTCCAGATGGCCAGTAGACAGGCTTCCCCTGTTAGTAACTTGCATCCTCCTCAGCAGCAAAGCCCTACCACTCCCAAACCAGAGACCTCTGGTGAGGCGCGCAACGGACAGAAATCTACCCCACCAGTTGGGCAGCCTTCCCGCCGTCCAAGCCCCTATCCCACAGCCTCTACGTTTGCCTCGTCTCCCTTCCAGCAGCCCCTAGGGTCAGCCTTTCCATGCTCCCCCTCCTTGGCTGCCCAGGGCAAGCCTTTCCAGGCTCCTGGCTCTGCACCAGTGAGCAGTCCACCAGATTCCCAGCAGGTTTCTAAGGAATGGCCAACCCAGACTTTAGGGGGGGCTTACCAGCACCAGACAGGTCTGAATGCTGGGGGTGTGCCCATTCATACATCCCCTGCATCTCTCACCCAGACTGAGGCCACAGTGTCTGGAGCACAGACTCGGACTACTTCTGCTGCTGCTCCGAAAGTCACCACTCCTCCTCCTCCCGTATCAGCTCCAACTCCTGTTCATGCTCAACCTACTACACCAGCCCAGTCCCCTGTTCCTGCCCCAGCCTCTAAACCTACCACCCCTCCGTCAGTCTCAGTCCCTGTCACCACCCCAATCACTACTACTGCCCCTGTTCCTACCACTGCTACATTTCTCCTTGATCCGGCTCCTCCTTCAGCCCCAGTCCCGATACCAAATCTGTCCCCATCTACATCTCCTGTTGTTGCCACCACTGGATCCTCCAACCCCCCCAGGAACTCCTCAGCTATATCCTCCCCAGCCATATCCTCCCCAGCGGCCCTTACCCCTACTATGGCTCAGCCTGTCCCCACAGCCATGGAGCCTCCAAGCCAGCCAACCCCACCAGAGGCCACAGCACCTTCGGAGAATACACAGAACACCCCAGGTACATATCAATCAATCCATGATTGAGTAACTTATCCCCCACATATCGACCTTTCAGTGATAATAACAACCTCCTACATCTCCTTCCTCCCAGTGTCAATCCAGCCTGAAGCTCTACAGCAAGAGGAGCCTTCTGCTACTGAAAATACTGGTAAGTAATGTCACACTAACTGATCTATAACAAAATGGTGGATGCTCCGGACCCTTTATGTAATGACATGGCAATGACATAATATGACTTGTTAACAGAGTACAAATGGAATATATGCAAAGATGGTGGTATATCTAGAGGGCACCATAAAATGTAACAACTACAGCATAGAAGCAAAAGTTACACTACACGAACAAAAGTATGCATTTACCTGCCCCTCAAACATCTCATTCCAAAATCATGGCATTAATATGGAGTTGGTCCCCCCTTCGCTGCTATAACAGCCTGGGAAGGCTTTCCACTAAGGTGTTCGATGGGTTTGAGGTCAGGGGTATGTGCATGCCAGTCATGTTCTTCCAGACTGATCTCAACAAACCATTTTAGTATGGACCTCGCTTTGTGCATGCTGAAGTGAGATAGGGCCTTCCAACTTTGTGGCAACAGTTTGGGGAAGCACAGAATTGTCTAGAATGTCATTGTATGCAGGTAGCGTTCTCTTGGCATCCCCCAAACCCAGATTCGTCCATTGGACTCCCAGATGGTGAAGCGTGATTCATCACTCCAGAGAACCTGTTTCCACTGCTCCAGAGTCCAATGGCGGCAAGCTTTACACCACTCCAGTTGACACGTTGCATTGACCATGGTGATCTTAGGCTTGTGTGCGGCTGCTTGGCCATGGAAACCCATTTCATGAAGCTCCAGACTAACAGTCCTTGTGCTGACGTTGCTTCCAGAGGCAGTTTGGAACTCGGTAGTGAGCGTTGCAACCGAGGACAGACGATTTTTACGCACTTCTGCAGTCGGCGGTCCCGTTCTCTGAGCTTGTGTGGCCTACCACTTCACGGCTGAGCCGTTGTTGCGCCTAGACATTTCTACTTCACAATAACAGCACAATAACAGCACTTACAGTTGACCAGGGCAGCTCTAGCATGGCAGAATTTTGACAAACCTACTTGTTGGAAAGGTGGTATTGTATCACAGAGCCACATTGAAAGTCATTGAGCTCTTCAGTAAGGCCATTCTACTGCCAATGTTAGTATAAAACATTATATGGCTGTGTGCTTGATTTCATATACCTGTCAACAACGTGTGTAGCTTAAATAGCCGAATCCACATACTTTTGTTATAACAGTATTAAATAATGTTATAGTCTGAGATCAAATCTGAAAATGGTTTTGTTATAAGATACTTGTACAGGTTTTGGACCGTGCTTTTATATGATGCACTGTATGCGGTGAACATAGCATGCATCTTGTTGTGATATTTAGTCACTTTTTTTGTTTCTCTTTTTCCTTCTACAGCAGAAGAAGTTGCCACTGTGACTGAACAAGGGTGAGGTTCTCAAGACATTTCAGACTAACAAAATGTCAGTATGAAAGAAATACTTGTCATGCCAGAGATAATTGGGTTATTCCATTGCCTGTAAAAGGTAACTTCAGTATTCTTTTAAGTATTTGTTAGTAATTGGCCTAGTCTACAGTAAGTGCTATATTTGTAAACAGAAATGCTTTGCCATTTGTAACTACTAAAACTCAGGGAGTTCATATGGTTGGGCGGGGGGGGGGTACATGAGGAAAAAAATCGATGAGCCACTTGTTACATTACATAAACAAAGGTATGTGGACACCTCGACATTTCTGTTCTCTGAGCTTGTGTGGCCTACCTCTTTGCGGTTGAGCTGTTGCTGCTCCTAGAAGTTTCCACTTCACAATATTAGCACTTACAGTTGGCCGGGGCAGCTCTAGCAGGGCAGAAATGTGACGAACTGACTTGTTGGAAAGGTGGCATCCTATGACAGTGCCACTTCTACTATTTCCTGCAGCCACAGACGTCACTTCCTGTTGTACGTGGAACGGGAAAGAGCTCGGTTTTGTTTGTTTGGAAAGTTCTCGGTAGCTACCTAGCTCCTTCTGTTGGATGCCACGACGCAGTTGGCATCAGTTGCTGGGACTGCTTGTATCTTTCCAGTGATCCTGCCGACCAAGGACGGGTCTGAGGAGCTATTTGGAGTCGCAGCTAGCCTAACCGCTAGATAGCTGGACATCAACCTAGCGAGGTGTTATTGAACGCAGCCTGCGACCTGGTTAGCCATTGTGGCTGGGACTGCGGATTGTCCCGGGTTTGTGGCTGTCTAGAGCCCTGCTGTTTGATGTTTTCAATTTTCTCTGTGACCTGCCCTGCCCTGTCTGGAAAAGTGAGGAGTAATAGCCTAACATATGTTGCTAGCTACCATGACAAAGACCAAAGCTGGCGGCTGTACCATTGAGGACAGTGCCATTGGTGTTTCTCTATCACGCGTGAATGATCTTGCTGATCTTGATGATGACAAAGAAAAAGAGACCTACAAGGAGTTAAAACAAAAAGAAAATAGCTTCAAGTTTTTTGTCCAAATACT
Organism: Oncorhynchus masou masou; assembly: GCF_036934945.1. Classification (NCBI taxonomy): domain Eukaryota; kingdom Metazoa; phylum Chordata; class Actinopteri; order Salmoniformes; family Salmonidae; genus Oncorhynchus; species Oncorhynchus masou. The sequence goes on along the minus strand of NC_088228.1, from coordinate 45,128,309 downwards.
GGTGGATTCTACTAATAAAAGAATGGACGACCTGAAGAACAGTTTGCAGTTCTCCCAGGGTCAGCTCGACGAGCTGAACAGGAGAACGGCAAGATGGCAGCAATCTGTAAGTAATTGAGAGAGGACATCAGTCCTGTGTGTGAATCCATGATAACAGATAAATCAGACTATCTTGAGGGACAATCAAGGCGAAAACAACATGGTTGTGGACGGAATTGCAGAATCTCCACCTGAGACCCAGCTGGGTGGAGTCTGAGGACAAAGTGAGGGAAATGATCTCTGAGAAATTGAAGATGGACCACAGGACGATTGAGGTGGAGCGTGTCCACCGGACTGGAAAACCCACTACCGGCCCTGGTGATAGGCCCAGGCCGATAGTGGTCAAGTTCTTCAAGAACAAGGTAGCTGTTCTGGGAAGAGCCAAGAACTTGAGAGGAATGCATATCTTAACCAGGACTATCCTGAAGCTGTGCGCCAGAAGAGGAAAGAACTGATCCCAGTCATGATAGCTGCCAGAGCGCGTGGGGACATTGCGTACATCCGCTATGACAGGCTCATTGTCCACCCTCCCTCCCAGAAGCCTGGAAGGGATGAGAGCCAAGCCTATGGGTTCGTAGCCTCAACCCCGCAGCACACACACACACACACCAATTTGTTCATGGAATGTATATATGTGCTGAATGTATATTTTTTTTCTCTTGCTTTGTCTGCTCTTTTCAATATTATGTCTTTCTCTGTTAAGCTACCCAGGAAAGGGCTGAAAATAGCCGATACTAATATATGTAGCCTTAGAAATCAGGTTCATGAACTCAATAACAAGCTAACATCAGATAACATTCATATATTAGCCATTTCTGAGACTCACTTAGTTAATTCATTTGATGATACAGCAGTAGCAATACAAGGATATAACATTTATAGAAGAGACAATAATGATTATGGGGGAGGTGTTGCCGTATATACACTGCTCAAAAAAAATAAAGGGAACACTAAAATAACACATCCTAGATCTGAATGAATGAAATATTCTTATTAAATACTTTTAGGCCAGTCCATAGCATCAATGCCTTCCTCTTGCAGGAACTGCTGACACACTCCAGCCATATGAGGTCTAGCATTGTCTTGCATTAGGAGGAACCCAGGGCCAACCGCACCAGCATATGGTCTCACGAGGGGTCTGAGGATCTCATCTCGGTACCTAATGGCATTCAGGCTACCTCTGGCAAGCACATGGAGGGCTGTGCAGCCCCCCAAAGAAATGCCACCCCACACCATGACTGACCCACCGCCAAACCGGTCATGCTGGAGGATGTTGCAGGCAGCAGAACGTTCTCCACAGCGTCTCCAGACTCTGTCACGTCTGTCACATGTGCTCAGTGTGAACCTGCTTTCATCTGTGAAGAGCACAGGGCGCCAGTGGCGAATTTGCCAATCTTGGTATTCTCTGGCAAATGCCAGACGTCCTGCACGGTGTTGGGCTGTAAGCACAACCGCCATCTGTGGACGTCGGGCCCTCATACCACCCTCATGGAGTCTGTTTTTGACCGTTTGAGCAGACACATGCACATTTGTGGCCTGCTGGAGGTCATTTTGCAGATATCTGGCAGTGCTCCTCCTTGCACAAAGGCGGAGGTAGCGGTCCTGCTGCTGGGTTGTTGCCCTCCTATGGCCTCCTCCACGTCTCCTGATGTATTGGCCTGTCTCATGGTAGCGCCTCCATGCTCTGGACACTACGCTGACAGACACAGCAAACCTTCTTGCCACAGCTCGCATTGATGTGCTATCCTGGATGAGCTGCACTACCTGAGCCACTTGTGTGGTTTGTAGACTCCGTCTCATGCTACCACTAGAGTGAAAGCACCGCCAGCATTCAAAAGTGAACAAAACATCAGCCAGGAAGCATAGGAACTGAGAAGTGGTCTGTGGTCACCACCTGTAGAACCACTCCTTTATTGGGGGTGTCTTGCTAATTGCCTATAATTTCCACCTGTTGTCTATTCCATTTGCACAGCAGCATGTGACATTTATTGTCAATCAGTGTTGCTTCCTAAGTGGACAGTTTGATTTCACAGAAGTGTGATTGACTTGGAGTTACATTGTGTTGTTTAAGTGTTCCCTTTATTTTTTTGAGCAGTGTATTCAGAGCCATATCCCTGTAATGCTTAGATAATATCTTATTAATCAACCTACCAGGGTGTTTACAAACAATACAGGAACAAAATCATCCACGTGTATCAATCACACGTTTACTAATACTGTAGAACTTTGTTCTAAAGCTGTATCCGTACCCATTGGGTGCATTGATCACAATATAGTGGCTATATCCAGCAAGCCAAAGTTCCAACAGCTGGCCCTAAAATAGTGTATAAAACAGTGTATCATAAAAAAGATTTTGCTGTGACTCTTGTGGATTATGTTAAAAACATTTGTTGGTCTGATATGATTTTTAAGCATCCAGATGCTTCACTCAATGAATTTATGAAATTGCTTCTTCCAATTATTGATAAACATGCACCGGTTAAGAAACATACTGTTAAGGCTCCAAGGCTCCATGGATTGATGAGGAAAATGCAACATGAGAAATTATGAGACTGAACTCAACAAAAAAGAAGAAACTGTATTATGAAGATCAGTGATATAAAACATGATGGATAAAAAAGTTTGGAGTACTTTAAATAATATTAATGGCAGAAAGACAAATTCAACTCCATCTTTCATTGAATCAGATGGCTTATTCATCACAAAACCATTTGATGTTGCCAATTATTCAAATGATTACTTCATTGTCAAAGTGGGCAAATTAGGTAGGAAATGCCAACAACGAACAGTGAGCAACCGTATTCATACATAAAAAAAAAGAAATAATGAAAGAAAAGCATTGCGAGTTTGAATTTTGTAAAGTTAGTGTGGGAGAGGTGGATTTTTTTTTGTTAATGATCAATAATGACAAACCTCTTGGCATTGACAACTTAGATGGAAAGCTACTGAGGATGGTAGCTGACTCTATAGCCACTCCTATCTGTCATTTTTAATATGAGCCTAGAGGAAAGTCTTTGTCCTCAGGCCTGGAGATTCCGCTATCCAAGAGTGGTAAAGTGGCCTTTACTGGTTCTAACAGCAGACCTATAAGCTTGAATGCCAGCTCTTAGCAAACTGTTGGAAAAAAACAACATTTCAGCATGCTTATAGAGAAGGGCACTCAACATGTACTGCACTGACACAAATGACTGATGATTGGTTGAAAGAAATTTATATGAAGATTGTGGGAGCTGTACTGTTAGATTTCAGTGAAGCCTTTGATATTATTGACCACAACCTGTTTTTGAAAACACTTAAGTGCTATGGCTTTTCAACCTCAGCTCTGAATCCACGATATGGCAATCTACCTAATATAACTCAAAGGGTCTGATGCATGCCAATCTCTCTTGGCTAAGAGTTGAGGAGAGACTGGACTGCATCACTTTTTCATTTTATAAGAAACATTGATGTGTTTAATCACAAATTGATTGGATAGTCAGTTTACACACAGCTCTGACACACACACATATCCCAGCAGACATGCCACCAGGGGTCTTTTCATAGTATCCAAAGCCAGAACAAATTCAAGAAAACATACAGTATTATATAGAGCCCTTATTGCATGGAACTTCAATCCATCTTATATTGCTCAAATAAACAACAAACTTGGGTTCAAAAAACAGATAAAGCAACACCTCGCTGCACAACTTCTCTCCCCTATTTGACCCAGATAGTTTGTATGTATGCATTGATATGTAGGCTACGTGTGCCTTTTTTTTAAATGAATGTGGTTCTTCTCTAATGATGTTCTCTATTATGTCATTCTGTATTATGTTTTGTGGGGACCCCAGGAAGAGTAGCTACTGATTTTGCAACAGCTAATGGGGATCCCAATCAAATACCAAATACGTTGAAAGTCACTGAGCTCTTCAGTAAGGCCATTCCACTGCCAATGATTGTCTATGGAGATTGCATGGCTCTGTGCTCAATTGTATATACCTGTCAGCAACGGGTGTGGATGAAATAGCCGAAGCCATTCATTTGAAGGGGTGTGTATATATATATATTTATATATATATTTATAGTTTTATATATATATATATATTTATAGTTTTATATTAGATGCACTATTGTAAAGTGGCTGTTCCACTGGATGTCAGAAGGTGAATTCACCAATTTGTAAGTCGCTCTGGATAAGAGCGTCTGCTAAATGACTTAAATGTAAATATATATATATTTATAGTTATATATATACAGTGCCTTGCGAAAGTATTCGGCTCCCTTGAACTTTGCGACCTTTTGCCACAGTTCAGGCTTCAAACATAAAGATATAAAACTGTATTTTTTGTGAAGAATCAACAACAAGTGGGACACAATCATGAAGTGGAACGACATTTATTGGATATTTCAAACTTTTTTAACAAATCAAAAACTGAAAAATTGGGCGTGCAAAATTATTCAGCCCCCTTAAGTTAATACTTTGTAGCGCCACCTTTTTCCCATTCCTCCTTGCAAAACAGCTCGAGCTCAGTGAGATTGGATGTAGAGCATTTGTGAACAGCAGTTTTCAGTTCTTTCCACAGATTCTCGATTGGATTCAGGTCTGGACTTTGACTTGGCCATTCTAACACCTGGATATGTTTATTTTTGAACCATTCCATTGTAGATGTTGCTTTATGTTTTGAATCATTGTCTTGTTGGAAGACAAATCTCTGTCCCAGTGTCAGGTCTTTTGCAGACTCCACCAGGTTTTCTTCCAGAATGGTCCTGTATTTGGCTCCATCCATCTTCCCATCAATTTTAACCATCTTCCCTATCCCTGCTGAAGAAAAGCAGGCCCAAACCATGATGCTGCCACCACCATGTTTGACAGTGGGGATGGTGTGTTCAGGGTTATGAGCTGTGTTGCTTTTACGCCAAACATAACGTTTTGCATTGTTGCCAAAAAGTTCAATTTTGGTTTCATCTGACCAGAGCACCTTCTTCCACATGTTTGGTGTGTCTCCCAGGTGGCTTGTGGCAAACTTTAAACAACACTTTCTATGGATATCTTTAAGAAATGGCTTTCTTCTTGCCACTCTTCCATAAAGGCCAGATTTGTGCAATATACGACTGATTGTTGTCCTATGGACAGAGTCCCCCACCTCAGCTGTAGATCTCTGCAGTTCATCCAGAGTGATCATGGGCCTCTTGGCTGATCTCTGATCAGTCTTCTCCTTGTATGAGCTGAAAGTTTAGAGGGACGGCCAGGTCTTAGTAGATTTGCAGTGGTCTGATACTCCTTCCATTTCAATATTATCGCTTGCACAGTGCTCCTTGGGATGTTTAAAGCTTGGGAAATCTTTTTGTATCCAAATCCGGCTTTAAACTTCTTCACAACAGTATCTCGGACCTGCCTGGTGTGTTCCTTGTTCTTCATGATGCTCTCTGCGCTTTTAACGGACCTCTGAGACTATCACAGTGCAGGTGCATTTATACGGAGACTTGATTACACACAGGTGGATTGTATTTATCATCATTAGTCATTTAGGTCAACATTGGATCATTCAGAGATCCTCACTGAACTTCTGGAGAGAGTTTGCTGCACTGAAAGTAAAGGGGCTGAATAATTTTGCACGCCCAATTTTTCAGGTTTTGATTTGTTAAAAAAGTTTGAAATATCCAATAAATGTCGTTCCACTTCATGATTGTGTCCCACTTGTTGTTGATTCTTCACAAAAAAATAGTTTTATATCTTTATGTTTGATGCCTGAAATGTGGCAAAAGGTCGCAAAGTTCAAGGGGGCCGAATACTTTCGCAAGGCACTGTATATATATACATCTATATAGTGCATGTATGCTTAGCATGTAAACTATATCCAAACGTCAAAAGACGACAAGTACTACCACTGCATAAGAACTGACTGTGCTAATTGAGTATGAATATGGCTATGTCCAATGATTTCTGTCTTCTGGGGATGATTGTCACTAAGAGTATGTTGGGGGAATAAAACCATTTTTGTTAAGCATTATCACAGTTTAGTTGACTTCTGTTTTTCCACTTCTATCACAGATGGGCAAAGAAAAAAAAGACACCCGTTAACTTAGTCTCAAGGTATGTATTTACACGTGAGCACTGCCAGGACGCACGCAGCAGCCCTGTCGTGTCCACCATTTTGTTATCTATCGGATACTATTTACGGTGAAGACAGACAGTATCTGTGGTGGACAGGCTCCCGAGTGGCGCAGCGGCTAAGGCACTGCATCGCATTGCTTGGGGCGTCCCTACAGACCCTGGTTCGATTCCAGGCTGTATCACAACCGGCTGTGATTTCCCATAAGGTGGCGCACAATTGGCCCAGCGTCATCTGGGTTTGGCCGTGGTAGGCCGTCATTGTAAATAAGAATTTGTTCTTAACTGACTTGCCTAGTTAAAGGTTAAATAAAAAAATAGATGAGGAAAGCCCACTCCGAAGCGAATTTCCCAACTTGAAGGAATACCGGAGCGATATTCCAACTTTTACTGAGTAGCTACTGAAGTTTCTTCTTTTATGTTTGTAACTGACCTCTCTATCTCCTCTGCTGTGTCTCTTGTTCTATTTTCTGTCGGGAATCTATCAGGGCTGCCGTGGAGAAGTCGAAGGGTCCTAGCAGACGGAGCTCGCGGGCCGACAAGGAGGTGGAGGAGGAGACTGTGGCAGACAGCACAGCACAGAGGAAGAGACCAGCCAGGCCTGGAGCCGGTGCTGCTGCTAAAGGTACACGCGCATGCACGCAGACTTGATTTAGAGCACAAACACTCTCATACACAACTTACTCTTACATATAGTTTACATCCCCCTCTCTCTCCTCTGTGTCCTTTCAGAAACGGGTGCCAGCCCTACCCAGGCTAAGAGGAGGAAGTCTAAATGACCACAGTAGTGAAACCCTGTGAACTGAACTGTAAATGTATTTTTCTTTGTCAATCATTCGATGAGCTTCTTTTCTCCAGGATTACACATTTTTGATGGTGAAAATAACCATGTACAGATAATTGTTTGAAAAATAATTGTTGATGTTTTGTCCCTGCTATCATGTGAGGTTGTAGCTGTGTGTGTGTGTGTGTGTGTGTGTGTGTGTGTGTGTGTGTGTGTGTGTGTGTGTGTGTGTGTGTGTGTGTGTGTGTGTGTGTGTGTGTGTGTGTGTGTGTGTGTGTGTGTTTAATTAATTATGTGAAGACTGATAATAAAACTTGACTCAATTGTATAATTATGTTTTAAAACTTCATTAAATTTTCTACTACTTTTTTGTCCTGTGATGAAATGGTTTAATGTGCTGTACTTCCAAAGTTGTACTGTGATATTCTGTGAAAGTTGGCTGCATGAGTTGTTTCATATACCGTTTTAACATGTTTCAATGCTGTCACCTTTGCATTGCAGGCTGAAAATTGAGTATTTACTGTAATTCAGAAAGTGACCCTATTTCTCATTGGTTTCCATGTTTCTAACATGATCTTACCAGAAATCAGTGAATTACAACTGTTTTAGGGAAGAACCATGTAGGACAGTAGGCAACATTATTTTAATTAATTTGAGTATGCACAGTGACCAGAAATTCGGACCCAGTGCGCAACGATTCCAGTCTATCCAGACGACTCCATCAACCTCATCTTCTGACCTTTGGCATCTGTCTTGTGTATGCTTTACAAGCAACCTCATCTTCTGACCTTGGGCGTCTGTCTTGTGTATGCTTTACAAGCAACCTCATCTTCTGACCTTGGGCGTCTGTCTTGTGTATGCTTTACAAGCAACCTCATCTTCTGACCTTGGGCATCTGTCTTGTGTATGCTTTACAAGCAACCTCATCTTCTGACCTTGGGCGTCTGTCTTGTGTATGCTTTACAAGCAACCTCATCTTCTGACCTTGGGTGTCTGTCTTGTGTATGCTTTACAAGCAACCTCATCTTCTGACCTTGGGCGTCTGTCTTGTGTATGCTTTACAAGCAACCTCATCTTCTGACCTTGGGCGTCTGTCTTGTGTATGCTTTACAAGCAACCTCATCTTCTGACCTTGCGCGTCTGTCTTGTGTATGCTTTACAAGCAACCTCATCTTCTGACCTTGGGCGTCTGTCTTGTGTATGCTTTACAAGCAACCTCATCTTCTGACCTTGGGCGTCTGTCTTGTGTATGCTTTACAAGCAACCTCATCTTCTGACCTTGGGCGTCTGTCTTGTGTATGCTTTACAAGCAACCTCATCTTCTGACCTTGGGCGTCTGTCTTGTGTATGCTTTACAAGCAACCTCATCTTCTGACCTTGGGCGTCTGTCTTGTGTATGCTTTACAAGCAACCTCATCTTCTGACCTTGGGCGTCTGTCTTGTGTATGCTTTACAAGCAACCTCATCTTCTGACCTTGCACGTCTGTCTTGTGTATGCTTTACAAGCAACCTCATCTTCTGACCTTGGGCATCTGTCTTGTGTATGCTTTACAAGCAACCTCATCTTCTGACCTTGGGCGTCTGTCTTGTGTATGCTTTACAAGCAAATTGACAATGAGCAGAGATCATGGTCAAAGAGACTCACAGGTAGTGTTATTATGCTTTATGATTTTTATATTTTGTAGGCTAGATAGTTATTTGAATTGTGACAATTGGTTTCGTTGACTATATAATGATAACATGGCATTTTTAATATGTTCACATGGATACAATCGATATGTAAATAAAGTTTAATTAGTTGTCATTCAGGAAGCAACTTTATTTCAAATGCGCTAGCGATCGCTGTGCTTCGTGTAGAATTTTCCTTATTTCTCTGAATCTTGACATTCTCCTTTCTACTGGCATACATAACATTTGTATTTATGCTGTACAGTTTTCAGGTCAATTCTGGGCCTCGAGCCAATGGTAAATTGTCTTTTGATGAAGATGTATAATATTTCATGGTTTTGCTTTTGTTCCTCTCATTATTTTCGTCCGTCTATTGTTCCGTTTCAAAGGACAGATGGCCCCCCAGAGATTAAAGCTGTGTTCAAATAGCCATACTAACATAGTGTATACTACATACTTAATGAGGATACTACATGCTATAAATTCATTTTAGGGCGGGTTCGTAAATTCATCAGTTATTCTGTTAGAGTAGATAGCCAGAGTGAATTTACGAACCTGCCCTAAAATGAATTTATAGCATGTAGGATCCTCATTAAATATGTAGTACACACTATGTTAGAATAAAATGCTCAACACCCGTTGAATAGGGCCAGTGTCACTAAACGTCGGCAAAAATAAATAAAAATAAATCTTGCCCACCAACACACTTAGTCACCAACGTCCTGGGTGCATTCGTAAATTCAATATGGAGTGCAAGAGTGCCTTCTCGGCGTTTGTAAATTCAGAGAGTTGTCAGATTGTCCGTTGGTAAATCCAGAGCGCCCATTGGTCTAAACCTAATGGTGTAAACCTGAACAAAATTCATGGCCATGTCCTCATTTTCAAGATGTGGCCGATTTTAAACAGCCAGAATGTTTATTTAAAAAATGTATTTTTTGACGCTTTGTTTCTAAATGGCAGCTGGGTAATTTGATTTGCGTCAATCCATTTTTCCGTATGCATTGAATTGAGTGAATGCTGCGCAGGTTCACCGATTTGCAAACCAAATGTATACGTCTCCAGCTCATTGATTTGTAGATCTGACGCAGTTGCTACCTCAGATTATGAGCCGAGCAAATGAGTTGCACTACCCACAGAATGCCGCTGGGAGGCGCAAGAGAGCTATAACTATAGCTACAACTCTCAGGTCAATGAAGGTGTGGATGAAAGACTACCAGATCAAGACCCTGTCATGGCCAGCCCAATCTCCAGACCTGAACCCCATTGAAAACCTCTGAAATGTGATCAAGAGGAAGATGGATGGTCACAAGCCAGGCGTGGCATAAAGTCACCCAACATCAATGTGAAAGACTGGTGGAGAGCATGCCAAGACGCATGAAAGCTGGGATTGAAAATCAGGGTTATTCCACCAAATATTGATTTCTGAACTTTTCCTAAATTAAAACATTAGTATTGTGTTGTTTAAAAATGAATATGAACTTATTTTCATAGCATTATTCGAGGACTGAAAACATTGCATCTTTATTGTTATTTTGACCAGTTGTCATTTTCTGTAAATAAATGCTCTAAATGACAATATTTTAATTTGGAATTTGGGAGTAATGTTGATAGTAGTTTATAGAATAAAACTAAAATGTTAATTTTACCCAAACACAAAACCTATAAATAGTACAACCAGAGAAACTGATATTTTTTCAGTGGTCTTAATTTTTTTCCAGAGATGTATTTGTATACATATATGTATGTGTATATATGTACATATATAGCTATATATACATATAAACTCAGCAAAAAAAGTGTCCTTTTTTCAGAACCATGTCTTTCAAAGATAATTCATAAAAATCCAAATAACTTCACAGATCTTCATTGTAAAGGGTTTAAACACTGTTTCCAATGCTTGTTCAATGAACAATAAACAAATTAATGAACATGCACCTGTGGAACGGTTGTTAAGACACTAACAGCTTACAGACGGTAGGCAATTAAGGTCACAGTTATGACCTGAAAAACACCAAAAGAAAGATGCCCAGGGTCCCTGCTAATCTGCATGAATGTGCCTTAGGCATGCTGCAAGGAAGCATGAGGACTGCAGATGTGGCCAGGGCAATAAATTGCAATGTCTACTGTGAGACGCCTAAGACACCGCTACAGGACGGACAGCTGATCGTCCTCGCAGTGGCGGACCATGTGTAACAACACCTACACAGGATCGGTACATCTGAACATCACACCTGCGGGACAGGTACAGGATGGCAACAACTGTCCGAGTTAGACCAGGAGCACACAATCCCTCCATCAGTGCTCAGACTGTCCGCAATAGGCTGAGAGAGACTGGACTGAGGGCTTGTAGGCCTGTTGTAAGGCAGGTCCTTACCAGACATCACAGGCAACAACGTTGCCTATGGGCACAAACCCACCATTGCTGGACCAGACAGGACTGGCAAAAAGTGTTCTTCACTGACGAGTCGCAGTTTTGTCTCACTAGGGATGATGGTTGGATTCACGTTTATCGTCGAAGGAATGAGCATTACACCGAGGCCTGTACTCTGGAGTGGGATTGATTTGGAGTTGGAGGGTCCATCATGGTCTGGGGGGGCGTGTCACAGCATCATCGGACTGAGCTTATTGTCATTGCAGGCAATCTCAACGCTGTGCGTTACAGGGAAGACATCCTCCTCCTTCATGTGGTACCCTTCCTGCTCATCCTGTCATGACCCTCCAGCATGACAATGCCAACAGCTATACTGCTCGTTCTGTGCGTGATTTCCTGCAAGACAGGAATGTCAGAATGTCAGTGTTCTGCCACTCCTGTGTTCCAATGGCATGTTGTGTTAGCTAATCCAAGTTGATCAATTTGCCATTGAAAGTGATAATTAGAAAACCCTTTTTCAATTATGTTACCCCAGCTGAAAACTTGTGTTCTGATTAAAGAAGCAATAAAACTGACCTTTTTTAGACTAGTTGAGTATCTGGAGCATCAGCATTTGTGGCTTTGATTACAGGCTCAAAATGGCCAGAAACAAAGACTTTCTTCAGAAACTTGTTAGTCTATTCTTGTTCTGAGAAATGAAGGCTATTCCATGTGAGAAATTGCCCAAAAGCTTTATTAACCCCTTTTTTTCAATTTTCGCCTAAAATGTCATACCCAAATCTGCCTGTAGCTCAGGCCCTGAAGCAAGGATATGCATATTCCTGCTACCATTTGAATGGAAACACTTTGAAGTTTATGGAAATGTGAAAGGAATATAACACAATAGATCTGGTAAATGATAATGCAAAGAAAAAAACAACCGTTCCTTTGTATTTTATTTGCACCATCGTCTTTGAAATGTAATCGATAGGCCATAATGTATTATTCCAGCCCATGTGCAATTAAGATTTTGGCCACTAGATGGCACCAGTGTATGTGCAAAGGTTTAGACTGATCCAATGAACCATTGTATTTCTTTTCAAAATGTTTCATCAAGACTGCCCAAATATACCTAATTTGTTTATTAAAAATGTTTCATGTTCAAAATTGTGCACTCTCCTCAAACAATAGCCTGGTATTCTTTCACTGTAATAGCTACTGTAAATTGGACAGTGCAGTTAGATTAACAAGAATTTAAGCTTTCTGCCAATATCAGATATGTCTATGTCCACGGAAATTGTCTTGTTCCTTACAACCCCCCCAAAAAAAAAATCTGCCGAAAAAAGCATTTTGATAAAAAAAAAAACATTTTTACATTTCAATGGTTCTCCGTTACAAGTAGTGACTGGCGACATACACCTAGTTTCCTGAAACAAGTCACATATTGATACAACAGTACCTAAGATAGGTTGAAGTCTGTCCATAATAAAGCGCTGCCTGTAATTATCATCATAGGTACACTTCAACTATGACAGACAAAATTAGAAAAAAAATCCAGAAAATCCCATTGTAGGATTTTTTATGAATTTATTTGCAAATTATGGTGGGAAATAAGTATTTGGTCACCTACAAATGTTAGGAAAATTATGATATAATGACTGAACAATAGTCTTATTTTAAATGAAACTGTAACTAAGTAAACTTATACTCTGTTTTATTATATCTGATTAACAATATGAGTTCATAAGAAGGGATAGTGTGACATGGACAAGGAGTAATTAAAGTTAATGAACACCATTCCAATTAGGAAGAAAGGAATGGTCTGTGTATTTAGTAAACAGATAAGGTAGTTAACCTATGGTTGAACCGACGAAACTGAGCTCTGGGGTGTTTTAGATAAGGCTGTGAGTGCCATTCCTAGGTTTTCTGTTAATTAGAACTGTCAGCTAAGTGGTGATTGATAATGGTGAGGAGTCAAAAGTTAATTCAGCTGTGTTGTGTGTCCTGTGTATAAGCTGGTGGGTCAGAATGAACTGAATTCATTTTAGGAGAAAATAAATGACATCATGTTATTGTATATAAACTGTTGCTCGTGGTAACGTGGCAGCGCGCTCCGAGAATAAAGTTACCTATTATTGAAAAGACTGGTCTCCGTCTATTTTATGCAAACAGGAATCTTACAAATTCTCATAAAATAGATTAAGGGAATTCAATTAATGAAAACACATTGGTGTAATTAAATTACAGGAACAACAAACTATGGCCAAGACCAAAGAGCTGTCAAAGGACACCAGAAACAAAATTGTAGACCTGCACCAGGCTGGGAAGACTGAATCTGCAATAGGTAAGAAATCAACTGTGGGAACAATTATTAGGAAATGGAAGACATACAAGACCACTGATAATCTCCCTCGATCTGGGGCTCCATGGAAAATCTCACCCCGTGGGGTCAAAATGATTACAAGAACGGTGAGCAAAAATCCCAGAATCACATGGGGGGGACCTAGTGAATGACCTGCAGAGAGCTGGCACCAATGTAACAAAGCCTACCATCAATAACACACTACGCCGCCAGGGACTCAAATCCTTCAGCGCCAGACGTGTCCCCCTGCTTAAGCCAGTACATGTCCAGGCCCATCTGAAGTTTGCTAGAGAGCATTTGGATGATCCAGAAGAAGATTGGGAGAATGTCATATGGTCAGATGAAACCAAAATGTAACTTTTTGGTAAAAACACGACTCGTCGTGTTTGGAGGACAAAGAATGTTGAGTTGCTTCCAAAGAACACCATACCTACTGTGAAGCATGGGGGTGGAAACGTCATGCTTTGGGGCTGTTTTTCTACAAAGGGACCAGGACAACTGATCCATGTAAAGGAAAGAATGAATGGGGCCATGTATCGTGAGATTTTGAGTGAAAACCTCCTTCCATCAGCAAGGGCATTGAAGATGAAACGTGGCTGGGTCTTTCAGCATGACAATGATCCCAAACAGACCGCCCGGGCAATGAAAGAGTGGCTTCGTAAGAAGCATTTCAAGATCCTGGAGTGGCCAGTCTCCAGATCTAAAACCCATAGAAAATCTTTGGAGGGAGTTGAAAGTCCGTGTTGCCCAGCAACAGCCCCGAAACATCATTGCTCTAGAGGAGATCTGCATGGAGGAATGGGCCAAAATACCAGCAACAGTGTGTAAAAACCTTGTGAAGACTTACAGAAAACATTTGACCTCGGTCATTGCCAACAAAGGGTACATATAAAAGTATTGAGATAAACTTTTGTTATCTACCAGATACTCATTTTCCACCATAATTTGCAAATAAATTCATTAAAAATCCTACAATGTGATTTTCTGGATTTGTTTTAATCATTTTGTCCAATTTTTTTTTAGCGCCCCCTAATTTTTTTCCGCGCCCCCTAATAGCGCACCCTGATGCATAACTGGTTAACCTGTTAAATCTATGGGGGCGCTATTTCATTTTTGGATAAAAAGACGTGCCTGTTTTAAGCGCAACATTTTGTCACAAAAAGATCCTCGACTATGCATATAATTGATAGCTTTGGAAAGAAAACACTCTGACGTTTCCAGACCTGCAAAGATATTGTCTGTGAGTGCCCCAGAACAGAAGTTACAGGCAAAACCAAGATGAAACTGCAACCAGGAAATGAGCAGGATTTTTGAGGCTCTGTTTTTCATTGTCTCCTTATATGGCTGTGAATGCGACAGGAATTAGCCTGCCCTATCTATCGTTTCCCCAAGGTGTCTGCAGCATTGTGACGTATTTGTAGGCATATCATTGGAAGATTGACCATAAGAGATTACATTTGCCAGGTGTCCGCCCGGTGTCCTCCGTCGAAATTGGTGCGTCATCTTCAACTGCTGGTCTTTTTCCAAGCGATTCACCGAAGAAAGGAGACTACCAGGAACGATATATCAATGAAGAGAAATGTGAAAAACACATTGAGGATTGATTCTAAACAGCGTTTGCCATGTTTCAGTCGATATTATGGAGTTAATTTGGAAAACAGTTCGCCGTTTTGATGACTGAATTTTCGTTTTTTTTTGGTACCCAAACGTGATGTACAAAACGGAGCGATTTCTCCTACACAAAGAATCTTTCAGGAAAAACTGAACATTTGCTATGTAACTGAGAGTCTCCTCATTGAAAACATCCGAAGTTCTTCAAAGGTAAATTATTTTATTTGAATTCTTTTCTGGTTTTTGTGCAAATGTTGCCCGCTAAATGCTACGCTAAATGCTATGCTAGCTATCACAAATGCTTGTTTTGCTATGGTTGAAAAGCATATTTTGAAAATCTGAGATGACAGTGTTGTTAACAAAAGTCTAAGCTTGAGAGCAAATATATTTATTTAATTTCATTTGCGATTTTCATGAATAGTTAACGTTGCGTTATGCTAATGAGCTTGAGGCTATAAATAGAATCCCGGATCCGGGATTGCTCGACGCAAGAAGTTAAACTATAACGCCAAACTTTTTTCAAAATTTGCTCCATAATATCAACAGAAACATGGCAAACGTTGTTTAGGATCCATCCTCAAGGTGTATTTAACCTCTCTGGGCAACCCGACACGCTAGCGTCCCACCTTGCCAACAATAAATGCAAATACGCTGCGCCAAATGCTAATAGCACTCGTTAAAACTCAAACGTTCATTAAAACACACATGCATGGTACTCAATTGAAGCTACACTCGTTGTGAATCTAGCCAACAAGTCAGATTTTTAAAATGCTTTTTGGCGAAAGCATGAGAAGCTATTATCTGATAGCATGCAACACCCCGAAATACCTGAAGGGGACGTAAACAAAAGAATTAGCGTAGCCGGCGCTACACAAAACGCAGAAATAAAATATAAAACATTCATTACCTTTGAAGAGCTTCTTTGTTGCCACTCCTATATGTCCCATAAACATCACAATTGGGTCTTTTTTTTCGATTAAATCGGTCCTTGTATACCCAAAATGTCCATTTATGAAGACTGTGTGATCCAGGGAAAAACACTGTTTCTAAACGCAACGTTATTTTTTTTAATTTAAAAAGTTGCCTATAAACTTTGACAAAACACTTCAAACTACTTCTGTAATCCAACTTTAGGTATTAGTAAATGTTAATCAACGATCAAATTGATCACGGAGCGATTATTCAAAAGGAGCAAGTTTGGAAATCGTCGTCCACTTTCCCCCTTCCATAACTTCCTGCTGTGTACCCGACGACAGGATGTGCCTATTACTCATATGACCATGGATTTACCTGAATAGAATTCACAACACTGGCGACATCGTGTGGAAGCTGTAGGAACTGTAAGCCGGTCGCTATCTATTATACCTTGCAATAGACAATACAGAGACTGGCGGATTGATTTTTTCTTCGTCGATTTTGTGATCAGGTTTCCTTGGGATTTTGACCACAAAACACGTTCTGTTATAGTCACAGACATCATTTAACCAGTTTTAGAAACTTCAGAGTGTTTTCTATCCACACATACTAATCATATGCATATACTATATTCCTGGCATGAGTAGCAGGACGTTGAAATGTTGCGCGATTTTTAACAGAATGTTGAAAAAAGTAGCCCGATCTCTAACAGGTTTTAACATATGTATTCGATTATATATCCGTGGAGGCAGTTGGTTTCTCATAAGAAACGATTGGAAAAATGGCTACCTCAGTATTTTACACAAGGTTTTCTCCCGGAGACACCATGCGTCCACTCGCCCTATATTGTCTCTTACAGCCATTCTCCAATGGAAATGCCTAAAAAGACGTCACAATGCTGCAGACACCTTGGGGAAAACGTGGAAAACATTAACTGACTCCTAGCTCCTTCACAGCCATATAAGGAGTCATTGTCATGAGGCGGTTTTATCCTCATTGGATTTTTATCTGGGTTTCACCTGTAACATCAGTTCTGTGGCACTCACAGACAATATCTTTGCAGTTTTGGAAACGTCAGAGTGTTTTCTTTCCAAAGTTGTCAATTATATGCATAGTCGAGCATCTTTTTGTGACAAAATATCTTGTTTAAAACGGGAACGTTTTTCATACCCAAAATTAAACTAGCGCCCCATATATACAAGAAGTTAAAGTTAAAGATGAACTTCTTGTTAATCCAGCCGCTGTGATTTCAAAAATTCTTTAAGACGAAAGCATACCATGCGATTATCTGAAGACAGCACCCTGCTTACAAAAGCATACAAACATTTTACAACCAAGTAAAGGAATTACAAAAGTCAGAAATAGCGATAAAATTAATCACTTACTTTTGATGATCTTCACACAACAGGCAGAAGAAAATTCCAAATAGTATCTGTAAAGTCTGTAGAAAACATGTCAAATGATGTTAATAATCAATCCTCAGGTTGTTTTTAGCCTAAATTATCGATAATATTTCAACCGGACAATAGCGTCGTCAATATAAAAGAAAAACAAGAAAGGCGCGCTCTCTGTCGCACGCAGGAAACAGCTCTGGGGACAGTCCACTATCCACTTTCAGAACAAAAGCCTGAAACAATATCTAAAGACTGTTCACAACTAATGGAAGCCATAGGGAACGGAATCTGGGTCCTATCCCTTTAAATGGTGGAATGGCTTTCATTGGAAAAATTCATTTCAAAATAATGGCACTTCCTGGATGGATTTTCCTCGGGTTTTCACCTGCCATTTAATTTCTGTTATACTCACAGACATTAATTTAACAGTTTTAGAAACTTTGGAGTGTTTAACTCTACTAATTATATGCATATCCTAGCTTCTGGGCCTGAGTAGCAGGCAGTTTACTTTGGACACGCTTTTCTTCCGGAGGTGCCCCCTACCTTAGTGAGGTTAATTGTTTTTGAACTTCACCCATCCTCCTCCAAAATTGAGAGGGAGCCAAGAAAAGAGAAAGGACAGGAGGGGACAGAGAAAAAGTGAGAGAGATAAAAAAAGAACGATGGCATGTGGCAGAGGGGAAAGGGTCAGAATAATTCATGTAATTTAGAGGAAGACAGAGACGACATGCCCTCACTTCCAACCCTCCTCTCCCTGATCACCCAGCGTTGATAGGCCAATAGATAGATAGACACACAGATAGCCACCTGAAATGACTTCATCAAACCGGTAAACTAAAAGGGAATTAATGCTGTTTTCTCCCACTTTTATTGGAAAGGAAGCAAATCAATTAACAGTGCAATTTGCTTTCCCCTGTTCTCCAATAATTAGCACTGTACAGAAAGGAAATAACATTAACGAGCCGCTCAATAAGCCTGATCTATAGTGAAATTAATCCTGCTATCGACACAACAAGCAAACAATACAATTAAGAGAAAAGAGAGGGAAAAAATGAAGGATATAATTGAAGCGAGAGAAGGTATTGGGGAATAGGATATGTTTTATCTGCTGGGTTGACTATGCAGGATAATTAATTCATCCATAGTTAATGAAGGGGAGGCGAGGAACCAGGGATTAAACATGAAGCACAGGGAGGAAGACAATTAGCGATACCGGCCTAATTATTGTTTTCTTGTTGTTCTCTTTTGTTGTTTTACTTTGTTGACTGCCAAGGTGTTGTATTTATTGGCTATTTAAAATGAGTTAGCTTATGTGTTTTTTTCAGCCCCCCTCCCTTGTATGCTAGTTTTACAACACTTTTCCAGTCAGAAACCCATCTAAAATGTATTCTTTCTGAGGCTTTTGGAGCTTGTAACTAGACTACAGACTGGCCCCTATTACAATTGCCTGCACATCTAAACCCACTGTCAAAATAGATAGAAGAGAGGAGCTTCGTTCTCAATCCATAACAGTTACAGTGGGATATTTGTGGAGTCGTATGAAGTTGCATTTAGACATTGATGGTAGGCCCCAAGGCCCTTGTTAAAATTAATTAAGGATCCGCCCCCTTTTCTTCTTCAATTTTCGCCTAAAATGACTGACCCGAATCTAACTGCCTGTAGCAGTTAGGACCTGAAGCAAGGGTATGCATTTTCTTAAAACCATTTGAAAGGAAAGACTTTGAAGTTTGTGGAAATGTGAAATGAATGTAGGAGAATATAACACATTATTTCTGATAAAAGATAATACAAAAAAAATGACTGTTTATATCTTATCTGGCGGAAAGTTATCATTTTGTCTCTGTGAATGGTTTGTCCGCTGACAAATCAACTGTAATTTTCGGTGTTCCTCAAGTTTCCGCTTTAGGACCACTATTGTTTTCACTATATATTTTACTTCTTGGGGATGTCATTTGAAAACATAATGTTAACTTTCACTGCTATGCTGATGGCACACAGTTGCACATTTCAATGAAGCATGGTGAAGCCCCAAAATTGCCCTCGCTAGAAGCCTGTGTTTCAGACATAAGGAAGTGGATGTCTGCAAACTTTCTACTTTTAGACTCGCACAAAACAGAGATGCTTGTTCTAGGTCTGGAGAAACAAAGAGATCTTCTGTTGAATCTGAGAATTAATCTTAATGGTTGAAGAGTCGTCTCAATAAAACTGTGAAGGACCACGGCATTACTCTGGACCCTGATCTCTCTTTTGACGAACATATCAAAACTGTTTCAAGGACAGCTTTTTTCCAACTAAGTAACATTGCAAAAATCTGAAACTTTCTGTCCAAAAATTATGCAGAAATTGAATCCATGCTTTTGGTACTTCTAGGTTAGACTACTGCAATGCTCTACTTTCCGGCTACCCGGATGAAGCACTAAATAAACTTCAGTTAGTGCTAAAGACGGCTGCTAGAATCCTGACTAGAACCAAACAATTTGATCATATTACTCCAGTGCTAGCCTCCCTACACTGGCTTCCTGTCAAGGCAAGGGATGATTTCAAGGTTTTACTGCTAACCTACAAAGCATTACATGGGCTTGCTCCTACCTATCTCTCTGATTTGGTCCTGCCGTACTTGCACAATTGGTGGCTGACTAAATACATTTGTGCCCCACTGTATCTACACGTATGCTATGGTCACAAGACGCAGGCCTCCTAATTGTCCCTAGAATTTCTAAGCAAACAGCTGGGGGCAGGGATTTCTACTATAGAGCTCCATTTTTATGGAATGGTCTGCCTACACATGTGAGACACGCAAACTCGGTCTCAACCTTTAAGTCTTTACTGAAGACTCATCTCTTCAGTGGGGTCATATATTCAGTGGGCTCCAGTTTCAACGGTTCTGCCTGTGATTATTATTATTTGACCATTCTGGTCATTTATGAAAATTTGAACATCTTGGCCATGTTCTGTTATAATCTCCACCCGGCACAGCCAGAAGAGGACTGGCCAACCCTCACAGCCTGGTTTCCTCTCTAGGTTTCTTCCTAGGTTTTGGCCTTTCGAGGGAGTTTTTCCTATCCACTGTGCTTCTACACCTGCATTGCTTGCTGTTTAGGATTCTAGGCTGGGTTTCTGTACAGCACTTTGAGATATCAGCTGATGTACAAATGGCTATATAAATACATTTGATTTGATTTGATAAAAAAAAATTGTACTATCGTCGTTGAAATGCAAGAGAAAGGCCATATTGTATTATTCCAGCCTAGGCACAATTTAGATTTTGGCCACTAGATGGCAGCAGTGTATGTGCAACGTTTTAGACTGATCCAATGAACTTTTGTATTTATGTTCATAACGTTGTATCAACATTATTGTATCAACATTATGATAACTATCAAGACTGACCAAATGTGCCTAATTGGTTTATTAATAACTTTTCAACTTGATAACTGTGTACTCTCCTCAAACAATAGCATGGTATTATTTCACTGTAATAGCTACTGTAAATTGGAGAGTGCAGTTTGATTAACAAGAATTTAAGCTTTCTGCCAATATCAGATATCCTGGGAAATTTTCTTGTTAATTATGTCGTGTCTTTGGCTATGCCGGATTAGTCATATTACATGCTATTCTATTAAATAATTTATTCGTAATTAATATTGCCTGATTGAGCTATGTAAATCATGCACATTTAATTAACCATAGAGTCGGGGCACCACAAAATAATATTTATAGAGCTGTTATCTTCCGAATAAACTCTTAAAGACCTAGTAATACTCTACATCAATAGCAGTCAATATTAATCGCCATCTTAATTCAGTCTCATCTGGAATTTGTAAATTCTTGGTTTATCTCTACGAACCCTGGCTAACAAGTTGAATCAGCAATACAAAATTGGGTTTAATTATTTATTTACTAAATACCTTACTAATCACACAGAATTATACATACACATAATTAAATCATAAATTACGTCATAAAGGAAAACGTCCCTAGAAGGCGGAACAGATATGACAGCTTGTGACACAAAAGAAAAGGGCTGGGTTTGAGTGAAAGAGCGGGAAGCCTGAGGATCAAAGGGCGAAGCTGTGCTATCATAAATACAGTATCTTATGCATTCTAAATTACCGCCCATTTGGAAAAGGAAAATGCAATAAATATTTACTCTGAGCTGCGCCTTGGTAGGTTGGTGGTAGATGGAAGGCCGTGTTGCCAAACTGAGTCCTTTGTCCTTTGAAGAATGTATATGGTGGTCAATTGGATACATCGTAGTAATGTCATTGTGTGGTAGACGGGATATTCTGTCTGTTCCTTCCTAACCTGCGTTTGCAACTGCTGTTGCTAACTCAACGGCTAGGAGATATCACCTCTGTAGTGAATAAGAGTTCAAATTCGTACCATTCGCAACCAAAGCTCACGCTGATGTTGGCTTCGTTCTGTAGTTACTAAATGAATCATTCTGACATTGGACCCTCGTCCTCACATCCTCGGAACAGGAGGTTACATTGTAATCAAGGCTTTACATAGGAAGGGAGAGGAGGGCGTGTTTGAAAAGTTTTATAGCCCATGTCCCTTCACAGGGGCGGGCCACTGATTGAGCATAGCTCTAACTTATGAAAACCCAAATATCACATTTTAGAAGCTAAAATCACATTTCATCCCATCACGAATAATTTCATATTCAAACATTTCAATTGAACAACAATTCCATGCGAATACGATAACTCTGATGTGTACATTTTCCACTGTAGATGCTATGTCTCGTATGAGAATGTCTTGTATGACAACTGAACTGTACCACCGCATATGTTCAATTGTTTGGATTAGCAGAATATAGTTTTTTTCCCCCACCTTCTGATGTTCCCAGAATCTCTGTGGTAACCAAGGGTTTTGCAAATGTAACATCAGTAGGGTAAAGAGAGGAAAAGGGGGGAAAGAGGTATTTATGACGGTCATAAACCTACCCAAAGGCCAATGTCATGACACTTACAACCTCATGCTAATCGCATTAGTGCATATTAACTCAACTGTCCCGTGGGAGGGACACCGATCTATAGAGATCCTTAACCTTTTGTGACTAGGGGGCAGTATTTTCATTTTTGGAAAAATAACGTTCCCATAGTAAACGGGATATTTTGTCAGGACAAGATGCTAGAATATGCATATAATTGACAGCTTAGGATAGAAAACACTCTAAAGTTTCCAAAACTGTAACAATATTGTCTGTGAGTTTAAGGCAATGCTACCAAATACTAATTGAGTGTATCCAACTTCTGACCCACTGGGAATGTGATGAAAGTAATAAAAGCTGAAATAAACAATTCTCTCTACTATTATTCTGACATTTCACATTCTTAAAATAAAGTGGTGATCATACCTGACCTTAGACAGGACATTTTTATTCGGTTTAAATGTCAGGAATTGTGAAAAACTTCATTGAAATGTTTTTGGCTAAGGTGAAACAGTTCAGTGGCTGGGGCTGGGGCTGGTCCATGGAATAAGCAGCAGTACCAGAGGAATCCATGACTTTACTACCCCCCCCGAGGTCAGGGCCAGTTGCAGCTGCCGAAGTTGCGGAGGAGGATTTGGGGGGAGGAGAGGAAACCACAGCTTAATCAATTGTCTAACAAACCTTTTGCAGAGCACTTTCGACACGCCAACTCCTTTCCACATGCCCACTAATGTCCTTTCGACACACCCCCTGACCCATACTCCGGTTTCCACATTGGGCTGCAGCTACCCCATTCTCCAAATAACTACCATCAATCATGCAGCTGTCAATGTTTTCACATATTGGACTGCCTGTTATTGGCAGCAGCTGTGTGTGTGTGTGTGTGTGTGTGTGTGTGTGTGTGTGTGTGTGTGTGTGTGTGTGTGTGTGTGTGTGTGTGTGTGTGTGTGTGTGTGTGTGTGTGTGTGTGTGCTGTCTCACACAATCTGGACTTTCTCCCCCTTTCTCCCTTTTTTGCTCCCTCTCTTCCCCCTGTCTTCGCCTTCCCTTCATCGACGGCACAAACAACAACAGTTGAGGAATCCGCTGAGTCAGCAATGGGCTGGCAGGTGTGTTAAATCCCCAAGTACTAAATTAGGACATCAAGATTGCAGAAACACTTCAGCTCTCATTTATCCCTCTTTAAATCAGAACTATTTACAGGCCCTGTGATTGGGTGGAGGCAACCTGTTGATTTTGCCCATACTTACAGGTCTAGGACTAGATTACAGACCTGAATCATAATCATAGCTGCTAGAGGGGAAGTGAGAAACTTAGATCAGTGTGTAGGTGTGACTTCACGTCATGCCAGTTTGTGTCGTTTTGAGGTAAATGAACCCTTCACTAACCTCGCTTCCTCACAGAGGTTCACACCTGGATTTTTCAGAAAGGAAAAACACAAACATACACTTAAAATATGTATTTTATCTCTGGCAAAACCTGCATTATATTCAAATAAGTTATTGAGAACAATTGCTCTTTTACCAGAGCAACCTGGTTATCATCAGCTGACACTAGGAGGTGGTACAGGTCTGTGTAGAGTGTCTTACCTTCTCGGGCTTTCTCCCTCTCCCTTTTCTCCACACACTGTGTGTGCGCATGGTTTTCAGTAAAAACAAACGTTTTGGACTTTTAAACTCAATGATAGTTGTTTTTGGCCAAGTTAGTTTTCAGGTTGTCTGGTTTCACTTCAAATCAATACATTATATAATTAATATTGTAAATCTGAATGTGAATACATTTAGTGATTTTTACGCTTAAAGGGTGTTTAACAGTTTGAGGAAATATTTTGGCAATTTGTCAACAGGTTAATGAATTGAACAGTTTCTCTCAAATTGTTTAAATATTGATGGATATAAATAATTGTATTCAAACTATTGGTCTCTCTCAACCGGTCTCTCTCTCTCTCTCTCTCTCTTTATCGGTCTCTCAATCTATTGGTCTCTCTCTTTATCAGTCTATTTCTCTCTCTCTCGGTTTCTCACTCTGTCTCTGTCTCACTCTCTCTATCTGTCTCTTTCTCTCTCTGTCTGTCTCTCTCTCCACCAACAACACACATTCAATAATGCGCTAGGAGAGATATATTTGTGCCTTCTTGGTTCCCCGGCTACAAAAGCAGTATTAAAAACTCCATACTGCTTCCAGGCCTATTGCAGCTCCTGTAGCCTTGGTTTCACCATGAAGCTCACGTTACAGACTATAATTTAACTTTAGAAGAAGCGCCGTGTGATTGAACTCTCCTCTCCTCATAGCACGCTAGTCACATGGACTTTTCCATGCTGTGGCAAGTCATTGTGTTGTTTTTCCATCCTGTGGGATGATCTATAGATTGAGTTTCCTGTATTGAACTATTTTTCTATTCTAGATATTGCTTTAGTGGTACCCTTAATTAACCAATTAACATCCTAAATAACCCTGTAATTGTTTATTGTCTAATGGTACAGTATATTGATATGTTTGTAATAAAATAGCAAAGCAAACAAAGCAAAAATCTGTCTACCCATTTCTGTATTTTCAGCAGTTTCCATTCAGTCCTTCTAAGCCCTACCTACAGAGATAGACAGATTAGGTGATGGTCCTTATTGCTGTATTTTCAGCAGTTTCCATTCAGTCCTTCTAAGCCCTACCTACAGAGATAGACAGATTAGGTGATGGTCCTTATTGCTGTATTTTCAGCAGTTTCCATTCAGTCCTTCTAAGCCCTACCTACAGAGATAGACAGATTAGGTGATGGTCCTTATTGCTGTATTTTCAGCAGTTTCCATTCAGTCCTTCTAAGCCCTACCTACAGAGATAGACAGATTAGGTGATGGTCCTTATTGCTGTATTTTCAGCAGTTTCCATTCTGTCCTTCTAAGCCCTACCTACAGAGATAGACAGATTAGGTGATGGTCCTTATTGCTGTATTTTCAACAGTTTCCATTCAGTCCTTCTAAGCCCTACCTACAGAGATAGACAGATTAGGTGATGGTCCTTATTTCCCTTACAGGTTTAGATGCTAAATGACCTAATTACAAAATCTAAAACAGTTATAAAATATTGATATACATTTAAATTCACACATAGAAGAAAGTACAAAATACCCCCAGAAATCTGAACATACAGTAGGTCAAAGAAAGCCAGGACATAAGAGAGAACGGGAATAAAGACACAAGTAATCGTAAATCTTTCCATGTCATCCACAAGATTATTGAGTGATGATGCACATGACTGCTCCTCTTATCTCTATACTCCTCTCTTCTCTGAATGCTCCGGAAATCCTGCAACAGAATTCGCTCTGGGAAATCAGATTACAAAAACGATTAATTATAAGGACACGGGATGCCTCGCCGATAGGAGGAGTTGGGAGAAAATACCAACAATATAATATTCCAAATTAAATTACACTTTTTATCATGTTATTTCCCAGTTATTGTCAGGATTTGGCCAGGGTTGTTCCGGGTTTTGGTCACTAGATGCCCCCATTGTGCTTTTTGACCTTATGTTTTTTCCCTTGTTCCCCATTATTATTTGCACCTGTGCCTCGTTTCCCCCTGATTGTATTTAAACCCTTAGTTTCCCTCAGTTCTGTGCTCTGTGTTTGTATGTTAGCACCCAGCCCTAGTGTTCTGTGTATTCTTGTCGATTCCGGTGGATGCTCTTGTGGAATTCTGTTTTTGTTTTTGAGTATCTCTTGAGGCTTTTTTGTGCTATTCCTACCACCTTTTGGATTTGACATTTTTGTATTGAAGGACTTCTCCTTTTTACTTTATTAAATACACCGTCTTAAGTACTGCTGTGTCTGCCTCATCTTCTGGGTTCTGCTGACTATTCGTGGCTCAGTTGGTTAAGTGACTGTTTCTCACTCTGGAGACCCAGGTTCGTAACCGGGTCCTGACAGTTATAACATATACACATTTTTATAGTGCACAAATGTTTATTTTTCTCATTTTGAAATATGAGTCATTGTGAGATGTTATAATAAAAGTATTGCTATTATTTTAAAATATTATTACCTGGCTGCGTTATAAAAAAAAAAATCTCAGATTTTACTGTCATTCACAGGACAAAAAACAATGTGTTTACAAACGGCGCAGTTTAATAACAAAAAACCCCACCGGAAACAGAACAATCAAATAATGGGTACATAACCTGACGCACACCAAATACAGACGTGCACAAGCACTTACAATAAACAATCACAGACAAGGACATGAGGGGGAACAGAGGGTTAAATACACACCAGGGCAGATGTGCACAATCACTTACAATAGACAATCACCGACAAGGACATGAGGGGGAACAGAGGGTTAAATACACACCAGGACAGACGTAAACAATCACTTACAATAAACAATCACAGACAAGGACATGAGGGGGAACAGAGGGTTAAATACACACCAGGGCAGACGTGCACAATCACCGACAAGGACATGAGGGGGAACAGAGGGTTAAATACACACCAGGACAGACGTAAACAATCACTTACAATAAACAATCACAGACAAGGACATGAGGGGGAACAGAGAATTAAATACACACCAGGACAGACGTGCACAATCACTTACAATAAACAATTACCGACAAGCACATGAGGGGTAACAGAGGGTTAAAAACACAACTTGTCATTGATGTGATTGGAACCAGGGGCCTGTTGCACAAAAGTAGAATTAAGACATCCGGGATAAATGACTCAGCTGAGCTCAATGAAGCCAAAACATGTGCGTCCAGGCTTAATTGGTTGCACAAAGACCAAGCCAGGATGAGCAGACACGGATTCATTAAGCCAGGTGAAACCAATCCTGGATAGGTGCGCGCTCACGGCTCACTCAAATAGACCCCGCCACAGATCACAGATTAACTGATTTACCATGGCAACTAGAGCCGCGTACTTTTCCCCGTCGGAAGCACAAATCCTCATGGAGGCATACGAGGAGGTAAAATATATAATTAAGAAGAAAGGCAACACCGCCACAGTGATAAAGCAAAGAGAAAAAGCGTGGCAAAGTATTGCAGACTGCCTGAATGCGTAAGTAGTGCACAATTACACACTCACCGCTCCGCTGAAACATCACAATTACAATTCAAATATTTAATTCACATCTCCAAAAATGCAGTTGTACTGTAATTATGAAACGGTTAAATTTTTAATTGAAATGCACTGCAGATATGAGTGAAATTGTGTAAAGTAACTCCATCACACTGTATAAAGCTATGATACATTTTTTGATATTTTTACTGAAAACAAGACAAAAATACCAAGTAATTTTTTGCAGTGTGACTCCATTAAATGTGTGTGTGTGTGTGTGTGTGTGTGTGTGTGTGTGTGTGTGTGTGTGTGTGTGTGTGTGTGTGTGTGTGTGTAGATTAAACATGAACGGGCCAAAACGGACATGGCAGCAGGTCAAAATCAAATACAAGAACATTCTGCAGAATGGTATGGTCCCTGACTAATATTTAACAAAGCACAAGCATATATTGTACCCAGAAGGTGCCTGCTCACACATTGTCTGTACTGTTTTAGCAGTGAAAAAGAATACCCACAGACAAGGCACGGGTGGTGGGTCACCAAAGGCTGACCTTACCCCAGCAGAGGACATGGCCTTGGAGCTAAATAAAGGCAGGCCCGTCTTAGAGGGGATCCCTGGGGGAAAGAGACGAGCATAGGTTCCTCCCAAGATGCCACCCGCTTCATTCAAGGTATGTCCTTCCATCTCTACATGGGATACAACCACATTCATATTGAATCAATTTGGACTGTCTGACTTTGGTTTACCTATTGCCTTGCAGTGTCTGGCAGCACTGTGTTCCTGTTAGAGCCACCAGCACAAGCACCAGACGATGCTGATCCAGTGAGTACTCCATCAAAGGCATACTGTAGGCCTGGCATGTCTTGTCTACTAGCTTCAATATGAATCCGATTAAATGTGATAGGGTGAAGGCCCCAGTGCAGCAGCAACAGCACATGATGGAGACGATGTTGAGGAGGAGACCATCTCTGGATTCCAGAAGGCATGAGGTATCATGTTAAGACTGTGAAAGTACTATTTACTCTACAATGGTGAGGAGTCCTCATCAAAATCAAAAAATCTAATTTATTTTACAGGACCCAGATGCTATACAGTGGGAAAACCAGCCTGGCAACATAGTGCGTATTAATAAAAGGACACCACATCCTGCCAAATTCCAGCTGCGCTAATTGTATTGTGTTCACAGAGCTCACAAGCTATCAGAAAGTTGTATGGCAACCACCTCCGGCGCCAAATAGAACTGGCAGACATGGACATTCAGTACAAGAAGAAAAAGATGGAAAATCTTGCACTGGAGTCCGAAATAAAAAAGAGGACAATTAGGAAACTGGACCTTGAAATAAAAAAAACTTGAGAGGGAGGTGAGATGCCTTCAATGTACACTGTATGCTAACTGTAACACAAATGTATTAATCATTATTTTTCTTTCCTCCCCCAGCTCCAAGAAGATGACACAGCTCAAAATAAAAATTAGGTATATTCTCGTAAAGTCAAGTGAGCCATGACATATGAGCTCTTATTGTGAGCACACAGGACGGTGGCATCTTTCTAAGTTTTTTTTTTATTTTCCCAGCAATCAGTACAACCAAGTCATCGTTATAAGGCATCGCCCTCTTTTGCCCACCCCCCCAGCACCAGGTGTGGCCACTAGCCTATATGAAGGCCCAAAATTGTGTGTTCCTTTCTGCTCTGACAATGGCATGCCCATTCGTGTGAGATGTGGTGGATGAAGAAGCACTTGTGCTGAGGAGAGCCTTCAGGCGAGAAAGGGTCTTCAGGGACCGGTTGGACCCACTGGCCTTCCCTGATGACCATCTATATGAAAGATACAGGTTTTCTGCAGATGGCATCAGGTATCTATGCAGACTACTGGGTCCCAGGATTAAGCACCCCACTGCACGGAGCCATGCACTGAGTGTGGAGCAAATGGTTTGTGTGGCCTTGCGCTTTTTGCTAGTGGAGCCTTCCTGTACTCAGTGGGGGATGCAGAACAGCTGAACAAGGCCACAATTTGCCGCACAATAAGGAGTGTGTGTCTGGCTATCAAAGCATTAGCAGATGTCTTCATCTCCTTCCCTGGCCACAGAAGACTCTGTGACATCAAAGAGGAGTTCTATAGGATTGCAGGTAAGAGGATCTACAAATTACAGGACAACTGTTAACACATAGTAGGATACTCATTACTTTGTGTGACCGGTTTCCCCAATGTCATTGGTGCAGTGGACTGCACACACATAAGGATAAAAGCCCCCTCAGGTGCCCATGAGGCCGATTTTGTGAATAGGAAATCCTTTCACAGCATTAATGTTCAGGTGAACATAACTTTTTGATATTGTCCATTGACGAACACTCTGCATTGCCAGTGATGTGCATTGATTGGTGTAATATTCCTCATCTTATGATTTCAGATGGTCTGCAATGCTGACTGTGTGATCAGCAATGTTGTGGCAAAATGGCCTGGCTCAGTCCATGACTCCAGAATCTTTCGGGCCTCTGAAATCTATCACAAGGTAAGCCACACAACCCCTATTTATAACCATCATGGCTGTGTCAAGAATATCACTGTGTTTATGATGTAGTAATGATGAGATTTTGTGTTGACAGGTGAATTCTCTGGTGTGTTGCTGGGAGACAGGGGGTATGGCTGCCAGCCTTTTCTCCTGACACCTTTCACAGACCCCCAGGAAGCACAGCAGGCCTACAACCATGCCCATGCCAGGACCAGGGCCAGAGTTGAAATGACCTTTGGCCTCCTGAAGGCACGCTTTCACTGCCTTCACAAATTAAGGGTCAGCCCTGTTAGGGCATGTGATATTACTGTGGCTTGTGCTGTCCTCCACAATGTGGCCTGCCTGAGGAAGGAGAGGGCCCCCAGAGTGCCACCAGCCATGGACTGGGACAATCCGGCAATCTTCCCTGATGACGACAGTGGTCGGCTGCTGAGGGACCAATATGTGTTGAATTATTTTAGTTAGTATGTGTGCTTTCAATTTTGGTTAAATATGTCCTGCGGTGGCAGAGGAATTTGGGTTTTTTGGGTTCGTTTTTTGACGAATTTGGCCTCTTATGATGTTTGTGCGGTATACTGTGTGTAATACAAGGCTGCAGGGAGGCTACTGCATCCATTCATTTGTCTGTTCAGTTGATGTGTATGGATTTGTCCTGCATTTATTTTAGTGTGCAGACATGCAGGGTGTGTATGTATCATTTTGTATAATATGCTTGGATTCTGTGCTTTCCATCTTGTAGAGTCACTGTGACTTCAGTTTCGAAAGGAGCTGATGGTTTACCTGCTTTGTTTTGTCCTTATTCAATAAATGAACATAATGTTACACATTGTGTTTTTATATTCATATGGAATGTGTATTTGTTTATATGACAGAGTACTAGGGCCACACTGAAGAAAAAGGATAAAGTCATACATTTATGAGGCTGGTTCTTTCTGCAGAAAAGCTACATATTGTTTTGATACTTATGACAATGTGATACTTAATATTCTGGCACATCAGCATGTCTTTGTTTATGAAACCATACTGAAGTACAATTTCACGAAATGCCCCACATCTGTCATTTTAACAACTGTCCTCCTTTAAAACAACTGGTTACAATATTATGACTTGTGTTTTTTTTCCCCTCTGTGGCCCTAATATTCTATCATTTTATATATAGCCTTATAGTCTATGGGAAACTGTAAATGATCTAATGATAGCAACATCTAAAAATCATTTTTTATCCAAAATCATTGAAATTAATGATCACAAACGTTTAAAAAATAACAGTGGGTCTAGATATATGTGATAACAATGTATAGTGAGCAGTGAAATAACTATTGGTTTCCATTTGTGGTGACTGCTGACTGACATTAGGGATGAGATTAAATAGATCCTGGAATTTAGCCTGGTCTGGAGCAGGCTAGCTCCACAGAATAAATCTCCATGGTAATTTATACCATAACATATCCTCCTGCCCCCTATCCATCTTTAGTGCAACCGGATTACGGATCAATTGAGCCAGGATCACCAAGATATCCTGGCTTAATCCCTTATCCTAGTTTTGTGCAACAGGCCCCAGGTGTGATGGAAGACAAGACAAAACCAAAGGAAAATGAAAAGAGGATTAGCGATGGCTAGAAGGTCGGTGACTTCGAACACCGCCCGAACAAGGAGAGGGACCAACTTCGGCGGAAGTTGTGACATTATTATTTCTATGGAAGCAATAATTCCTCATTTAAATTAATCAAATAGAAACCATTCTACACAGGCAGTTAGAAAAGCCAAGGCTAATTTTTTTTAGCAGAAATTTGCTTCCTGCAACACTAACTCAAAAAAGTTCTGGGACACTGTAAAGTCCATGGAGAATAAGAACACCTCCTCGCAGCTGCCCACAACACTGAAGATAGGAAACACTGTCACCACTGATAAATCCACTATAATTGAGAATTTCAATAAGCATTTTTCTACGGCTGGCCATGCTTTCCACCTGGCTACTCCTACTCTGGTCAACAGCACTGCAACTCGCCCAAGCCTTCCCCATTTCTCCTTCTCCCAAATCCAGTCAGCTGATGTTCTGAAAGAGCTGCAAAATCTGGACCCCTACAAATCATCTGGGCTAGACAATCTGGACCCTTTCTTTCTAAAATGATCTAACGAAATTGTTGCCACCCCTATTACTAGCCTGTTCAACCTCTCTTTCGTGTCATCTGAGATTCCCAAAGATTGGAAAGCAGCTGCGGTCATCCCCCTCTTCAAAGGGGGGACACACTCTTGACCCAAACTGCTACAGACCTATATCTATCCTACCCTGCCTTTCTAAGGTCTTCGAAAGTCAAGTCAACAAACAGATTACCGACCATTTAGAATCTCACCATACCTTCTCTGCTATGCAATCTGGTTTCAGAGCTGGTCATGGGTGCACCTCAGCCACGCTCAAGGTCCTAAACGATATCTTAACCGCCATCGATAAGAAACATTACTGTGCAGACGTATTCATTGATCTGTCCAGGGCTTTCGACTCAGTCAATCACCACATCCTCATCGGCAGACTCGACAGCCTTGGTTTCTCAAATGATTGCCTCACCTGGTTCAACAACTACTTCTCTGATAGAGTTCAGTGTGTCAAATCGGAGGGTCTGCTGTCCGGACCTCTGGCAGTCTCTATGGGGGTGTCACAGGGTTCAATTCTTGGACCGACTCTCTTGTCTGTATACATCAATAATGTCGCTCTTGCTGCTGGTGAGTCTCTGGTCCACCTCTACGCAGACGACACCATTCTGTATACTTCTGGCCCTTCTTTGGACACTGTGTTAACCTCTAGCGTCGAGCAATCCCGTATCCGGGAGCGTAATCATAGCCTCAAGCTCATTACCATAACGCAACATTTCCTATTCATGAAAATCGCTAATTAAATTAAATAAATATATTGAAACACAAGCTTAGCCTTTTGTTAACCACACTGTCATCTCAGATTTTCAAAATATGCTTTAACCAAAGCTTCACAAGCATTTGTGTAAGAATATTGATAGCCTAGCATAGCATTAAGCCTAGCATTCAGCAGGCAACATTTTCACAAAAACAATTAAAGCATTCAAATAAAATAATTTACCTTTGAAGAACTTCGGATGTTTTCAATGACGAGACTCTCAGTTAGATAGCAAATGTTCATTTTTTCCAAAAAGATTATTTGTGTAAGAGAAATAGCTCCGTTTTGTTCATCACATTTGGCTAAGAAAAAAAAAGTCAACACAACGTCAAACTTTTTTCCAAATGATCTCCATAATATCGACAGAAACATGGCAAACGTTGTTTAGAATCAATCCTCAAGGTGTTTTTCACAATTCTATTCGATGAAAAATCATTCCTGGCAGTCGGTTTCTCATCAGAGGGAAACGGAAAAATACTGCAGCTGGAGATTACGCAATAATTGCGACGGAGGACACCAAGCGACCACCTGGTATATGTAGTGTCTTATGGTCAATCTTCCAATGATGTGCCTACAAATACGTCACAATGGTGCAGACACCTTGGGGAAAACGTGGAAAAGGTAAGCTGACTCCAAGCTCCTCCACAGCCATATAAGGAGTCATTGCCATGAGGCGGTTTCAAAAAATGCGGCACTTCCTGATTGTATTTTTATCTGGGTTTTTTCTGTAACATCAGTTCTGTGGCACTCACAAATAATATCTTTGCAGTTTTGGAAACGTCAGTGTTTTCTTTCCAAAGCTGTCAATTATATGCATAGTCGAGCATCTTTTCGTGACAAAATATCTAGTTTAAAACGGGAACTTTTTTAATCCCAAAATTAAAATGGTGCCCCCGATATCCAAGAAGTTAACGTGTTCATGCTACACGTTCCCCAAGGGCACCCCCCCACCAACTCAACTCAAAAAGTGGTGCACAGAATGCAAAAATATTCTTAGAAATATTTAACCTCCACACATTAACAAGTCCAATAGCTCAAATGAAAGATAAACACCTTGTTCATCTACCCAGCGAGTCAGATTTCTAAAATGTTTTACGGCGAAAACATAGCACATATGTATGTCAAACCACCACAAAGACACAGACGATATGTAGCCATTTTGTAAAACAAAAGATGCAATCACAAACGCAGGATTAAAAGAAAAATAATTCACTAACCTTTTGAAAATCTTCATCAGATGACAGTAATAGGACATGTTACACAGTACATTTATGTTTTTTTCAATAATATGCAATTTATATCCATAAATCTCCGTTTACATTGACGCCATGTTCAGAAAATGCTAAAAAATGTCCGGAGGAATTATAGATAACTCCTACAGATAACGCCAGATAACAGCAATACACATCATACACTTTGACTAAATATACATGTTCTACATATAGTTAGAAAGATACACTGCTTCTTAATGCAATTGCTTTGTCAAATTTCTTTTTAACGTTACAGAAATCGTTTACTATTCAATAATCTGAGACGGCGCTCAGACATAAGCAATATTTCTCCGCTATGTTGGAGTCAACAGAAACACAAAATTACAATATAAATATTCCCTTACCTTTGATGGTCTTCGATCAGAATGTAGTGGAAGGAGTCATACTTACCCAAAACATTGTTTGGTTTCAAGTCGTGTGTCTTTGTATTAGTACATGCGACAAGTTCCAGCTGAAATGCATCGAAAATGACTTCTGGTCCTGAACAGTTGCGCATCAAAACTTCAAAATGACATATTATATGTCGACTAAACTGGTCAAACTAAGTGCAGAATCAAGCTTTAGGATGTTATTAACGTACAAAACAATTGGCGATTCAACCGGACAAAAGCAATTCCTCTCAGACAATCTGGAACGGAGGAATGACTGTGTACAATTCGCGCCCGAACGCGCATCTATTTTCTCGCGATACCCACTATTTTGCCTGCCAAATGGTCAAAGCTCGCGGGATTTGCACAATTAAACGCTCTACTGATAGAAGACATCTCGCGGAAGACATAGAAACTGTTCCCAGATCCATAGCTGGTTGGGAAGGGTGGGGGCGATGACGTCAAATTTGGCCCAACTTTCTGAATGAGAAAACTAGTTTGGAAGATTGGCTGCCCTGTGAGTTCTGCTATACATACAGACATAAATCAAACGGTTTTAGAAGCTTTAGAGTGTTTTCTATTCAATAATTATTATATATGCATATATTAGCAATTTTGGACAGATTTCTTTTCAGTTTACTATGGGCACGCAATTCATCCAAACGGGGCACTATTGTCCCGAGCCTTAACAGGTTTTAACAACCCTCCAGGCAAGCTTCAATGCAGGTTCCTGGTTTGAGTCAGCCCAAGATGATTAACCTGACGATGGGATGATATGCCATGAATATAAACAAATACTTGAACACTTCTCAGTCGGTCACGGGCCGGTACCAGTTGACACCTTTATAAGTTTATGTATTTTTATCAGCCACAAACCATCAATTACCAGCTAATGGGTCAATTACCGGCTAACGGAAACACCGTTACAGAACTAGACATTCTCATGCCCCCCAACCTCCACCACCTCCGTGTTTCTTGGAAGCCGCTATCTATGACCATGACACTCTGGCAGGTACAGAATGACGGATGAGCATAGTGAAGCAGCGCAATAGACTCTTTCACACTCTCTCACAGGGCCCTTAGTACCGGATTTTACAAGCCATCCCCATTTAATTTCCCTTCTTACTTTCTCCCTCGCTCTTGACTTTCTGTCAAGCTCATGCTTATTTCTCCCCCTCTCTGCATCTCATGTTACTGGCTGAGTCAAGCCATCATAGACATAGCTAACAGTAACACACCATCTTTGTCCTCACGTTTCAAACAATCAATGAAAAATGCTTGAGGGAAACTAATTGTCAGGTGAGTCATGTTTCACTGAAGACCCCTTACCACGTGGCGCGTGTCCCGGGCATGCTGGGAAGTGCAGTGCTCCACCAGGCCGTCCTGGTCCAGGTTCTGGTAGTTACAGTAGGGGCATGAGAAAGTGAAGCGGTTCGGCATAGGGCTGGGGAGACAGAGGAGAAGTGGAATGAGGACATGTCACTGGATATGTTTAGGTCTCTTTTGTATATATTATATAACCATGATCCCTCTGGGTTTGTGTTATTTCCATGAAACCCAATCACAGCGTTTATGCAAAAGTCAAAGCCACCAGTCAATAAATACATTAGGATATTGAGAGCCATTACAAAGTTGAGAACCTATAAAGATGGGTTGATTAACACATACTGAGAGGCAGAGAATATTACACTATGACCATATATGGATAATTGCACAGCATATCAAAGCTGCTGTACCACCATCCTCCACTTCTCACCCAATAATGTTAGGCTGGGTCTGGGCAGTGGTCCTGACCCCCTCCTCAATATACTCCTGGTACTTGGAGCATGCTGCCGTGTGGCCTCTCATCTGGGATAGACCCACCTGAATGTCGAGAAAACACAAGGCATCAATGCTAATGGTAGTGCACTTTATTTAAAAACATAGACAGACTTATCCACATTTATAATAGAGCATTCACTCACTTATCTTAATTCCTTTGACTATTCACATTGTTTTACAAACTGACAGACTGCTGGACACACACACCTGTGCTCCACAGCCCTTGCAGGCCGCCATTGAGGTGTGTATGAGGGCCTCTAGGTCAGTGGCTTTGGCCCAGTGGCCCAATGGTGCCCTACACACGGCACACACTGGCTTCTGGGGCCGCAGGCACTCCTGCAGACAACTTTGACAAAACCTGGGTGGAGGGAGAAGGGAAAGGAGATCGAGATGTTGCAAGTCATTCATAGGCTAAAATGAAAGCAAACATAGAGCCATCGTATTACAGAAGGAAAACGAAACTTAGACGTCTGGTATGACAAAACCAAACATTGCTGTTGATTATTGAACCACTATGTTCCTCACTGACAATTGCTTTCTTCACTCTGTGAAATTAGAGGACGGTACGAGTAGAATGTGTTTTGTTGATAAATTCACTTCCTGATACAAACGAAAGACCTGTCCGCTGAGGACATTGGGCGTTGTAGTTCTTTACATATCTACAGAATGCATTCTAATATAATTTAACTACAAAGGCCACAATTCAATTGAAGCCCATTTCTTGATGTAAACAAAACTGAAAGTAAAGCATAGATTTATGAACATGCAAATATATTACCAACATATAACATTGAAAGCCAAAAGGAAACATTAAATGGCAAGTTAAATATGATTTCCTGTCAGTAAGTTAGCTTGCCGGATCACATACATGTTCAATCCCTTAGCTAGCCAGCTCACAACACAGGTATCTTGCTGGTTGACGCCAGACAAGCTCGTTAGCTTGAACTTGGATGATGTCTAGCTAGCTACGTTCACAGACAAAATTTGATATTTGTGTAAAGATACTCACGTATGTCCACATTGTGTTGTAACAGGGCTATCGAAAATCTCGAGACAAACCGGACATACGAACTCTGTCCCGTCCCTGTCGCCCCCAGAAACATTTTTATTCTGCTGTGCGGAGCTAAAAGACCCTAGCATCGCCATTTCTTCTCTTCTCTGTCGGGTGGTGAAAAGGAGGAGCATCCCTAGCTTTTTTGCTGTTGAAGTTAGACAGATTTGGTCATCTTGAGCTGTGTTCAGCAGGGGTGTATTCACTGGAAACCAAAGAGAAGCAAACGGAACGAAACAGGGCGGGACCTTCCTGGATTTCTCCAATAGAAACTCTCTTTGTTGCAAAACCTTTTCGAAAATATTTTGCTACGGGTGTGTACAGTACAATGGTAATGCCGGAGAAGACAGTGTTTGCAGGATATATTGGCAAGGGTGTTGTTAGTCCAGAGAAGTCGAGTGCCGTCAAACTGTGTCAATATATACTCCAAACACCGGCTTCGAGGGCAATATAACTTTTATACGGGTTACCAATATATGTAAATAATGATTGACATATTTTCATTAACGTTATTTTGATTAATTTATTCATACTATTTCATCCTTCCACAAGATATAGTCCCGACACAAATCTAGGGTTGCTCCCCAAGCCAACTAGTTGCTTGTTCTATCGGTTCTGTGTCTATGGACGCGTCCCATTCGTTCAGTCTTGTTGTTCTGTATCTATGGACGCGACCCAGTCGTTCAGTCTTGTAGTTCTGTATCTATGGACGTGACCCAATCGTTCATTCTATTGGTGCTGTATCTATGGACGGACCCAGTCGTTCAGTCGTGTTGTTCTGTATCATGTGACGCGTCCCAGTCGTTCAGTCTTGTTGTTCTGTATCTATGGACGCGTCCCAGTCGTTCAGTCTTGTTGTTCTGTATCTATGGACGCGACCCAGTCGTTCAGTCTTGTAGTTCTGTATCTATGGACGTGACCCAATCGTTCATTCTATTGGTGCTGTATCTATGGACGGACCCAGTCGTTCAGTCATGTTGTTCTGTATCATGTGACGCGTCCCAGTCGTTCAGTCTTGTTGTTCTGTATCTATGGACGTGACCCAGTCGTTCAGTCTTGGTTTTCTGTATCTATGGATGCAACCCAGTCGTTTGTTCTAAATGTTCCATTGCCATACTGGCTGGCAACGATCGTATCCCTTGTTTGCTAGCTAGCCAAATACGGCTAACTTACAGTCAAGTCAAAAGTTCAGGAGAGTAGTTCAGGAGAGCTAGCTGACAACACAGCTAACA
Organism: Oncorhynchus masou masou; assembly: GCF_036934945.1. Classification (NCBI taxonomy): domain Eukaryota; kingdom Metazoa; phylum Chordata; class Actinopteri; order Salmoniformes; family Salmonidae; genus Oncorhynchus; species Oncorhynchus masou. The sequence goes on along the minus strand of NC_088228.1, from coordinate 45,089,950 downwards.
CAATCACTTCAAACATGGAAGCTGTAAAGACTGCAAACTAGCTGCACTTCATTTCGTTTTACCTTTTGTAAATTGACATGTCTTTGTATATATCCATAAAAATTATGCCATCTGATTCATGATTTTGACTGGCTGAGAAACGCTGCCTGTCTGTCTCCTACCCAACTTCTACACATTCATTACTACGGGACAGCTGGAGATCGAATTTGAAAATTGAAACAATGTAGCAAGTGTTGGAGAGACAGACAGCAAGGTTTATACAAATATCCAATGTTGAAAACTAAATGTTAGTCGAAAAGAAATGTTAAATAATGTCTAGATGCTTTTTATAGTGGAGATTTATAGTACCTTCTCCGCTATGCAATCTGGTTTCCGAGCTGGTCATTGGTGCATCTCAGCCACACTTAAGGTCCTAAACTATAACCATAACTGCCATCGATAAGAGACAATACTGTGCAGCCGTATTCATGGACCTGGCCAAGGCTTTCCACTCTGCCAATCACCACATTCTTATCGGCAAACTCAACAGCCTTGGTTTCTCAAATGACTGCCTCGCCTGATCCACCAACTACTTCTCTGATAGAGTTCAGTGTGTCAAATCGGAGGGCCTATTGTCCGGGCCTCTGGCAGTCTCTATGGGGGTGCCACAGAGTTCAATTCTCAGGACGACTCTCTTCTCTGTATACATCAATGATGTTGCTCTTGCTCCGGGAGATTCCCTGATCCACTTCTACGCAGACACAACCATTCTGTATACTTTTGGCTCTTATTTGGACACTGTGCTAACTAACCTCCAGACGAGCTTCAATGACATACAACTCTCCTTCCGTGGCCTCCAATTGCTCTTAAAAACAAGTAAAACTAAATGCATGCTCTTCAACCGATCGCTGCCTGCACCTGCCCGCCTGTCCAATATCACTACTCTGGACGGCTCTGACTTAGAATACGTGGACAACTACAAATACTTAGGTGTCTGGTTAGACTGTAAACTCTATTTCCAGACCCATATCAAACATCTCCAATCCAAAGTTAAATCTAGAATTGGCTTCCTATTTCGCAACAAAGCATCCTTCACTCATGCTGCCAAACATACCCTTGTAAAACTGACCATCCTACCAATCCTCGACTTTGGCGATGTCATTTACAAAATAGCCTCCAATACCCTACTCAACAAATTGGATGCAGTCTATCACAGTGCAATCCGTTTTGTCACCAAAGCCCCATATACTACCCACCATTGCGACCTGTAAGCTCTTGTTGGCTGGCCCTCGCTTCAAACTCGTCGCCAAACCCACTGGCTCCATGTCATCTACAAGATGCTGCTAGGTAAAGTCCCTCCTTATCTCAGCTCGCTGGTCACCATAGCATCACCCACCTGTAGCACGCGCTCCAGCAGGAATATCTCTCTGGTCACCCCCAAAACCAATTCTTTTTTTTGGCTGCCTCTCCTTCCACTTCTCTGCTGCCAATGACTGGAACGAACTACAAAAATCTCTGAAACTGGAAACACTTATCTCCCTCACTAGCTTTAAGCACCAACTGTCAGAGCAGCTCACAGATTACTGCATCTGTACATACCCCACCTATAATTTAGCACAAACCACTACCTTATTTGCTCCTTTGCACCCCATTATTTTTATTTCTACTTTGCACATTCTTCCACTGCAAATTTACCATTCCAGTGTTTTACTTGCTATATCGTATTTACTTCGCCACCATGGCCTTTTTTTGCCTTTAAATCCCTTATCTCACCTCATTTGCTCACATCGTATATAGACTTGTTTATACTGTATTATTGACTGTATGTTTGTTTTACTCCATGTGTAACTCTGTGTCGTTGTATGTGTCGAAATGATTTGCTTTATCTTGGCCAGGTCACAATTGTAAATGAGAACTTGTTCTCAAATTGCCGACCTGGTTAAATAAAGGTGAAATAAAAAAATAAAAAATAAAATGTTATGTTATTCTCTTCTTACCTTTCTTATCCATTATGAATCTAAAAATCAAATTAGTCATTTTTAGCTTACTATATTTTAAATGTTCTCAATAAAACTATTCCAGCCATCATGAAAGCCATTTCAAGAAAACACTGGTGAAACAACATTGTATTTATTCATTCAACCAAAAGCGGTCACATCAATTAAACAAACAATAATTAATCTGTAAAATAATTCCCAAATTTATTTAAGATTATTTTGGCAACAGTCAGAGCATTTTATTATCATTCAACATTGAGATGAATGAGTATCTAGGCACACTGTCAGCACACTGTGAGATACAGTATGTGGCGTTTTGCTACCTTAGAGGTAGTGGAGCTCCATGCTTCCTTCCTTCCCCAACACAGAATTAATGAGTCCAATGCATTATGGCCAATATGCATAATCCCCCTGCATCAGCACTGTACTGGCATTTATGTGAGTTCTGTGAGATAGCTGGTACTTGTCTGTCTGTCTCTGTGTTGGCAGCCTTTGAGTGGTCAACAATGTCTTGGTCCTCCTTTTGCTGCTATAACTGCCTCCACTTTGGGAAGGCTTTCCACTAGATGATGGAACATTGCTGTGGGCACTTGCTTCCATTCATCCACAAGAGCTTTACTGAGGTTGGGCACTGATGTTCCAATTCATCCCAAAGATGTTCAATGGGGTTGAGGTCAGGGCTCTGTGCAGACCAGTCAAGTGTTTCCACGACAAAATATTTCTGTATGGACCTGAAAAACGGTCACAGATCTTTATTCTTTATTTGGGGCGGCAGGGTAGCCTAGTGGTTAGAGCGTTGCAAGTTCAAACCCCCGAGCTGACAAGGTACAAATCTGTCGTTCTGCCCCTGAACAGGCAATTAACCCACTGTTCCTAGGCTGTCATTGAAAATAAGAATTTGTTCTTAACTGACTTCCTCCTGCACCAAAATGTACAGTTGGCACTATGCATTGTGGCAGGTAGCGTTCTCCTGACATTCGCCAAACCAGGATTTGTCAAACTGCCAGATGTTGTAGCGTGATTCATCACTTGAACGAATGCGCTTCCACTGCTCCAGAGTCCAACGGCTGCAAGCTTTACACCACTCCTGTCACACGCTGATCTGTTTCACCTGTCTTTGTGCTTGTCTCCGCCCCCCTCCAGGTGTTCCTCATTATCTCCAGTGTATTTATACCTGTGTTCTGTTTGTCTGTTGCCAGTTCTTGTTTTCCCATCTCCCTGATTTTTCAAGCTCTGTTTCATCGTTTCTCCTGTTCTGATCATTCTGCCTGCCCAGACCCCGAGCCTGCCTGGTGTTCTGTATCATATTGACTCTGCCCTGGATTACGGACCTCTGCCAGCCATTGACCTGTCTTTTGGCTGCCCCCTGTTTGGGTCAATAAACATCTGTGACTCTAGCTGTCTGCATCTGGGTCTTATCATGATAACTCCAGCTGACACTTGGCATTGTGCATGGTGATCTTAGGCTTGTGTGTGGCTGCTCGGCCATGGAAATCCATTTAATGAAGCTCCCGACGAACAGTTATTTTGCTGACTATGCTTCCAAAGGCAGTTTAGAATTCGGAATTGAGTGTTGCAAATGAGGACAGACACATTTTTACACACTTCAGCACTCAGCGGTCCTGTTCTGTGAGCTTGTGTTGCCTACCACTTCGCGGCTAAGCCGTTGTTGCTCCTAGACATTTCCAATTAACAATAGCACTTACGCAACTGTAAGGGCAGCTTTAGCAGGGCAGAAATTTGACAAAGAGACTTGTTGGAAATTGGGCATCCTATGATGGTGCCACATTGAAAGTCACTGCGCTCTTCAATAAGGCCATTCTATTGCCAATGTTTGTCTATGGACATTACATTGCAGTGTGTTCGATTTTATACACCTGTCAGTAACGGGTGTTGCTGAACTAGCTGAATGCACTCATTTGAAGGGGTGTCCACATTTATTTATATTTCGTATATGAGCGTTTTGCATCTCACCAATATTTGTATTTCTTAAAGGCATAACCTCTGATTTGTTTCTTGTTATCACGAATATTACTGACGGTGGCTCCCCTTCTGGTTCAGGTGGCGCTCGGCGATCGTCGTCGCCGGTCTACTAGCTGCCACCGATCCTTTGTTCTGTGTTCGTTTGGTTTTGTCTAATTGGTTTCACCTGTTCCTTGTTTGGTTGCTAGGGTGGGTTTATTTAAGTTCGTTTAGCCCGCTTCTGTTTGTGCGGGCTTGTTCATTCTGTATGTGTTAGAGTGGTTAGTGTTTTCATCGAGTTTTCTCACTGTCCTTATATTTCACGTTAGAGTACATTTTTGTTTTGTAGTTATACCAGGTTTGGTATACTCTTTTGTTCCTGTGATGATTTTGGACATTAAAGCGTGTTTTTTCCCGCATCCTTTGCTCTCTGCGCCTGACTCCACACCTATTCACTCATTAAGCGTTACACTTGTGCAGGCTGTACACACTTCATCAGTTACTCATTCACAATTTGACCAGCACTTGATGATGCCTCAAATGTCGTACTGCCCCTAAAAAAATCTATGTTTTTTGTGGCCAGTGGCCATTGTGCCCTTGAGCTGAATATAATCATTATAATTCCCTTCTGCCAGCTGCATGTTCCAAAGCAACTCTCACTCACATGGCTCTCTCAGATACCCCAATTCTTATTAGCAAATGCCACGTCACGTGATTGGGTTCTACTCATAGGCACATATCTCAGTTCTGAAGTAGGCTACAAGTGAAGACAGACTCATCAGAGACTCAACTGCGCGTGTCCTTCTTATCGAATTCCAATGCGCATGTTGAAGATGTTAGAAGAACTGTCCACATTTACTTTTCGTCAGCCAATATAATGGGTAGGCCTAACAAACAGCACAAGCACACCAATCTACTATAAACGTGTTCTTCTGTGTAATAAATAAATATTCCAAACATAGTTGGGACAGTTGTGGGATGTGATAGAGCCCAAATTAATACAACTCCTCGCATTAAAAAATATTTTAAAAGCGATGAGTCTGATGCAGCAGAACATTTGGCTTAAAATGGTGATAATCTATTATTTTTTCACATTATAAGCAGAGCAATGTGCAGACGGCAGCAGGCTAAAAGCGTGAATGTTCCAAAATGCAATCAATTAGCGGGAAAACACGATTCTCAAAAATGACGATAAATGCACATACGCATGTAATGCTTTATTATTAAGGCATATTTTTTATGGTGAAAATTATCTTCCCCAAACTTGAAACTCACATGCCACCTATGTGTACGAGTTAGATCTTACACCGGTTCTATAGCAGATTAATATGCTTCATTTTAGGATGTTTTTTTGGTTACTTTAGTTACAATACAAAACTTATCAAAACATACAGTATAGGTATGGCTAGGCTACATGAGGTGTTGGACTATGATTTTAAAAAGGCCCCAAAAAAAGAGCATGCACTCTTTCTTGCCTTACTGCACATATATCATTCACAAGTGATATGCTAATATTGTCACCCATCAGACTATTCTTAATTTAATAATATATATGTGAAATTAGTTATGATTTAGAATGGACCATTATCATTATCATGCACCTGTCTCAGAATAGGGGCAGGTTGAAAAAATACATTGTCATCTATAGAAAGGGGGACGCTTTGCCCATGGTTAATTTTCATGCCAGCCAGGTAGGCTCTACTCCTGTTGTAAAGCGAAGCAATGTGTCTAATATTAGAAAAGTTGAGAAATAAATGTATTAGGCCTATAGAGACCTGATGTGATGCTCCTCTTTTTAATAGAGGCCATCAAAACTCTGTCTTCTCACGCAATTGCATTGCCTATAGAAATGTTGCGCAACATGAACTCATGGGCTGTCATGAAGTGTTTGATTAGATTATCCAACACATTTGCATTGATGTCAGAGTGATTTGAGGGACAATAGAGTGCTGAGTACCAGGCAGTTAGCAAGTTTGGTTGGCTACTAATGACCATCAGCAGCATCAGAGCTTGGAGAAGCCTAGTTACCATGACTAAACGGTCATGAGGAACTTGACTGCAGTCATAACTCATGACTGTTGGAGTGGTGGTAATATGGTCACCATAAGAGCCCTATTTGTCATCTAATCAAGTAACAGTGCCTGGGAAGGAATGTAGCTGAGAATTCATTAGTTAAACAATCACCTTTTGATATCAAACCCTCCTGCCCTTTACAAATGTGTAATTTTTCCCCCCATCCTGTGTTCTATAAGCTAATGGTGAGTGCAGGTATACTGAGTGTACAAAACATTAGCAACACCTGTTATTTCCATGACATGGACTGACCAGGTGAATCCAGTTGAAAGCTAGGGGGGAATAGGGGCTGGACAAGATAAGGGCAGGGGGACTCCAGTGTGTTGTGGTCCCAGACAGGGTGTTCCCATTGGCCAGGGCTGTGTGCCAGCTGGTTGGTGCTGCTTGGCCAGGTTGGACCATGTGTGGAGTGGGAGAGGACTGGGAGGATTGTGAGGTGATTAATGGGACAGGAGGGATGGAGTACTGTGTTTGGGACTGGGGGAGGGGAGTTTGGGAGAGGGTGATTATTCAATATTTCAAAATGAACATTCATGAGTTCACAAAATACAAAAAGTCTCTTTGCATGCATCAACACATTTAAGTGTGTGTGTGTGCCACACGCCTTCTCTAACCTGGGATCCAGTGTGTTATTGAGATGTAAGGAGTTAGAGCGTTGTGACAAACTCTCCTCCAGGGATGTGCCGTGTAAACACCATCATTTGGCAGATGCACACGAAATAAATTGGCATGTTGTCCCCGGGTGGCAGGACACAAACACCATTATCAGGATGGAGACTAATCGTATGTAGCCTCCCATATGAGGAGCAATTACCTCACACAGAATCCAGCGGCAGGAGAACAGAGTGAGGAGCGGAAAGAGGGGAGGGGGGGGGTCTGAATTTGAGAGAAAGTGGGAGATAAGAAAGAAGGGTGTTGAGAAGAAAGGGGAGAGGAAGTGGAAGGCAGCTGCTACTATTCCTGGGGTCCAGCAAAATGAAGGCAGTTTATACAATTTTAAAAACACTACAATACATTCACAGATTTAACAACGCACTGTGTGCCCTCAGGCCCCTACTCCACAACTACCACATATCTACAGTACTAAATCCATGTGTATGTATAGTGCGTATGTTATCGTGTGTGTGTTCATGTGTCTGTGCCAATGTTCGTGTTGCTTCACAGTCCCCGCTGTTCCATAAGGTGTTTTTTTAATCTGTTTTTTAAATCAAATTTTACTGGTTGCGTCAGTTACTTGATGTGGAATAGAGTTTCATGTAGTCATGGCTCTATGTAGTACTGTGTGCCTCCCATAGTCTGTTCTGGACTTGGGGACTGTGAAGAGACCTCTTGTGGCATGTCTTGTGGGGTATGTATGTGTGTCCAAGCTGTGTGCCAGTAGTTTAGACAGACAGCTCTGTGCATTCAACAACAAAACATTCCACAAGTCTTTGACAGTGTAATAGATTTACAGCAGATTTGTCTTTAAAGATGACAGTTACAAGGATACATGAACGTACAGTTTCCCCATCCTCACCTCAATTCAATCTGGAGGCATTGTACCGTTGGTTATTGGTGAAGTGTATTTGTTAACCTTGCGCCTTTGTTTTTTGAGTAAAGTACGTTGCTCACTCATTTTGCTCTCCTGCGCCTGACTTCATGCACCAGCTACACTCACCTTCTGACACTCTCTCTCACACACACTCTTCAATATGTCTTTTGACTGTTTACTCTCAAGAATGAAGGCAACATTTTCTTTAATCTCAAGCTCTTAAAAGATATTGTTCCTCGCATGCATAATTTGTAGGTCAGAAGAAGGAACTAATGCAGACTTTCCATAAAGCCCAATATGGCGAGAGGATAGGTGGCACACACACACATAAACAGTTAAAGTCAGAGTAAACAATAAAGTTATCAGAGGAGCCATTATCCATTCTTAAGGCCAGGGGTCAGCAGTCTGGGCCCATCAAAAAGGAAATCATTAGATTTCTGAAATATTTACTTATATGGAAAAGAAGAATATGTCAATTATATTTCAATACTGGCTTAGTTTGTTTGTTTCTCTAAAGTGTGCTGTGCGGAAAATCACACACATGTACAGTGGGGCAAAAAATAATTTAGTCAGCCACCAATTGTGCAAGTTGAAAATTACAGGCCTCTCTCATATTTTTAAGTTGGAGAACTTGCACAATTGGTGGCTGACTAAATACTTTTTTGCACCACTGTATATCAGAGATGAAATGAATGGCTTGGCAGAATAGAATAGTCTTGGATATGTTTGCTGGCTGAAAAGGGTGGGAGTGTATGGAGGAAGTTTGGAATACAGTGACACAGCTCTGGATGGATCAGTGACCAAGGCCTTGGCTGGTTTACACACTCTAGCTCACGAGTTGGCAGTGAACTCAGGGGTGGATACTTCTCTGACTAATTTGTTGACAGTGTGTTTGGAAGATGGAAAAATGTTATGATTACTGTGTTATGGGCTACCTTCACCTGTGTGACTGTGTTAGTTTTGTGCGGATGTGTTTTGATTGCGTGTATGAAAGTTATCATTTCTAGGACTCGGGAGAAATCAATGACACTTCAGATGGTGATATATGGATCAATCCTAAGCTCTGACCAGTGGAATACAAAATACATGGATCCGGACGTAATAGAAGAATCCGGATCCTTTCACTCGCGAGGAGACCATATTTGATGTTTAGGGAATTTAGATGTTTTCTTGTTTCAATGTATAGACTGTTTTTTCATGAAGATTGTAGTGGAAAATCCTGATAAGTAGAGTTAAGATTCTGATGTAGGTTAGAACAGTCATGACAACGCCGAAAAATATTCCAAATTAGCTCCATAATATCGACAGAAACATGGCAAACGTTGTTTATAATCATACCTCAAGGTGTTTTTCAAATATCTATTCGATAATATAGCAACCGGGACAATTAGTTTCTCAGTAGAAGCGATTGGAAAAATGGCTATCTCTGTATTTTACGCGAGAATTTCTCTGGGAGCATCAGGTGACCACTTGCACAATGAAGCCGCCTACGGGTATTCTACAAAATAAATGCGTAAAACTACGCACAATGCACAAACCTTGGGAAAACGTAATCTCGTTGATAGGGCATTCACAGCTGAATCGGGACGCATCGGAATGCAGGGCTTTCAAAAGATGAGTCACTTCCGGATTGGATTTTTCTCAGGCTTTCACCTGTAACATCAATATTTTTACAGTTTTGGAAACTGTAGAGTGTTTTCTATCCTAAACTGTCAATTATATGCATATTCTAGCATCTTGTCCTGACAAAATATCCCATTTAATTTGGGAACGTTATTTTTCCAAAAATGAAAATACTGCCCCCTAGTACCAACAGGTTAATCAGAAGACATTAATTTACTCAATAAATGTTCCTTTTGTTCGATGAAGTCTCTTTATATCCAAAAACCTCCGATTTGTTAGCGCGTTTTCTTCAGTAATGCACAGGCTCAAACTCAGTCAAAACAATTAGACAAAAAAATCCTAATTGTATCCGTAAAGTTCATAGAAACATATCAAACAACGTTTATATTCAACCCTCAGGTTGTTTTTCAACATAAATGATCTATAATATTTCAACCGGACAATAACATTGTCAATACAAAAGGTTAACAAGAAATGCACATGGGTCCACTCGTTCAGACTGGTCTTACTCCCTCATTTATAAGAATACAAGCCTGAAACGATTTCTAAAGACTGTTGACATCTAGTGGAAGGCATAGGAACTGCAAATGAAGTCCTAAGTCAATGGATACTTTAATGGCATTGAATAGAAAACAACAAAACCCCCCCAAAAAAATCCTGAATGGATTTTTCTCAGGTTTTTGCCTGCTAAATCAGTTGTGTTATACTCACATACACTATTTGAACAGTTTTGGAAACTTTAGAGTGTTTTCTATCCAAATCAAGCATTTATGCATATCATATTGTCTGGGCCCGAGTAGCAGGCTGTTTAATTTGGGCATGCTTTTCATCCAAAATTCCGAATGCTGCCCCCTACCCTAGAGAGGTTTATTAACTTCCTGACTGATGTCTTGAGATGTTGCTTCAATATATTCACATAATTTTCCTGCCTCATGATGCCATATATTTTATGAAGTGCACCAGTCCCTCCTGCAGCAAAGCACCCCCACAACATGATGCTGCCACCCTGTGCTTCATGGTTAGGATGATGTTCTTTGGCTTGCAAGCCCTCCCCCTTTTTTCCTCCAAACATAACGATGGTCAGAATGGCCAAACAGTTATTTTTTTTTCATCAGATCAGAGGAAATTTCTCCAAAATGTATGAACTTTGTCCCCATATGTAGTTGCAAACCATAGTCTGGCTTTTTTTGTCGGTTTTGGAGCAGTGGCTTCTTCCTTGATGAGTGGCCTTTCAGGTTATGTCGATATAGGACTCGTTTTACTATGGATATAGATACTTTGTACCTGTTTCTTCAAGCATCTTCGCAAGGTCCTTTGTTGTTATTCTGGGATTGATTTGCACTTTTTGCACCGAAGTACATTCATCTCTAGGAGACAACGCGTCTCCTTCCTGAAGGGTATGATGGCTGCGTGGTCCCATGGTGTTTATACTTGCGTACTATTATTTGTACAGACGAATGTGCTACCTTCAGGCGTTTAGAAATTGCTCCCAAGGATGAACCAGACTTGTGGAGATCTACAATATTTTTTTCTGAGGTCTTGGCTGATTTCTGTAGATTTGCAAAGAGGCACTGAGTTTGAAGGTAGTCTTTGAAATACGTCCACAGCTCCACCTCCAATTGAGTCAAATGATTTCAATCAGAAGCTTCTCAAGCCATGACATAATTTTCTGGAATTATCCAAGCTGTTTAAGGCACAGTCAACTTAGTGTATGTGATATTCTGACCCACTGAAATTGTGATACAGTGAATTTTAAGTGAAATAATCAGTCTGTAAACAATTGTTGGGAAAATTACTTGTGTCGTGCACAAAGTAGATGTCCTAACCGAATTGCCAAAACTATAGTTTGTTAACAAGAAATTTGTATAGTGGTTGAAAAACGAGTTTTAATGACTCCAAACTAAGTGTATGTAAACTTCCGACTTCAACTGTATGGTTAAATTCTAAATACAGGGCAGACACTTTAAATATACACTAATTGACTGGCAAAAATAAAGCAAGTATATTATAGATACAGTTACATTGTCACGTTCGTTGTATTGAGGAGACCAAGGCGCAGTGTGATATGAATACATCTTCTATTTATTAATGAAGACGAACACTAAACAAACTATAACAAAAAAAATGACCGTGAAGCTATCATCCAAAGTGCAGACACAGGCAACTAGACATAGACAATAATCCACCAACCACAATACAAAACAGGCTACCTAAATATGGGTCCCAATCAGAGACAACGACAAACACCTGCCACTGATTGAGAACCATATCAGGCCAAAACACATAGAAACAGACTAACTAGACATGCAACATAGAATGCCCACTCATATCACACCCTGACCAAACAAAACATAGAAACATACAATGCAAATAATGGTCAGAGTGTGACAAACATTCTGCAATTATTACTTACAGCAATGGTATTGTGAAAATGTATGTAACTGTCTGTCTGGTGACCATGCTGATAGTAAATTACTATAAAATCGAATTAATTAGTGTATTGCTATATTTTATTGCAGTAACTCTCTGTAAATGTTAGTGTATGTACTGTAAAAATTACAGTAACCATTGTTTTACGGTGTACAATATATACCAACACACAAGCCCATATTCATACACACACACTCACTGAGAAAGACAGAGCAACACACACAGACACACACGACCAGCTGCATCATTTATTCCCCTAAATTGTGAGCACCCAGCATATGAAAAGGTAATTATTCCACAGAATACAAACTCACAGGGAAATGTACATAATCTAAACTTTTTGCTACCTACTGTACCTATTCTTTATTACAATCCTATTGAGGAACAAGTGTTAATAATGAAACTGATGGTGGGTGGTGCGGAGGAAAGAGAGGATGGTGTTGGGCAATGTGTTAGACCTGCGAGTTCAATAGCAATACCATTTCATTCATGTTTAAAGAGACTTTTTTCTGTATGAGCCAGTGAAGCAGTGTGAAAAGGGAAAAAAGCTTTGATTGAGCCAAAGTGCCAAGTCGCTGTCGCTGTCAAGAGCGATAAGAAAAGGTTTTATACTGTAGTTTTGAAGGTTATGGTCTCTCTCTCTCTGTGTCTCTGTCTCTGACTCTCTCTCTGTCTCTCTGTCTGTCATAGAGGGGAGTTGTGTGAGTGTATTCCAGCAGGTTGGAGTTGGATGATCGGAAGCACGGTTTAGAGATTGTGAGTAAAAATCTGTGCTTCTCAGTAATAGTTTAAAGTTGCACTATGCAGATATCGTTAACTTAATTTCAGTTTATGTGGCCAAATAAGCTAGTATAGTGTAGTAGGGAATCATTGTACCATCAAAACTGCTCTGAAAAATATTTTCCATAACCAACAATATTGTAACTTAAAGTGTTTGAAGCTGGTGTTGAAAACCAAAAGTAAAAGATGCAAAAACAAAGAACGAAAAGCATAGAAATAGCACAGATTGAGCATGTCTACCGCTCCTTAGAATTGCTTTCAAGTAAAATTATAGATCTATACCTAACATTTTTACATGAATTTGGTCGAGTCACCCAAAACGTTACACCTTGCCACTTTAATTATTTGACTTCTGCCATGTTTGGTCTAACACACCTGCTGTGGTAACTGTTTACAGCCCTTTGATTTCCTTCCTTTATCCTTTATTTTCACTCTGTCTCCTTTGCTCTCGACTTGCATTTTACCCTCACAATATCTTTTACCTTTATGGTTCCATCCTCCATCCTGTACTCTATTTCTTATAGCACTACCCAGAAACCACTTTAGAATATTGAAAGGCCCCCACAGTCTCTCCAGGTGTTGGTTCAGGCTCCATGCCCAGGCTTGGTGTCTTCTCATGGAACACTCTTTTCAACAATAATGTTCTCTGCAGGCTACATGCATACAAACATAACACAGATCTTGTCTCTCAGTGAAAGCACTAATGGAAGAAATGTGTTCACTTCCACATCTTTGGGTTTCTATCACATACATATAGAAACATTACTGTGCAGCTGTATTCATTGATCTGGCCAAGGCTTTCGACTCTGTCAATCACCACATCCTCATCGGCAGACTCGACAGCCTTGGTTTCTCAAATGATTGCCTCGCCTGGTTCACCAACTACCTCTCTGATAGAGTTCAGTTTCTCAAATCGGAGGGTCTGCTGTCCGGACCTCTGGCAGTCTCTATGGGGGTGCCACAGGGTTCAATTCTTGGACCGACTCTCTTCTCTGTATACATCAATGAGGTCGCTCTTGCTGCTGGTGAGTCTCTGATCCACCTCTACGCAGACGACACCATTCTGTATACTTCTGGTCCTTCTTTGGACACTGTGTTAACAGCCCTCCAGGCAAGCTTCAATGCCATACATCTCTCTCTCTCTCCTTCCGTGGCCTCCAATTGCTCTTTAATACAAGTAAAACTAAATGCATGCTCTTCAACCGATCGCTACCTGCACCTGCCCGCCTGCCCAACATCACTACTCTGGACGGCTCTGACTTAGAATACGTGGACAACTACAAATACTTAGGTGTCTGGTTAGACTGTAAACTCTATTTCCAGACCCATATCAAACATCTCCAATCCAAAGTTAAATCTAGAATTGGCTTCCTATTTCGCAACAAAGCATCCTTCACTCATGCTGCCAAACATACCCTTGTAAAACTGACCATCCTACCAATCCTCGACTTTGGCGATGTCATTTACAAAATAGCCTCCAATACCCTACTCAACAAATTGGATGCAGTCTATCACAGTGCCATCCGTTTTGTCACCAAAGCCCCATATATACCACCATTGCGACCTGTACGCTCTCGTTGGCTGGCCCTCGCTTCATACTCGTCGCCAAACCCACTGGCTCCATATCATCTACAAGACCCTGCTAGGTAAAGTCCCCCCTTATCTCAGCTCGATGGTCACCATAGCATCTCCCACCTGTAGGACACGCTCCAGCAGGTATATCTCTCTTGTCACCCCCAAAACCAATTCTTTCTTTGGCCGCCTCTCCTTCCTGTTCTCTGCTGCCAATGACTGGAACAAACTACAAAAATCTCTGAAACTGGAAACACTTATCTCGCTCACTAGCTTTAAGCACCAACTGTCAGAGCAGCTCACAGATTACTGCACCTGTACATAGCCCACCTATAATTTAGCCCAAACAACTTTCCCTACTGTATTTAATTTATTTATTTATTTTGCTCCTTTTTTATTTATTTTGCTCCTTTGCACCCCATTATTTTGATTTCTACATTGCACATTATTCCATTGCAAATCTACCATTCCAGTGTTTTACTTGCTATATTGTATTTACTTTGCCACCATGGCCTTTTTTTTGCCTTTACCTCCCTTATCTCACCTCATTTGCTCACATCATATATAGACTTGTTAATTCTGTATTATTGACTGTATGTTTGTTTTTACTCCATGTGTAACTCTGTGTCATTGTATGTGTCGAACAGCTTTGCTTTATCTTGGCCAGGTCGCAATTGTAAATGAGAACTTGTTCTCAACTTGCCTACCTGGTTAAATAAAGGTGAAATAAATAAATAAAATAAAAATATCCTTCCATCTTCCAGTCCAAGGTCTCTCCCTTGCTCCCTCTCTCAAAAAAGTCAGTGCACTGGACGATTCTCTCCTCTATGATAACGCTGCATTCTCTCTCTCTCTCTCTCTCTCTCTCTCTCTCTCTCTCTCTCTCTCTCTCTCTCTCTCTCTCTCTCTCTCTCTCTCTCTCTCTCTCTCTCTCTCTCTCTGTATGCTGGGAGTGTTTGGTGCATGCTGGGAATTATTTTAGTGAAGGAGTGCGTGTGTTGTGGAGTGTTAGATATTCACAACTTTCTTTCGGTTTGCTATTTCTTGGTGGCATTTTTTGGTTTTCTTCTGTGCACGATTAAGGTTATTATTTTTGTTGTGATAGAATTAAGTATATTGTTTTTCGTATCGAAATTACCCTGATTTTGGCGGAGATGGCAGCCCATGGATGGCAGCCCGAATGGGCTGCCATCCAAAATTGTTTCTAAATGTCTCTCAAACAGGTTGAAAGAGTATCTGGGATTGTTGATCCACAAGGACCAGTCCTACTGTGTACCTGATCGCTCTATTGATGACAACTTGTTTCTGATAAGAGATGTTTTAAACATTTGTAAACTGTCTGATGTAAATGTGGGTTTACTTTCTTTGGATCAGGAGACGGCTTTTGATCGCGTGGACAACCAGTACTTGTTTAAAACAATGAAAGCCTTTGGGTTTGGGGATGTTTTTTTGTCTTGGATGAATTTACTGCATGCTGGGGCCTCGTGTAAAGGTGGGTGGTGGTTTGAGTTGCCCTATCCCTGTCCAAAGGAATTTCAGGGCAGTTATATAGTCTGGCGATTGAAGCAATGCTTTGTTTTTTAAGAGCAAAGCTTACTGGTTTCTCTGTGCCAGGTGTAATGAAGGATCCCACAATAGCAATGTCTGCATATGCAGATGACGTGATAGTTTTTATTACGGGGGGTGAGGATGTTAAGGTTCTCTCAAACACTTTAAAGGTGTATGAGGGGGCCTCCTCAGCTAGAGTCAATTGGGGAAAGAATGAAGCGCTGTGGGCTTCTAACGGGTTCCGCTCCACAGTTACCAGGGGGGCTTCAGTGGGGCAGAGATGGGATAAAGACTTTTTTTTTTTTTATAGGCTCCGATGTCTTTCAGAAAAATAACTGGGAGGGTGTAGCGGAGAAAGTGTGTGCCAGACTGTCAAGGTGGAAATGGGTGCTGCCCCAGCTGTCTTATAGGGGAAGGGTCCTGGTTGCTGCCTCTACCCTGTGGCACAGACTAATGATTTTGCAGCCACCAAAGGGTCTGATACAAGAGCTTCAGAGGACCCTTGTCAATTTCTTCTGATCTGGACAACACTGGATTAACCTCTTGATACTACCCATCCCGGATCCGGGATCGTGAATAAAGCCTCAGGCTCATTAGCATAACGCAACGTTAACGATTTCTGAAAATCGCAAATGAAATGAAAATAATATGCCTGCTCTCAAGCTTAGCCTTTTCTTAACAACACTGTCATCTCAGATTTTCAAAATATGCTTTTGAACCATAGCAAATCAAGCATTTGTGTAAGAGTATTGCAAGCTAGCTTAGCATTTTGCGTAGCATTTAGCACGCAACATTTTCACAAAAACCAGTTAACCAAATAAATAAAATCATTTACCTTTGAAGAGCTTCGGATGTTTTCAATGAGGAGACTCTCAGTTACATAGCAAATGTTCAGTTTTTCCTGAAAGAATCTTTGTGTAGGAGAAATCACATTTGGCTACCGAAACGAACCGTCACCAAAACGTCAAACTTTTTCCGAATTAACTCCATAATATCGACCGAAACATGGCAAACGTTGTTTAGAATCAATCATCAAGGTGTTTTTTCACATATCTATTCATTGATATGCCGTTCGTGGAAGCCTGCTTTCCCCTCAGAATCCCATGGAAAAATACCAGCAGCTGAAAATGACGCACCAATTTCGACGGAGGACACCGGGCGGACACCTGGAAAATGTAGTCTCTTATGGTCAATCTTCCAATGATATGCCTACAAATACGTCACAATGCTGCAGACACCTTCGGGAAACGATAGATAGGGCAGGCTCATTCCTCTCGCATTCACAGCCATATAAGGAGACAATGGAAAACAGAGCCTCAAAAATCCTGCTCATTTCCTGGTTGCCGTTTCATCTTGGTTTTGCCTGTAGCTCCTGTTTTACGGCACCCACAGACAATATCTTTGCAGTTCTGGAAAATTCAGAGTGTTTTCTTTCCAAAGCTATCAATTATATGCATAGTCGAGCATCTTTTTGTGACAAAATATCTTGTTTAAAACGGGAACGTTTTTCATTCAAAAATGAAATTGCGCCCCCAGAGTTTCAAGAGGTTAAAGCTGCAGCCCTCTACCTACCACTGCACGAGGGTGGGCAAGGCCTGGTGGACATTTCCTCTAGAATCATGGCTTTCCGGCTCCAAGCAGCCCAGAGATTGTTGTACAGAGATGGTTCTAGCTGGGTCGAAACAGCCTAAATATTGATGAGGAGAGCGGGCTGTTTGGGCTTAGACAAGCACCATTTATGAGTCTGTTATGCAGGCTTGGAGAGTCCTTGTCAAGTCCCATAAGGCCAGCACTCCACTAGGGATGTGGCTTTTTGAAGAGCCTCTTTTTCACAACACTGCCATCCAGTCCTGTGTTCTGGTTTCAGCCAGCCTACATTCATGCCTGTTAGGGGTGGGGTGTACCAAGCTGGGTCATTTGATGCGGAGCAGGAGCAGATCGTTGGAGGAGCTGGGAGAAAGAGCGGGGATCCGATCATCTCGCCTACTGAGGAAGGTTGTCGCTGAGGTCTGCGACTCCTTGCCAGTGCTTCATCTGCAGTATTTGACTGACACTTCCAATCTGATCGGTGGAAGGAGGGTCTGGATTATGTGTTCCCTGCACTGATTGTTAGTGCTGCGATGGGGGCATTCGAGGAGGACGTGGGGATGCTGCTTTCCTTCGATACCCCGGACCTGGGGGAGTTCAAGGAGGTGGGAAAGAAGGCCATGTACAGAATATGTGTAAAGGTGTCCCGTGCATCTTCCCTGGAAAGGGTCAAATCAACGAGGTGGGCGGGTGTGCTTGGTCCAGGTGCCTCTCCAAAAGGTTGTTGGCGATCATTATACAAACTGCCGATTGATAAGAGGACAGCTGACCTCCAATGGAGGATAATACATGGCCACCAACATGCATCTGGTACACCTGGATCCTACTGTTGGGGAGGGGTGTCCATGCTGTGCTGAGTCTGAATCTCTGGCACATCTGTTTTTACTGTGTCCCAGGTTGGTCGGGATGATTTAACTGATCACTGACTGGTTCTCAACGTTGGGAGATGTTTTCTCTTCCCAACTGTATATATTTGGGCCAAAGTACAGGTTCAGTCAAAAGGGTGTAGTTGTGTTGCTAAATTTTGTGTTAGGGGCAGCAAAATTAGTGATATGGAAGACCCGAAAGAACATTATTCGGGAACAGGGGTCTGTGGATGTGGTGGGAATGCTGGAGGGAATGTTGGCAGCAAGACTAAGGGTTGAGTGTGCCTATTATAAACTTGTCAACAATATTGATCTGTTTTTGAGTATATGGGGTATTGAGAGGCTGTTGTGTTTAGTTACTGTGGAGGACGAATTGGAGTTGTATTTTTAATTGATGTGTAACTGTGGTTTTGTATGAGTATCTATTGTGTGGTGGTCCCCCAGACCCAATAAAGATTATTTAAAACTCTAAACTTTAAATCTCTCTCTCTCTGTGTAGAGAAGGATCCAGGGCCACTGACTCTATTTGCTGGTGAATGGTGTTTCATTAGATGTTAAGCAGGACCCTCCCCTAGATTAGTGGGTTTCACAAATACACACACACAGCCCACCACCTTGACTAGCGTGTTAACTCATGGGGAGAAAAGGCTGATTTGAAACGACAGGAGCATGACAACAAAACATTTGCTGGTGTAAAAACAAACACATTTGGGTTATTTGGTAACCCAGCGCTTTATTTTGACCCAGCCAGTTGGTTTACGTGAATAACCCAACATGAGAGGGAAGAAGGAGCAGAATGTAGAGGAGAGAAAATTTGATAATGGTGTGGAGAGTGGGAGGGATGAGGGACAGAAAGATGGAGGGAAAGAAAGGAGGAGAGGATGGGAGGAATGAGCGAGAGGGATGAGAGAGGTTGGGAGATTGGAAGGATGGGAGGGAGGAGAGAGAGGAAGAAGTACCTACAAACACGCACACTGTCCCAGGACTGTCTGGAAAATTACTCACAGCCTATTAAACACTGGTGGAAAAGAAAACTGCCAAATACTGGAAGAGAGTTGAGAGTCGTCTTATATTGTCAATACTAAATACAAATGTGTGAGTGAGAGCAATAGAGAGAGAAGGAGAATAACAATGCTGGCTATTTAGCGAAAAAGAGAGCGTGAGAGATAGAGATAAAGAGAGGGAGGGAGGGAGTAAGGGAGAGAGATGTAAAGGGATAGATACAGTCCCTGTCTCCTCTCTCTCAGGTCCTCCACTCTGTTGTGTGTTTATGTCAGTGGCAATGCGCTGTGCAATGGCATGATGTTACCATATGCTCTCCAAAGTCCGGAGACACACACACAGAGCAGACACGCACACAGAACAGCTACACACAGGCACAGACACACACACAGAACAGCTACACACAGGCACAGACACACACACAGAACAGCTACACACACAGAGCAGACACGCACACAGAACAGCTACACACACAGAGCAGACACGCACACAGAGCAGACACGTACACAGAACAGCTACACACACAGAGCAGACACACACACAGAACAGCTACACACACAGAGCAGACACGCACACAGAACAGCTACACACACAGAGCAGACACACACAGAGAGCAGCTACACACACAGAGCAGACACGCACACAGAACAGCTACACACACAGAGCAGACACGCACACAGAACAGCTACACACACAGAGCAGACACGCACACAGAACAGCTACACACAGAGCAGACACGCACACAGAACAGCTACACACACAGAGCAGACACGCACACAGAACAGCTACACACACAGAACAGCTACACACAGGCACAGACACACGTTTGGAACCATTCCAGACACAAAGAAAAATAAATAAAGGCAAATTATAGTATATACTGAATAAAAATATAAACACAACATGTAAAGTGTTGGTCCCATTTTTCAAGAGATAAAATACAAAATCCCAGAAATGTTCCATACCCACAAAAGTGTATTTCTCTAAAATGTTGTGCCCACATTTGTTTACATCCTT
This sequence comes from Oncorhynchus masou masou, assembly GCF_036934945.1. Classification (NCBI taxonomy): domain Eukaryota; kingdom Metazoa; phylum Chordata; class Actinopteri; order Salmoniformes; family Salmonidae; genus Oncorhynchus; species Oncorhynchus masou. Next base: position 45,069,983 of record NC_088228.1, on the reverse strand, counting down.
GTGAGTGAGCACTTCTCCTTTGCCAAGATGATCCATCCATCTGACCTGTGTGGCATATGAAGAAGCTGATTAAACAACATGATCATTACACAGGTGGACCTTATGCTGGGGAAAAGCTACTCTAAAATGTTCAGTTTTGTCCCACAATACAATGTCACAGATGTCTCAAGTGTTGAGGCAGCGTGTAATTGGCTTGGTGATACAACGTGATATGAGACAGACACAGAGAGAGAGAAAAACTAAAGAGAAAGAGAGAGACAGAGAGAGAAGCAGAGGGAATGTTTTTGAGGATTTCGTTGAGGAAATCAGGAAGCTACAAGGAGGAGTGCATACTGAATAGCATCCAAACCAGTTTTTAATCAGGCTAATGGAGGACAACGACATCAAAACGTACCTCTGCACCTTTGAACGGACAGCACTACGGGAAGGATGACCAAGGCCAAAGTGAGGAAGTCTGCTGGCCCTGTTCCTGTACAGGAATGCTCCAAAGACGTATTGGAACTTTAAAAATGAACAGGCAGCTAACTACGACTATCTCAAATAAAGGATACTCAGCCACTACGGGTATAGCCTGGTCCATCGTGCCAACTGGTCCACGACTGGACGTTTGTGGCTGATGCCTCCCCCGAGCCCAGATCGCCAGGGCATGGCTAATAACCAACGTATCCACCCTTTCCATCATAGACAAATGGTCCTGGATCGCTTCTTATGGGCGTTACCCCATAACATGAAGAGTGCAGCGAGTAGATGACTAGAACGGTCAATCAGGTTTGCTGATTGAATGTGACAAGATATCGTAATATCTTCTTGGGTCGGATTCTGCTCCAAGAGGTTTCAAAACATCTTTTTCCCAAGGGGTGCTGTCGACAGATACCCCTTGTGGATTACTGGGTTCAAGCTAGCGTTAGGAGAAGACAGTGTGGTCAGTGGAGACGGCACTGTGGCCTGTGACCATACCTGGTTGGTTTTCCAATCCATCAGTGTGAGTGACTGATCCATCAAGTCTGCTCCAAGTAGCAGGGGTTCAGATTCGAAGCTCGTAACATACACAGGGTGAAGCAGCAATACATCCTATAAGTGGAGTTTCAGCATGATTCTCAATGTGAGAGACGAGGTAGTCTGAGTGAAACCTCAAAGTGTAGTGTCACATAGTTACATTTTTAACCAACGTTTAACTTCAAAACCCTTTTGATATCATTGAACAATGTTTGAGTGTTGGACAAATGAGCCCAAATCAATGAGGGCATGACAGGTTAAGCAGTCTTTCAGGACTGCTTCCAAGGCCTCTGAGTGGTTGTTCGCAATGACGTGTAGTTTCTGTTCATCGTGAAAACAGACCTTTTATTCGTTACTTTTGTATCAGAAACTATAGACAAATTCTGTGGGCTTGTTTCTTGATCGAGCGGGCCCTGGATAGGTTCTCGAGTGATTTGATTGGGTTAGGTTAAGGGTGTTAATTCAGGCGGACCTGTTGTCCGGCAATATCACTGTCACGCCTTGGTCTTAGTATTTTGTGTTTTAGTTAATTAGTTGGTCAGGCCAGGATGTGACATGGGTTTATCTTTGTTGTATTTCTTAGTGGGGTTTTTTAGTTATTGGGATTGTGGCTGATTAGGGGTGTGTGTTGCATAGGTTTGGCTGCCTGAGGCGGTTCTCAATCAGAGTCAGGTGATTCTCGTTGTCTCTGATTGGGAACCGTATTTAGGTAGCCTGGGTTTCACTTTGTATTTTGTGGGTGATTGTTCCTGTCTCTGTGCTAGTGTTCACCAGACAGGCTGTATAAGTTTTTTCATGTTCCGTTTGTTGTTTTTGTTATTTTGTGTATCGTCATTTGTTCTATTAAAAACATGAGTAACCAACATGCTGCATTTCGGTCCGACTCTCTTTCGACAAACGAAGAACGCCGTTACAATCATGTCTAGTCCTAGTGACTTAACTTCTCTTTTCTCAAATGTTGCTGACTTTAGTTCTCCACATAGTAGAACTTCTAGAGAACACTGCTCTACGTTTTGATCATCCTTGAGCCCTTTCTTATCCTTGTGCTCTGACACTTTGTGTTGGTTGGGTGCAGGAACATAGCAATCAGGTCAATTGTAGAGGTAGTCGTTTCGATGGTGACGTACTTTACAATTATTTTGATCGCGGTGGGCAATGGTTTCATGGTTTTGTGGAAGAAACCGTTGTTGTGCGTCATCTCTCAATGGTCCAATACCTGATAATGCACCCTCTAACTGGAGTGAGTGCTCCTAGTCAAATTTCAAAACTGAGATGTCAGGTCTCGTAGTGTTGCTTACTTTTGATGCCTCAAAAGCTGTGCTTGCAAGTTTTCGGAGTTTTAAGTTTGTCAAGCCAACATGGGCTGTAAGGCCCAAGTAGATAATGAAGTTGGGATACATGTTTGACAGAAACATTTGTTTGAAGACTGAGGAACACCTGAGGGAGGCAATGTCTGAAACCTTCTTTCGTCTTCACTCCTTTGAGTGCCAGCCTCTGGTTGCTTGGTTGGGCAGTCACGCTGTAGCGAGTGACTGTTCTGGACTTCCTCCAGATGGTACTTAAGGGTGGTATTCTGCTGCATAGCAGAGTCCACTTGGGAGCTTAGAGTACTGATTTTAGACACGTGAGTGTCGCACTTGCTCTGTTCGGCCTCATACTTATCTGTCATGGTTTGCAGGAAGAGGTCTTGAATACGGAGCGAGAGATTCAGTGATGAGATTTCCTCAAAATTTCCATCTTCATCACCTGAGTTCTCTCATCATTCATTTGATCAGCGACTTCAATGATTTCTGCTGATTTATCATCAAACTTTGCCATTGTGTTCATTAACTGATTGTCGTGCAGCATTTGGACTAGAACATTATTGCTTTGAGTAATGTTCATCAAAACTGCATGCAAATTGCGCACTCATGTTTGTTGGTAAATCGAAAGATTTATCTAGTTTGGAGTGGACTACATCGTATTTAGTTTTGGCTAAATCGAGTTGTTCCTGTAGAAAACGATTTTGTTGAAGAGTTTGTGCTCATTCATCATCATATGTTTTTGCAATTACTTTAAATTGTTCAGATTTCAAAAGCAGTTCCTCGGCAAGCAGAATGTTTACATTTCCTGCTTTTGTCATTAACCTTTTGTCACTAGGGGGCAGTATTTTAATTTTTGGATAAAAAACGTTCCCGTTTTAAACGGGATATTTTGTCACGACAAGATGCTCGACTATGCATCTAGCTTTGGGTAGAAAACACTCTGACGTTTCCAAAACTGCAAACATATTGTCTGTGAGTGCAACAGAAATTATGTTACAGGCGAAACGCAGATAAACACCTACCAGGAAGTGGCCATATTTTGAAAGCCCTGCATGCCAATGACTCCTTATATATGGCTGTGAATGCGCTACGAATGAGCTTACGTATTCCCCAATGTGTCTACAGCATTGTGACGTCTTTTTACGTATTTATGTTGAAGAATAGCCGTAAGGGACCACATTGAGCAAGTGGTCACATGATGAAATCTTGCGTAAAGTACACAAGTAGCCATTTTTCCAATCGCTTCTTATGAGAAACCAATTGTCTCGGTGGATATTTAATCGAATAGATATGTGAAAACACCTTGAGGATTGATTCTAAACAACGTTTGCCATGTTTCTGTCGATATTATGGAGCTAATTTGGAAAAAAGTTTGGTGTTGTAGTGATTGCATTTTCCGGTCGATTTCTCAGCCAAACGTGAAGAACAAACTGAGCTATTTCGCCTACAAAAATAATCATTTTGGAAAAAAGGAACATTTGCTATCTAACTGGGAGTCTTTTGAGTGAAAACATCTGAAGTTCTTCTTCAAATTTGATAGCCTTTCTTATTTTCGTGAAAATGCTGCCTGCTGGTAGCAGAGCATAGCCATAGCATTATTCCATGATAAATTTACACAAATGCTTGTCTAGCGTTGGCTGTAAAGCATATTTTGAAAATCTGAGATGACAGTGTGATTAACAAAAGGCTAAGCTGTGTCTCAATATATTTCATTTGTGATTGTCATGAATAGAAACATTTTCTACTGATATTTATGGCCGCTGCATTATGCTAATTAGTTTGATGCTATAATTACGCTCCCGCATGCGGGGTGGGTAGTATCAAGAAGTTTTAAAGGAAAGAACCTTTACAAGGCCTGCACCCGATGGTTGATTCTGGAGTGTGTTAGTTGCAATTGCTGCTGTTTTTCCGCTAATGGCATAGTTAGGGTCAGTGATCAATCCTTTTATGGGTGAGGGTTCACTAATTAGACTTGCGACGACCGATAGCTTGCACATTGTTCAAAATTATTATTATTTTTTTTCCAAAGTTGGGGTTTCGAGTCTGTGGAAACTGCAAAGACAATTTTAAATCTATTTAAAGACATTAATGCACCATCAATACTGGATCAGTAATTTGGGAGTTGGATGCGAATGAATTTGCAAAAGCAAATTAAATTTATTAATCAACGTTAATGATCAATCATACATGTATAGATGACCGAGTCTACTTGCTCCTGAAATGCGAGAGACAGAAATAGTATTACATCTGGCCCAACAAGTCTTATTTCTCAGAATACTTAAATTGGCCGGCCCATATGTCTGACCTGGCTCGTAGCATTCAGTAATTGACCCCACACTCTGACTATGACAGAGAAACAACGCCTCCATGTAACTATGTTTAAATGGAAACACAAACCTCAACAATTTCTGCCAACAGCACTAATGGTTTGCCTTTCAGACTAGCAGAGGAGTTGATGATGCCATTCTTACCCTACTTAACATGGTCTATAGACATCTAAGGTGCCAAATCCCATGTCAGGGTTCTGTTTGTTGACATTTCTTCTGCCTTCAACACAATCCAGCCTTACATTCTGGCACAGACACTCATTTGGGACTTCTCCTTAGATGGTGGGGGGCTGGTTTTGTGGCTGTTGGACTTCCTGAGCCAACGCTCACAGCGAGTCAAAATAGGTCCCCACGTGTCGGATATACGCAATACCAACACAGGCTCTCCTCAGGGATGTGTTTTGTCCCTACTTCTGTACATCTTGTACACTAATAGTTGTACAAGTTCCCATACGGACAGACACCTCGTTAAGTTTCTAGCTTAGAGTCTCTATTTTATCCAATGTAAAAAACACAATTTTAAATGTTGATCGAATTGAACCGGCCGGTCACATATTAAGTTACCTGAGGTAAGCCTTCAAGGTTTACATAGCTAAATGTCATTGCTAACAATAGTGAAGCTGGCATTGTGACGCAGAACAATGGGCTGGGAATAAAACGTTGGAATGCGATTTGGTGCCACTGTTACAGGTCTCAGTTTTGAGACTGGTGCAGCAGATTATAGTTCCTGTAACACAGGATAAATGAAGAAACAGGATAACGTGGCTTCTCTTACAAAAGGTTATCTCAATTATTTTATACATTTCTAAAAAACAGTTTTTGCTTTGTCATTATGTGGTATTTGGTGTAGATTGATGAGGGGAAAAAACAATAAATCAACTTTAGAATAAGGCTAACGTAACAAAATGTGGAACACTTGAAGGGGTCTGAGTACTTTCTGAATGCACTGTATAGTATGACCACACCAGCTGTTAGCTACCAACAGCTGGCAGACATTAATTTGGTTACTTTAGCGTTAATCAGTGTTATTTACATGGAAGACTTGAGCTAAATGCAGTAGCTCTATAGCTAGCTAACGTTAGCATAGACTACCTCTCTTTCACTTTCCCAGTGAAACCCTGATAATGCTCTGTCTCTGCTGGTGCTGCTGGCTGTTTGTCACTTTATAAGCCACATTGTCGATAGGAACAGCATCCACTTTTAAAAGCAATGTTTTGCTGAAGCCCTCCTTCCATTATTATTAGCCATGGAAGTTCTCAAGGATGAAATGTGCTCAGCAAATTGACGAGTAGATACTCAATTCACCCGAGGCCCACCTAATTCTCGCAAATGTATCCCGCTTTTAATTGAGTGTTTCCTTTGTGTGCCCAGAGGCATACTCACATTTGCATAGCAAGTGTTGCTACTAGTGGTGCACATGTCAGCTGTTTGGTCACCTGCACCCGCCTGCAAATGCTAATTACCCATCCGCAACCGCACAACTACATGTGACAAAGTGAAAATCTGAGGCCTGCACTTGCCCCTATCCTGCAACTATGGAAAATGTGCTGTATGCTACAGTCAGAGATGGTGGAATGTTTTTTTTTGTTGATGTTTCTGCTTATTTATGACATTTTGGTAGGCTATTTGTTAGTCAACTTGTCTATGATTGATACATGCAGCTTCTCTTCTGTCATTATATGTTGCCCTAGAAGTCTAAATAAACCCTTGCTCACCAGATTGTCACACTGTAGATGATAGAATGATTGCTTCAATCTAGTTGACATAAAATTCTTAGACATCTCTGCTTCTTCCGCTGAGCAAAGAAAGCAACTTCCCCCAAAAATGTATTTTCAAAATGTCCAAATTACATCAGTTTGACCGGTTGTAAGGAAATAGAAAGCTGTAGAAATTACCCAACATGTTTCAGTTCAGCTTGGATGCATATTTTATGTGGTTGAAATACTATCAGCTTTCATGATGGTGATAAAGATTGCACCTCTTCAGGTGGTCCTTAACTCCGTATTTGTATTCTCTCAAGAAGATGAAAGAAAGAAATAATATTTCCCAACTCCTATTATTATTTATTTCACCTTTATTTAACTAAGTAGGCCAGTTGAGAACAAGTTCTCATTTACAATTGTGACCTGGCCAAAATAAAGCAAAGCAGTGCGACAAAAACAACACACAGTTACACATGGGATAAACAAATGTACAGTCAATAACACAATAGAAAAATCTATATACAGTGTGTGAAAATGTAGTTAGATTAGGGAGGTAAGGAAATAAATAGGTCATGGTGGCGAAATAATTTCAATTTATCATTAACACTGGAGTGATAGATGTGCAGATATTGATGCAAGTAGAGATACTGGGGTGCAAAGAGCAAAAATAGATAACAATATGGGGATGAGGTAGTTAGGTGGGCTATTTCCAGAAGGGCTGTGTACCGGTGCAGTGATCAGTAAGCTGCTCTGACAGCTGATGCTTACAGTTAGTGAGGGAGATCTAAGTCTCCAGCTTAAGTGATTTTTGCAATTTGTTCCAGTCATTGGCAGCAGAGAACTGGAAGGAAAGGCGACCAAAGAGTAGTTGGCTTTGGGGATGACCAGTGAAATTTACCTGCTGGAGTGCGTGCTACGGGTGGGTGTTGCTATGGTGACCAGTGAGCTGAGATAAGGCTGGGCTGTCACGGTCGTCCTCCTCTTCATCTGAAGAGGAGAGGCGAGAAGGATCGGAGGACCAAAATGCGGCGTGGTATGTGTTCATGATGAGTATTTAATAAAAGAAAGCACTGAACACTGAATACAAACTATACAAAAACAATAAACAAATAACGACCGTGAAGCAATAAATGAGACCTGTGCTGACACAAGCAACTAACATAGACAATCACCCACAAACAAACAGTGCAACCCAGGCTACCTAAGTATGATTCTCAATCAGAGACAACTAATGACACCGGCCTCTGATTGAGAACCATACTAGGCCGAAACATACAAATCCCCAAATCATAGAAAAACAAACATAGACTGCCCACCCAACTCATGCCCTGACCATACTAAATAAATACAAACAAAGGACAATAAAGGTCAGAATGTGATATGGGCTTTACTTAGCAAAGTCTTATAGATGACCTGGAGCCAGTGGGTTTGGTCAAAAATGTACATTTGATGTATCCTTTTATTGCAAGAAATGCTTAATTCTGCAGGAGATTATATTAACACTGTGAGAGGTTAGAGCATCCAGATTTCAGTTTCCATTTAACCCATCTGAACAATAGGCTTCAGTTCGCTTGATGTTCCATAGGCCTATTTGAAGTCACTGTCTTGTGACTGTCGAATTTCTATGCTGTAACAGTGCTCTTCTTGCTTTGCGTACAATCAAACATCGACACAAACTCCAACTTGTAGCATCAGTCATGCACAAAATTGCACCTCATGCAATGCATGGCTCACCATCCAACTCTGCACTCATGCATTGTACAAAATATACGAACCCCCCCACCAGACACAGTACGTTGCTAGCTAGTATTAGCTGGAATTCTCTACAACAAAATGCACAACAAATATTCACCAAAAAACTCTACATCTTATATGTGGTGCTCTAATAACATTTACAAACAAATGTATGTACATTTTACATTCAAATCATCACTTGGGAGTATAAAAATAACTTTTGACGTACTGTGCTTTGCAACCAACAACTTACCGCTGGTTTGGTGCTTGTTCACCGGCACGATTCTAACTGAAACATCCTTCCTTGTAAGCAAGCTGCGCAAACCATCCAATAAGATGCCATGTTGAGTAGGTGAAGGCAAGACAAAACTAAAACCAAAAACCCATTGGCTTAACAATAAAGTGGCAAGGGGAATCACCAATATAACCCTGTTACACTAGAACCTCACAATCATCAAATCAAATTTTATTGGACACCTACACATGGTTTGCAGATGTTATTAAGAGTGTAGCGAAATGCTTGTTCTAGTTCCGACAGTGCAGCAATATCAAACAAGTAGTCTAATAATTTCACAACAACTACCTTATACACACACAAGTGTAAAGGGATGAATAAGAATATGTACATACACATATATGGATGAGCGATGGCCGTGTGGCATAGGCAAGATGCAGTAGATGGTATTGAGTAGAGTATATACATACTGTATGAGAAGAGTAATGTAGGGTATGTAAACGTTATATAAAGTGGCATTGTTTAAAGTGACTAGTGATACATTTATTACATTCAATTATTAAAGTGGCTAGAGATTTGAGTCTGTATGTTGGCAGCAGACACTCAATGTTAGTGATGGCTGTTTAACAGCCTGATGGCATTGAGATAGAAGCTGTTTTTCAGTCTCTCGGTCCCAGCTTTGATGCACCTGTACTGACCTCTCCTTCTGGATGATAGTGGGGTGAACAGGCAGTGGCTCAGGTGGTTGTTGTCCTTGATGATCTTTTTGGCCTTCCTGTGACATCGGGTGATGTAGGTGTCCTAGAGGGCAGGTAGGTTCCCCCTGTGATGCGTTGTGCATCACCAGGGGCTGGAGAGCCTTGTTGTTGTGGGCGGCGCAGTTGCCATACCAGGCTGTGATACAGCCCGACAGGATTCTCTCGATTGTGCATCTGTAAAAGTTTGTGAGTGTTTTCGGTGACAAGACAAATTTCTTCAGCCTCCTGAGGTTGAAGACGCGTTGTTGCAACTTCTTCACCACGCTGTCTGTGTGGGTGGACCATTTCAGTTTGTTCGTGATGTGTACGCAGAGGAACTTAACTTTCTACCTTCTCCACTACTGTCCAGTCGATTTGGATAGGGGGGTGCTGCTGTTTCCTGAAGTCCACGAACATCTCCTTTGTTTTTTGAGTGTGAGGTTGTTTCCTGACACCACAGTCCGAGGGCCCTCACCTTCTCCCTGTAGGCCGTCTCGTTGTTGTTGGAAATCAACTGTAGTGTCGTCTACATACTTGATAATTGAGTTGGAGGCGTGCATGGCCACGCAGTCATGGGTGAACAGGGAGTGCGAGAGAGGGTTGAGAACACATCCTTGTGGGGCCAAAGTGTTGAGGATCAGCGGGGTGGAGATGTTGTTTCCTACCCTCACCACCTGGGGGTGGCCCATCAGAAAGTCCTGGAGACCCAGGGTCTCGAGCTTAATGATGAGTTTGGAGGGTACTATGGTGCTAAATGCTGAGCTGTAGTTGAACTTAATTCTTACATAGGTATTCCTCTTGTCCAGATGCGTTAGGGCAGTGTGATTAGGATTGCTTCGTCTGTGGACCTATTGGGGAGGTAAGCAAATTGGAGTGGGTCTAGGGTTTCAGGTAGGGTGGAGGTGATATGATCCTTGACTAGTCATTCAAAGCACGTCATCATGACAGAAGTGAGTGCTACTGGGCGATAGTCATTTAGATCAGTTACCTTAGCTTTCTTGGAAACAAGAACAATGGTGGTCATCTTGAAGCATGTGGGCACAGCAGATGCTCTGAGGATGCGGCTAGCCTTGCGAGGGTTAACACGTTTAAATGTTTTACTCACGTTGGCCATGGTGAAGAAGAGCACAAGTTTTGGTAGCGGGCCGTGTCAGTGGCACTTTATTATTGTCAAAGCGAGCTAATGTTTAATTTGTCTGGGACCAAGATGTCGGTGTCCGCGATGGGGCTGGTTTTCTTTTTGTAATCCGTGATTGACTGTAGACCCTGCCACATACGTCTTGTGTTTGAGCCTTTGAATTGCGACTCTACTTTGTCTCTATACTGACACTTAGCATGTTTGATTGCCTTTGTATTCGATCATGTTTCCAGTCCCCTTGTATACGCTCACCAAGTCAGCGTATATCTCAGTGTTGTTGTCTGAGGCTATCCGGAATATATCCCAGTCCATGTGATCGAAGTAATCTTCAAGAGTGGAATCCGATTGGTCCGACCAGCGTTGGCCTGAGCACGGGCGTTTCCTATTATAGTTTCTGTCTATAGGCTGGGAGCAACAAAATGGAGTCATGGTCAGATTTGCTGAAAGGAGGGCGGGGGAGGGCTTTGTATGCATTGCGAAAGTTAGAGTAGCCATGATCCAGAATGCTGCCAGCTCGAGTCGCACATTCGATATGCGGATAAAATGTTGGGAGCCTTGTTTTCAGTTTAGTTTTGTTAAATTCCCTAGGCTACAATAAATGCAGCCATATGATATATGGTTTCCAATGAAGTTCTTTCAGGGCCGTCGAGGTGTCTAGTTGGGGGGATATACACGGCTGTGATTATAATCTAAGAAAATTATCTTGGTAGATAATGCGGTCGGCATTTGATTGTAAGGAATTACAGGTCAGGTGAAAAAAAGACTTGAGTTCTTGTATGTTCTTGTGATTACACCGTGAGTCGTTAATCATAAGGCATACTCCCGCGCCCTTCTTCTTACCAGAGTGATATTTGTTTCTGTTGGCGCGATAGGTGAAGAAACCTGGTGGCTGTACCGAATCTGATGACATATCCCGAGTGAGCCATGTTTCCGTGAAACAGAGAATGTTACAATCTTTGATGTCACTCTGGATGGGAACCCTTGCTCGAATTTCATCTATCTTGTTGTCAAGAGACTGGACATTGGCAAGTAGTATACTCGGGAGCGGTGAGCGATGTCTACGGAGCCTGACCGCTCCGTCTGACCCTTCTGCGGCCCCGTTGTTTTGGGTCACTTACTGGGATTAAATCTATTGTCCTGGGTGGTGGACCAAACAGAGGATCCACCTCGGGAAAGTCGTTTTCCTGGTCGTAATGTTGGTAAGTTGACGTTGCTCTTATATCCAACAGTTGTAATAACTGTATGTAATAATACTTAACATTTATTTTTGCCTCAGTCGATTGAAGTGAACTTTTCTGCCCATTCACAAAATCTTTTGGCGAATGGCGTTTGTAGATATAACCATGGGGCCTGTGGGTTATGAGTCAACCCCTACATCAGTACTTGCTACATCCTGCTACCACACAAAGCTTCGCCATCTTGATGAATAACAACACAATTGCTAGCTTGCTCCATACTACTAACCCACAAGTTGTTTGTTTAATAAAACATTTTTACACAGGAGTATATGAAGGGTGGATGAATTTTCATTTCCTCACTGTGTGACGCTGACCGCGGGGCATGGTGGGAGTTTTTCTTAAAATCTCGTACCGGGAGCGTAATCATAGCCTCAAGCGCATTACCATAACGCAACTTTTCCTATGCATGAAAATCGCAAATGAAATGAAATAAATATATTCAAACACAAGCTTAGCCTTTTGTCATCTCAGATTTTCAAAATATGTGTTACAGCAAACGCTAGACAAGCATTTGTGTGAGTTTATCATGGCATAATGCTATACTATGCTCTTCTGGCAGCAGGTAACATTTTCACAAAAATAAGAAAAGCAACCAAATTAAATCATTTACCTTTGAAGAACTTCAGATGCTTTCACTCAGGAGACTCCCAGTTAGATAGCAAATGTTCCTTTTTTCCAAAAATAAGATTTTTTTGTAAGGAAAAAAGATCCCGTTTGTTCATCCTGCTTGGCTGAGATATCGACTGGAAAATACTTAAACTATAACGCCAAACTTTTTGCAAAATTTGCTCCATAATATCGACAGAAACATGGCAAAAGTTGTTTAGGATCCATCCTCAAGGTGTTTTTAACACATGTATTCGATAATATATCCGTCGAGGCAATTGGTTTCTCATAAGAAGCAATTGGAAAAATGGCTGCCTCAGTATTTTACGCAAGATTTTCTCCGGGAGACACCATTTGACCACTCGCTATATATGGTCCCTTACAGCCATTCTCCAATGGAAATGCCTAAAAAGACGTCACAATGCTGTAGACACCTTGGGGAAAACGTGGAAAACGTAAGTTCATTCGAAACTCATTCACAGCCATATAAGGAGTCATTGGCATGAGGCGGTTTCGAAAAATGCGGCACTTCCTGATTGGATTTTTATCTGGGTTTTGCCTGTAGCATCAGTTCTGTGGCAGTCACAGACAATATCTTTGCAGTTTTGGAAACGTCAGTGTGTTTTCTTTCCAAAGCTGTCAATTATATGCATAGTCGAGCATCTTTTCGTGACAAAATATCTTGTTTAAAACGGGAACGTTTTTCATCCAAAAATTTAAATAGCGCCCCCTATATCCAATAGAGCTGATTTGAAAAAAACCTTAAACCCAACTTTTAGAACAATATTACAAAAACCTATTCAAGACTTTGTAATTTGTGAATGTTTTCTTGGGGTTGTCTTCAAGTTTCTATTTATTATATGTGCTTCTGGTATTGAGAAATAGCTGCTAGCTTTACGAACCTTCATTTTTCTTATCTCTTCTCACTGCAAGCACAAAGGGGCTAAAGATATTATAAACACTTTATGAGGCGAGATGAGGAAGCATATGGAGGGGACAGGCAGGGAAAAATGTGTGAAGCATGGTGGGGTGTAAGCATGAAAGTGTCATGTGTGTTGGGGGGGGTGGTGATAAGACAGACACAGAAACAGAGAGAGAGAGAGTAAGCATCCTCTATCCAGTGTGGTGGAACTTCTCTCCTCTCAGCATATTTGGTTGTGCTCCCATTCTTCATTAACTTCAGATGAGCCGCTGCGATTAGCCACACTTCCCGCTGATTCAGCTCTCCCACCCCCACTTTTCCCTCCCTCTCTGTCCCCTCCATTGCTCCCTCTCTACCACACTCCCCCTCCACTCCCATACCGCTGGGGGGGCTGTAAAACCACTTCACCAGCTGACATCCCCATTACAAAGCTCACTGAGGTAAACACACACAGAAGTACAATAGTGTATTCCTCTCTCTACCAGCTCTTCAGTAAGATAAACATCTTAACTACAGTGTGCAGTTCAAAGGGGACACTAAGCCTGGGGTGTAATGTACTATTAGCTGTGGATGTGTGTTTAGCCAACAGACACACTGAAAACTGAGTTTTTATCCAGTAGAGATGTAAAATAAGAAAAACAAACAAACATACTTTTTTGCATAAGATGATAATGCAATCGTTTTGCTTTAGTCCATGTCTCTCCCATGTTTTACCCCTGAAAGTAATTTGGTCTAGAATGTAGACACCCAGACCTGTCAACCCTGAAATGAGAACCTTCCTCACAGAGGCATCCTGACAGTGTTTATCCATCTGAGAGAAGGACTTAAAAAAACTTTTTATCAGTAATAAATCAGTCGCTATCGTTTCAGCTTAAAGAAAAAACAACAATAACAACCACAGCAAGAAAGATACTTTCAAATGCATTAGTGCACATAGTATGAGATGGGAGTAACTTAGTGCATTCGGAAAGTATTCAGACCCTTCCCATTTTCCACATTGTTATGTTACACCTTTATTCTAAATTTCATTTTATAAAAAAATAACAAAGCAAAACTTTTTGCAAATCTATTAAAAATATGAATTCAGACCCTTTGCCATGAGATTCGAAATTGAACTCAGGTGCATCCTGTTTCCATCAATCATCCTTGAAATGTTTTACAACTTCATTGGAGTCCACCTGTGGTAAATTCAAAAGATTGGACATGATTTGGAAAGGCACACACCTGTCTATATAAGGTCCCACAGTTGACAAATAGCAAAAACCAAGCCACGAGGTCGAAGGAATTGTCTGTAGACCTCTTAGACAGGATTGTGTCTAGGCACAAATCTGGAGAAGGGTACCAAAATATTTCTGCAACATTGAAGGTTTCCACGAATACAGTGGCCTCAATCATTGTTAATTGGAAGAAGTTTGGATCCACCAAGACTCTTCCCAGAGCTGGCCACCAAACTGAGCAATCGGGGGAGAATAGCCTTGGTCAGGGAGGTGACCAATAAGCCGCTGGTCACTCTAACAGAGCTCCAGTGTTCCTCTGTGGAGATGGGAGAAACTTCCAGAAGGACAACCATCTCTGCAGCACTCCACCAAATCGGGCCCTTATGGTACAGTGGGCAGACGGAGACGCTCCTCAGTAAAAGGCACATGACAGCCCACTTGAGTTTGCCAAAAGGCACCTAAAGGACTCAGACCATGAGAAACAAGATTCTCTGGTCTGATGAAACCAAGGTAGAACTCTTTGGCCTGAATGCCAAGCTTCACGTCTGTAGGAAACCTGCCACCATCCCTACTGTGAAGCACGTGGGGGCAGCGTCATGCTGTGGGGATGTTTTTCAACAGCAGGGACTGTGAGACTAGTCAGGATAGAAGGAAAGATGAACGGAGCAAAGTACAGAGAGATCCTTGATGAAAACCTGCTCCAGAGAGCTCAGGACATCAGACTGTGGCGAAGGCTCACCTTCCAATAGCACACAGGCAAAACAACTTAGGAGTTGCTTCGGGACATGTTTCTAAATGTCCTTGAGTGGCACAGCCAGAGCCCGGACTTGAACCCGATCAAACATCTCTAAAGAGACCTGAAAATAGCTGTGCAGTGTAACGGTTTTCATGCGGTGAAAGAGAGTCTGACCAAAATGTAACGTGTAGATTGCGATCCATGTTTAATGAACAAAACGTAACACGAATCTAAATACAAACACTACAAAACAAAGAACGTAATGAAAACCGAAACAGCCTATACTAGTGTAAACTAACACAGATACAGGAACAAGGACACTAAGGACAATCACCCACGAAACACACAAAGAATATGGCTGCCTAAATATGGTTCCCAATCAGAGACAACGATAATCAACGCTAGACATCCCACAAAACCCCAAGACAAAAACACACCACAATAACCCATGTCACACCCTGGCCTGACCGAATAAATGAAGAATAAACATAATATATTTCGACCAGGGCGTGACATGCAGTGACACTTCCCATCCAACCTGACAGCTTGTAGCATCATACATTTTTTAAAATCAATTTTAGATTAAGGCTGTAGCGTAAGAACAACAATCAAGGGGTCTGAATACTTTCCGAATGCACTGTAGGGGTTTGGGTGATGAACTGGGGATAAAGGAAAGATAGAGTGAGGGAGTGTGCGTGTGGCAGGCGTTGAAGTGTCCTGAGGTTCCCAGAATGGAGCGTCTTCAACCTGTGACGAGGTGGAAAGGGGAAAAGGGGAAATCTTCTTTCAACCTGTGTTTTCCTGCCACTGCCATGTGTGAGGTAGACAGGAGGCGAGCAGAAGCTTTGCACAACCTCCTGTCTTGTCTCACACATTATAGCACTGCAACATTTGAAATTGTGTTTTTTACATTTGATAAAAGTAGAGACTCAGAGGTAGAAAATGGTATATCATACACTGCAGTTGAGGAACAATGGGAAAGTAATTCTGCTTTGAAACTTGTAACCCCACTTTTGAGCATATGTCCCTTGAATGTTTTGGTACACCTACTGGAGAGCTGTTTGTCTTACGCCATAGCCCCACCCATCTCTTTAAGGATTAGCATGTGAGGTGGTAAACACACACTATATCAAATATAATCTAGATGTATTAGTCACATACACAGGATACAGAAGGGGTAAACGGTACAGTGAAGTGGTTACTTGCATAGTTGCAATATCAAAAACAAAGTGTCCAGGTAAAAATATTTGATAAATATTTTATCATAATTAGATGGCACTTGTCTAAATTGATGGGTCATGTGTAGGAAATGCTATAACCACCCCACAAACACATCTAGCTAAGTAGATGGATCACTATTGTCTAGACATGCACACATGTTCATGAAATACAATAGATGGCCGTAATCACCCCCAGACATACCTGGCTAATTTGATGGGTCATGTAATAATCCATCTGAAATGGAGTCTTTTGTTTAGACATAGCCCACCTCTGAAGCATCCACTTCCACCACAAAGGACATTGTGGGATATGGTTGTTTGAGCAATGGGGCTGAGGTGAAACGTAAGGCCACATCGGTTGCTGGGCTCCACACCAACCTACAGGGACCACCCTTGAGGAGAGGGGTGAGAGGGGTGGCGACTGAGCTGAAGTTCCTGCTAAAATGGCAGTAGAAGTTGGCAAAACAAAACAACTTTGAACCGCTTTATTGTGGTTGGGATTGGCCATGACTTGACCGCTTCTTTAAAAAAAAATGTTAACCTTTGTTAATACAGGTTTTTTCTCATTGAGATAACACCTCTTTTCCAAGAGAGACCTGGTCCAATAGTGGCAAGGAGAACAAAGTTTCAGACAAAACAACTTACATACACTAACACAACATTAAACAAAACTAGACACACATACAGTACAACAATTACATATTAAGTTAAAAACATGTCTTGACTAAAAAACAGCTGTCCTAAAGACAATTACACTCTTCTATGATATATACATTGATAAAGTGTTTAAACTCCACCAACAAAACTAGATCATCACATTTTAAAATGTTCAGGAGAGAATTCCAGGGCCACGGAGCTAAGTAACTAAAACTATTTCTGCAATGACCTGTTCTCATTCTTGGCACTGTTAAAAGCAAATGAGAATGGGACCGTAATTGATGTTTATTTACCGACCTGATTAAAAAAGAACTGAGACAAAATTGTATTTTACCCAATATGGCCATAAATCAGTGTATAACAGTGTTAAAGCCCATGCAAGGTCATTGACGACCAGCCAAGAGCGCTGCAGAGATCACAAGGATGTGTTAGATGTTTTTGATTTGTAATGAACCCGAGGGCTGCATGATATACTGAGGGCAGTGGCAGTGGTTGAGGGCAGTGGTTGAGGCCTGCATATATATAGTATCCGTAATGTCCACAGAAACATGTCAAACGTTTTCAATCCTCAGGTTGTTTTTTCAATGTGTGGTTGGTGGGGCGGTGGGGTAGCCTAGTGGTTGGAATGTTGGACTAGTAACTGAAAAGTTGCAAGTTCAAATCCCCGAGCTGACAAGGTACAAATCTGAACTGCATGTTCAGGGGCAGAATGACCTTATATGGCTGTCAATGCGCAAGGAATGAGCCTGCCCGATCTATCGTTTCCCCAAGGTGTCTGCAGCATTGTGACATATTTGTAGGCATATCATTGGAAGATTGACCATAAGAGACTACATTTGCCAGGTGTCCGCCCGGTGTCCTCCGTCGAAATTGGTGCGTCATCTTCAACTGCACGTCTTTTTCCAAGCGATTCAGAGAAGAAAGTAGACATCCACAAACAATATATCAATGAAGAGATATGTGAAAAACACCTTGAGGATTGATTCTAAACACCGTGTTTCAGTCGATATTATTGAGTTAATTTGGAAAACAGTTCGCCGTTTTGATGACTGAATTTTCAGGTTTTTTTGGTACCCAAACGTGATGTACAAAACGGAGCGATTTCTCCTACACAAAGAATCTTTCAGGAAAAACTGAACATTTGCTATGTATGTAACGGCGTTCTTCGTTTGTCGAAAGAGAGTCGGACCGAAATGCAGCGTGTTGGTTACTCATGTTTTTAATAGAACAAATGACGATACATGAAATAACAAAAACAACAAACGGAACGTGAAAAAACCTATACAGCCTGTCTGGTGAACACTAACACAGAGACAGGAACAATCACCCACAAAATATAGTGAACCCCAGGCTACCTAAATACGGTTCCCAATCAGAGACAACGAGAATCACCTGACTCTGATTGAGAACCGCATCAGGCAGCCAAACCTATGCAACACACACCCCTAATCAGCCACAATCCCAATAACTAAAAACCCCACTAAGAATTACAACAAACAATAAACCCATGTCACACCCTGGCCTGACCAACTAATTAACTAAAACACAAAATACTAAGACCAAGGCGTGACAATGTAACTGAGAGTCTCCTCATTGAAAACATTCTAAGTTCTTCAAAGGTACATTTTTTTTTAATCCTTTTCTGGTTTTTGTGCAAATGTTGCCTGCTGAATGCTAGGCTTAATGCTATGCTAGCTATCAATACTCTTACACTAATACTTGTTTTGCTATGGTTCAAAAGCATATTTTGAAAATCTGAGATGACAGTGTTGTTAAGAAAAGGCTAAGCTTGAGAGCTAGCACATTCATTTCATTTCATTTGCGATTTTCATAAATAGTTAATGTTACGTTATGCTAATGACCTTGAGGCTATAACTGGATACAGGTTTTTTTCATAGCCAAACGTGAACAAAACGGAGCGATTTGTCCTACACAAATAATATTTTTTGAAAAACTGAACATTTGCTATCTAACTGAGAGTCTCCTCATTGAAAACATCTGAAGTTCTTCAAAGGTAAATGATTTTATTTGAATAATTTTCTTGTTTTTGTGAAAATGTTGCTGGCTGAATTCTAGGCTTATAGCTATGCTAGCTATCAATACTCTTACACAAATGCTTGTTTAGCTATGGTTGAAAAGCATATTTTGAAAATCTGAGATGACAGTGTTGTTAACAAAAGTCTAGCAAATATTTATTTCATTTCATTTGCGATTTTCATGAATAGTTAACGTTGTGTTATGCTAATGAGCTTGAGGCTATAAATAGGATCCTAGATCCGGGATTGCTCGAAGCAAGAAGTTAACACCCACCTGCTTAACCCAGAAGTCCTTAACACATGCCTGCTTAACCCAAAAGCCAGCCGCACTCCTTAACACCTGCCTGCTTAACCCAGAAGCCAGCCACATGAATGCATCGAAGGAAACACCGTTCAACTGACCGAAGTCAGCCTGCATGCGCCTAGCCCACCACAAGTATTTGCTAGAGCACAATGAGCCAAGTAAAGCCCCCCTGGCCAAACCTCCATTAACCCGAACGACACCTCAAGTGATGCCTCAAGCACTGCGATGCATTGGCTTAGACCGCTGAATCACTCGGGAGGCCCTCCTTTCCTTATCTCGTGTCCTTCTAGAGCACTAACAAGTGAATGGGTTGGATAGATTTCCACCATTTAACTTTAGCGTATCAAGTCATTTAATAGCATTTGTCATGAAGCTAGTTCTCTCGCTTTGAAGAGTAACACAAAAGGAAACTGAACTAAATCACTTATAATCTGTGTGAATAAAAGGAGTAGGAAACCCTATCGCTGCCCAGGGAGCAGTCAGTTGGACAGAGACTGTGAGACCAAGATGTAGACTGGCTGTTTCTGTTTACAGTCCTCAAATTAATTTGGTGATTTCAAGTGAACATGTATAATAATCTACTACTTAACACATTGCTACTTAAACTGAATGCCCAATCTTTGGTAGCAGCTGTGACAAGGAGACGAAGGCAGTCGTATCGAACAAAAAGAAGGGGACATCCTGGGTTCCAGGCCATTTAGTTGAAGGACAATGACACCATCTTGTTTAACAACTCACCCAGGAGGAACTATTAGCCACACTTTAATAGGCTCTGCCTTTAATTGACCAGGTGGGAGGTGTGACGGTGAGGTTCTCCCCCATTTTGCACTTTAACTTGGCCTTGCCAATTTAGTTTAAGATTAGGGGTGGGGTGGGAGATGCGATACAGGCGAAAGATACTGGAAGTATAAACATTAGGTTCAGTGGGGATCTTGTTTCCTGTTACCTCACCTTCATTTGTCTCTGCAACAAAGGCTGGACTGGCAAGAGGGACTGCTGGTGGCTAAGATAGATCCACCAACCTTTAATCTTTCTTCCACTTACTGAACTTCATGCGGTCCATTTGTATTTCTGCCATTGATCCCATGTTCACTGTAACTAGGTTATATTGGATATGCTTGGTTAGAAACAATGTGTTGTGACTTAATAATAACACGAGTTACAATCCATCAGTGTGGGGATGGCTGTGAACCTTGACTGTATGTATTCTGCTACACGCAGCAGTAGTACTGGAGCAGCCATCGAGCCCCAAACAGCTGTTATATGTAATAACAATACACATTCAAGTCTGAGCAAGTTACCCTACCACTATTAGTACAGCTCTACGGATCCTTTATAAACTCCTGAACAGCTGCTGGGAAGAAGAGCGGGAGAGGGCTGGACGATATGGAGAGAGAAGCAAATGGAGATGGGACAGAAAGAGAGAAGTATAAAGAGGGAAAGGGAGACAGGAGCCTAATTCATGGGTATGAAGGAAGAATACATGAACAAAAGTGGAGAGTACTAGAGAAGAGAAAGCGAGAGAGAACTAGAGAGGAAGATGCAAAGAAGATAGCTTTCATCAGGCATTGAAGAGGCTACCTCACGGCTAGGCTCCAGTCTAATTTAGCCGAAGTAGGAATTTAATGAACAGTGATTGTTCCAATTAACAGTATTGAGTGTTATTCATCACATCTGTCTGGGAGAAGGCTCTCCCGCTCTTCTTACCTGACTTGTCTGCCTCTCTCTCCCTCCTCCTCTCCCCTGCTCATAAAGACACAGCATCTCTGTGTCTGTGTGTGTTTATGTTTGTGTGTAGGCATGTAGGTGAGTATATTTAATTGTGTGTGTGTGTGTGTAGCGGGTGCAGAAAAGCATGCCCTGTCCTTCACCCAGAGTTGTCTCTTCCTGAGTGGAGAGTTGGGCAAGGTGAGGAGAGATGTAGGTTAAGGAGGGGTGAGGGTGAGGGGGGAGGACTTCAGAGGTGGGATGTTGGAGAGCCCCATATCCGAGCATAGGGATTACCCCAGCCTTCTCTGACAATAGGCCAGGAAGGAAGGAGCTCAAATCTGTAGGCCAGGACCCGGTCCTTACAAGAGACCTTGAACAGGGACATACCGTGGAGGCCAGGGTAGGGGCACACACACCCTCCAAACTGTATACGTGCACTCCTGAGTCTGTATTTTTGGGGATGAGAAGGGAGTAGGGGGGAGGAGGCCGCATAGTACCAACAAATAAAGTAGCTCATTGTTGTCGGAATCATCAAAGTTAGCTCCTTTTCAAGGTCACAACAACGACCTTGGCCTTAGTTTCACAGGTGTTCTGTTCAGTCAGTTTAATAAGTATCCAGGCTGGATACACAACAAGTCATGTCATAATATATCAGAGACAAACTGAGAGAAAGGTAGGAGATGGAGAGGAAGGCATAAAAAGAGAGACAGACAAAGATCGACAGATAAAGAGAAGTGTCCTTATCTAAATCGTCTTGCCCCTGACCTCGTGTCACATGACCAGGGAGACTAAATCATCTCTATGTTCTGACCCCAGCAGCAGCAGTAGCGGAGGTAGAGCAGGCAGTGCCAACAAGTGTGTGTGTGTGTGTGTGTGTGTGTGTGTGTGTGTGTGTGTGTGTGTGTGTGTGTGTGTGTGTGTGTGTGTGTGTGTGTGTGTGTGTGTGTGTGTGTGTGTGTGTGTGTGTGTGTGTGAATAGAGAGAGAGACACAGAAAGTTGGAGGGGCAGCATCTACATGACTGAAATTTACACTGGGTTAGTGTAACCCTGCCATACTTCATCCTAAAAGGACATTGACAAGAAAGAGAGAGATGGAGGGACAGGGAGAGAGAAGGATGGAGAGAGAGAGAGTGAGGAAGGGAGAGAAGAATGGATGTATAGAGATAGAGAGAGAGTGAGGAAGGGAGAGAAGAATGGGTGTTGAGAGATAGATAGAAGAAGAGAGAGACAGAGGGTAGATAGAGAGAGGAAGGGAGAGAAGAATAGATGTAGAGAGATAGATAGAAGAAGAGAGAGACAGAGGGTAGATAGAGCGAGGAAGGGAGAGAAGAATGGATGTGGAGAGATAGATAGAAGAAGAGAGAGACAGAGGGTAGATAGGAGGGTGAGGAAGGGAAAGAATGGATGTAGAGAGATTGATAGAAGAGAGAGACAGAGGGTAGATAGAAGGAGGGTGAGGAAGGGAGAGAAGAATAGATGTAGAGAGATAGATAGAAGAAGAGAGAGACAGAGGGTAGATAGAGAGAGAGTGAGGAAGGGAGAGAAGAATAGATGTAGAGAGATAGATAGAAGGAGAGGCAGAGGGTAGATAGAGAGAGAGTGAGGAAGGGAGACATGAATGGATGTAGAGAGATAGATAGAAGACGAGAGAGACAGAGGGTAGATAGAGAGAGATTAAATTAATCAAAACAGGAACATTCTACATTTGGCTAGAAATTCAAAAGGAAATTATCCTAACAGAGAAAAATGTCCTCCTGTGTGCTACCTATATCCCCCCACTAGAATCCCCATATTTTAATGAAGACAGCTTCTCCATCCTGGAGGGGGAAATCAATCATTTCCAGGCTCAGGGACATGTACTAGTCTGTGGTGACCTAAATGCCAGAACCGGACAAGAACCTGACACCCTCAGCACACAGGGGGACAAACACCTGCCTGGAGGTGACAGCATTCCCTCCCCCGTATGCCCCCCTAGGCACAACTATGACAACATAACCAACAAAAACGGGTCACAACTCCTGCAGCTCTGTCGCACGCTGGGTATGTACATAGTCAATGGTAGGCTTCGAGGGGACTCCTATGGTAGGTACACCTATAGCTCATCTCTTGGCAGTAGTACTGTAGACTACTTTATCACTGACCTCAACCCAGAGTCTCTCAGAGCGTTCACAGTCAGCCCACTGACACCCCTATCAGATCACAGCAAAATCACAGTCTACCTAAACAGAGCAATACTCAATCATGAGGCATCAAAGCCAAAGGAACTGAGTAACATTAAGAAATGCTATAGACGGAAGGAATGCAGTTTGGAAACCTATCAAAAAATAATTAGGCAACAACAAATTCAATCCCTTTTAGACAATTTCCTGGGTAAAACGTTCCACTGTAATAGTGAAGGTGTAAACTTGGCAGTAGAAAATCTTAACAGTATATTTGACCTCTCAGCTTCCCTATCAAATCTAAAAATCTCAAATAGAAAACCAAAGAAAATTAACAACAATGACAAATGGTTTGATGAAGAATGCAAAAATCTAAGAAAGAAATTGAGAAACCTGTCCAACCAAAAACATAGAGACCCGGAAAACCTGAGTCTACGCCTTCACTATGGTGAATCACTAAAACAATACAGAAATACACTACGGAAAAAGAAGGAACAGCATGTCAGCTCAATGTAATTGAAGAATCCATAGACTCTAACCACTTCTGGGAAAATTGGAAAACACTAAACAAACAACAACACGAATAATTATCTATCCAAAATGGAGATGTATGGGTAAACCACTTCTCCAATCTTTTTGGCTCTATAACAAAGAATAAAGAGCAAAAACATATACATGATCAAATACAGATCTTAGAATCAACTATTAAAGACTGCCAGAACCCACTGGATTCTCCAATTACATTGAATGAGTTACAGGACAAAATAAAAACCCTCCAACCCAAAAAGGCCTGTGGTGTTGATGGTATCCTCAATGAAATGATCAAATATACAGACAACAAATTCCAATTGGCTATACTAAAACTCTTTAACATCATCCTTAGCTCTGGCATCTTCCCCAATATTTGGAACCAAGGACTGATCACCCCAATCCACAAAAATTGAGATAAATTTGACCCCAATAACTACCGTGGAATATGCGTCAACAGTAACCTTGGGAAAATCCTCTGCATTATCATTAACAGCAGACTCATACACTTCCTCAATGAAAACAATGTACTGAGCAAATGTCAAATTGGCTTTTTACCAAATTACCATACAACAGACCATGTATTCACCCTGCACACCCTAATTGACAACCAAACAAACCAAAACAAAGGCAAAGTCTTCTCATGCTTTGTTGATTTCAAAAAAGCCTTCGACTCAATTTGGCATGAGGGTCTGCTATACAAACTGATGGGATGTGGTGTTGGGGGTAAAACATACGACATCATAAAATCCATGTACACAAACAACAAGTGTGCGGTTAAAATTGGCAAAAAACACACAAATTTCTTCACGCAGGGTCGTGGGGTAAGACAGGGATGCAGCTTAAGCCCCACCCTCTTCAACATATATATCAACGAACTGGCGCGGGCACTAGAAAAGTCTGCAGCACCCGGCCTCACCCTACTAGAATCTGAAGTCAAATGTCTGCTGTTTGCTGATGATCTGGTGCTTCTGTCACCAACCAAGGAGGGCCTACAGCAGCACCTAGATCTTATGCACAGATTCTGCACGCAGAATTCTGCAAAAATATCCTCCGTGTACAACGTAGAACACCAAATAATGCATGCAGAGCAGAATTAGGCCTATACCCACTAATTATCAAAATCCAGAAAAGAGCTGTTAAATTCTATAACCACCTTAAGGAAGCGATTCCCAAACCTTCCACAACAAAGCCATCACCTACAGAGAGATGAACCTGGAGAAGAGTCCCCTAAGCAAGCTGGTCCTGGGGCTCTGTTCACAAACACACCCTACAGAGCCCCATGACAGCAGCACAATTAGACCCAACCAAATCATGAGAAAACAAAAAGATAATTACTTGACACATTGGAAAGAATTAACAAAAAAACAGAGCAAACTAGAATGCTATTTGGCCCTACACAGAGAGTACACAGCGGCAGAATACCTGACCACTGTGACTGACCCAAAATTAAGGAAAGCTTTGACTATGTACAGACTCAGCGAGCATAGCCTTGCTATTGAGAAAGGCCGCCTTAGGCAGACATGGCTCTCAAGAGAAGACAGGCTATGTGCTCACTGCCCACAAAATGAGGTGGAAACTGAGCTGCACTTCCTAACCTCCTGCCCAATGTATGACCATATTAGAGAAACATATTTCCCTCAGATTACACAGATCCACAAAGAATTCGAAAACAAATCCAATTTTGAAAAACTCCCATATCTACTGGGTGAAATTCCACAGTGTGCCATCAGAGCAGCAAGATTTGTGACCTGTTGCCACGAGAAAAGGGCAACCAGTGAAGAACACTCACCGTTGTAAATACAACCCATATCTATGCTTATTTATTTTATCTTGTGTCCTTTACCATTTGTACATTGTAAAAACACTGTATATATATATAATATGACATTTGCAATGTCTTTATTGTTTTGAAACTTCTGTATATGTGATATCTACTGTTAATTTTTATTGTTTATTTCACTTTATATATTATCTACCTTACTTGCTTTGGCAATGTTAACACATGTTACCCATGCCAATAAAGCCCCTTGAATTGAATTGAATTGAATTGAGAGAGTGAGGAAGGGAGAGAAGAATGGATGTAGAGAGATAGAAGAATAGAGAGACAGAGGGTAGCTAGAGAGACAGTGAGGAAGGGAGAGAAGAATGGATGTAGAGAGATAGACAGAAGAAGAGAGAGACAGAGGGTAGACAGAGAGAGGAAGGGAGAGAAGGATGGATGTAGAGAGATAGATAGAAGAAGAGAGAGACAGAGGGTAGATAGAGAGAGGAAGGGAGAGAAGGATGGATGTAGAGAGACAGAGGGTAGATAGAGAGAGGAAGGGGGAGAAGAATGGATGTAGAGAGACAGAGGGTAGATAGAGAGAGGAAGGGAGAGAAGAATGGATGTAGAGAGACAGAGGGTAGATAGAGAGAGGAAGGGAGAGAAGAATGGATGTAGAGAGACAGAGGGTAGATAGAGAGAGGAAGGGAGAGAAGAATGGATGTAGAGAGACAGAGGGTAGATAGAGAGACAGTCTGACATACAGCCTGAATGTACTTTCCACTCCAATGTTGGATGGCTTTCAAGACTTTCATTCATACCACTAGGTACGTAGTAGAAAATGCTAGCGCTAGGCTGGTGTAGACAGGCAGTCATGTCACTAGCCTGTTAGTGGAAGTGATGAGTCTAGCACTAGACCAGTGTAGACAGACAGTCATGTCACTAGCCTAGTGGAAGTGATGAGGCTAGCACTAGACCAGTGTAGACAGACAGTCATGTCACTAGCCTGTTAGTGGAAGTGATGAGGCTAGCACTAGACCAGTGTAGACAGACAGTCATGTCACTAGCCTGTTAGTGGAAGTGATGAGTCTAGCACTAGACCAGTGTAGACAGGCATTCATGTCACTAGCCTAGTGGAAGTGATGAGGCTAGCACTAGACCAGTGTAGACAGACAGTCATGTCACTAGCCTGTTAGTGGAAGTGATGAGGCTAGCACTAGACCAGTGTAGACAGACAGTCATGTCACTAGCCTGTTAGTGGAAGTGATGAGGCTAGCACTAGACCAGTGTAGACAGACAGTCATGTCACTAGCCTGTTAGTGGAAGTGATGAGGCTAGCACTAGACCAGTGTAGACAGACAGTCATGTCACTAGCCTAGTGGAAGTGATGAGGCTAGCACTAGACCTGTGTAGACAGACAGTCATGTCACTAGCCTGTTAGTGGAAGTGATGAGGCTAGCACTAGACCAGTGTAGACATACAGTCATGTCACTAGCCTGTTAGTGGAAGTGATGAGGCTAGCACTAGACCAGTGTAGACAGACAGTCATGTCACTAGCCTGTTAGTGGAAGTGATGAGGCTAGCACTAGACCAGTGTAGACAGACAGTCATGTCACTAGCCTAGTGGAAGTTTGGCATTGAATAGTGACAAACCATTGGAGTTGAATGTGTCTTTCTGCCATTCATTTCATTTAAAGTAAAGTTTTTTTTCCATTATTTTTTATATCACTGATCTTGATAATAAAGTTTCTTCTTTTTGTTGAGTTGAGTCACATAATTTCTCAATTTGCAGATGTGCAGCCAGACGTATTAGCCACTCTTTTGCCACATCTCTTTCAACCATACAGTTTTTCAGTTCCTCATCAATCCATGGAGCCTTAAAAGTTTCTTAACCTGTTGATGCTCTGGGGGCGCTATTTCATTTTTGGATGAAAAACGTTCCCGTTTTAAACAAGATATTTTGTCACAAAAAGATGCTCGACTATGCATATAATTGATAGCTTTCGAAAGAAAACACTCTGACGTGTCCAGAACTACCAAGATATTTTCTGTGCGTGCCCTAGAACGTGAGCTTCAGGCAAAACCAAGATGAGACGGCATCCAGGAAATGAGCAGGATTTTTGAGGCTCTGTTTTCCATTGTCTCCTTATATGGCTGTGAATGCGAGAGGAATGAGCCTGCCCTTTCTGTCGTTTCCCCAAGGTGTCTGCAGCATTGTGACGTATTTGTAGGCAGATCATTGGAAGATTGACCATAAGAGACCACATTTATCAGGTGTCCGCCCGGTGACCTGCGCCGAAATTGGTGCGCAAAAGTCACCTGCCAGTATTTTTCCATGGGATACAGAGAGGAAAGCAAGCTTCCACGAACTGCATATCAATGAAGAGATATGTGAAAAAACACCTTGAGGATTGATTCCAAACAACGTTTGCCATGTTTCGGTCGATATTATGTAGTTAATCCGGAAAAAGTTTTACGTTGTAGGTGACTGAATTTTCGGTTCGTTTCGGTAGCCAGACGCAATGTAGAAAACGGAACGATTTCTCCTACACACAGACGCTTTCAGGAAAAACTGCGCATTTGGTATGTAACTGAGAGTCTCCTCATTGAAAACATCAGAAGCTCTTCAAAGGTAAATGATTTTATTTATTTGGTTATCTGGTTTTTGTGAAAATGTTGCGTGCTAAATGCTACTCAAAATGCTATGCTAGCTTTGCATACTCTTACACAAATTAGTCAATTTCTATGGTTCAATAGCATATTTTGAAAATCTGAGATGACAGTGTTGTTAAGAAAAGGCTAAGCTTGAGAGCAGATGCATTATTTTCATTTTATTTGCGATTTTCAGAAATCGTTAACGTTGCGTTATGCTAATGAGCCTGAGGCTTTAGTCACGATCCCGGATCCGGCATGGGGAGTTTCAAGAAGTTAACAGGTGAATGTTTATCAATAATTGGAAGAAGCCATTTCATAAATTCATCAGTGCCTGGATGCTCCTCTAAGATCTTCTCTAACCATTACAGGGATATGGCTCTGAATATATACAGCAACTCCTCCGCCATAATCATTTCTGTCTCTTCTATAGATGTTATATCCTTGTATTGCTACTGCTGTATCATCAAATTAATTATCTAAGTGAGTCTCAGAAATCACTAATTGTCACGACTTCTAACGAAGTCGTTTACCCTCCTTATTCGGGAGGTGCTCGGCAGTTGACGTCACCGGCCTTCTAGCCATCATTGATCAATTTTTCATTTTCCATTGGTTTTGTCTTGTCTTCCCACACACCTGTTTTCAATCCCATTCATTATCTGTTGTGTATTTAACCAGTTGGATTTAGGGGGCGCTATTTTAATTTTTGGTTGAAAAACGTTCCCGTTTTAAACAAGATATTTTGTCACGAAAAGATGCTCGACTATGCATATAATTGACATCTTTGGAAAGAAGACACTCTGACGTTTCCATAACTGCAAGGATATTGTCTGTGAGTGCCAAAGAAATGATGTTACAGGCGAAACCCAGATAAAACTCCAACCAGGAAGTGCCGCATTTTTGGAAACCGCCTCATGCCAATGACTCCTTATATGGCTGTGAAGGAGCTAGGAGTCAGCGTACGTTTTCCACCTTTTCCCCAAGGTGTCTGCAGCATTGTGACGTCTTTTTAGGCATTTCCATTGGAGAATGGCTGTAAGGGACCATATATGGCATGTTGTCACATGGTGTCTCCCGCAGAAAACCTTGCGTAAAATACTGAGGTAGCCATTTTTCCAATCGCTTCTTATGAGAAACCAACTGCCTCGACGGATATATTATCGAATATATTTGTTAAAAACACCTTGAGGATGGATCCTAAACATTGTTTGCCTTGTTTCTGTCGATATTATGTAGCTAATTTTGAAAAAAGTTTGGCGTTATAGTTGTAGCATTTTCCGGTCGATTTCTCAGCCAAGCATGGTGAAGAAACGGGAGCTTTTTCGCCAACAAACATAATATTTTTGGAAAAAAGAAACATTTGCTCTCTAACTGGGAGTCTCCTGAGTCAAAGCATCTGAAGTTCTTCAAACGTAAATGATTTAATTTGGTTGCTTTTCTTATTTTCGTGAAAATGTTGCCTGCTGCCAGCAGAGCCTAGCATAGCATTATGCCATGATAAACTTACACAAATGCTTGTCTAGCGTTGGCTGTAATGCATATTTTGAAAATCTTAGATGATAGTGTTGTTAACAAAAGGCTAAACTTGTGTTTAAATATATTTATTTCATTTCATTTGCGACCAAATACTTATTTTCCAGCATAATTTGCAAATAAATTCATTACAAATCCTACAATGTGATTTTCTGGATTCTTTTTTCTCATTTTGTCTGTCAAAGTTGAAGTGTACCTATGATGAAAATTACAGGCCTCTCATCTTTTTAAGTGGGAGAACTTGCACAATTGGTGGCTGACTAAATCATTTTTTGCAAAACTGTATGTATTTAGTGTTTGGAGCATGTTAACCTCTTGAAACTCTGGGGGCGCTATTTCATTTTTGGATAAAAAGACGTGCCCGTTTTAAGCGCAATATTTTGTCACAAAAAGATGCTTGACTATGCATATAATTGATAGCCTTGGAAAGAAAACACTCTGACGTTTCCAGAACTGCAAAGATATTCTCTGTGCGTGCCCTAGAACGGGAGCTACAGGCAAAACCAAGATGAAACGGCATCCAGGAAACCAGCAGGATTTTTGAGGCTCCGTTTTCCATTGTCTCCTTATATGGCTGTGAATGCGAGAGGAATGAGCCTGCCCTTTCTGTCGTTTCCCCAAGGTGTCTGCAGCATTGTGACGTATTTGTAGGCATATCATTGGAAGACTGACCATAAGAGACTACATTTTCCAGGTGTCCGCCCGGTGTCCTCCGTCGAAATTGGTGTGTCTTTTTCAGCTGCTGGTATTTTTCCATGCATACTGATGCACAGACACTGATCTTCTATTCAATCAAACTATAACCCCAACCTAAACAGTTGAGCATAATAGGTGCCCACAGGAATGTACACACACTCACACACACACCTGTAAATGATAGCAGTGCCCACAGGAATGTACACACACTCACACACACACCTGTAAATGATAGCAGTGCCCACAGGAATGTACACACACTCACACACACACACCTGTAAATGATAGCAGTGCCCACAGGAATGTACACACACTCACACACACACCTGTAAATGATAGCAGTGCCCACAGGAATGTACACACACTCACACACACACCTGTAAATGATAGCAGTGCCCACAGGAATGTACACACACTCACACACACACCTGTAAATGATAGCAGTGCCAACAGGAATGTACACACACACACTCACACACACACCTGTAAATGATAGCAGTGCCCACAGGAATGTACACACACTCACACACACACCTGTAAATGATAGCAGTGCCCACAGGAATGTACACACACTCACACCTGTAAATGATAGCAGTGCCCACAGGAATGTACTCACACACACACCTGTAAATGATAGCAGTGCCCACAGGAATGTACACACACTCACACACACACCTGTAAATGATAGCAGTGCCCACAGGAATGTACACACACTCACATGCATACTGATGCACAGACACTGCTCTTCTATTCAATCAAACTATAACCCCAACCTAAACAGTTGAGCATAATAGGACTGGAGCAGTTGTACCTTCTGCACTCCTCCCAACCCCCCCCCCCCTCTCTCTCTATAGGGCTTTATTGGCATGGGAAACCTAGGTTTACGTTGCCAAAGGAAGTGAAATAAATAATAAACAAATGTTAAATAAACAATAAAACATGAACAGTAAACATTACACTCGCAAAAGTTCCAAAGGAATAGAGCCATTTCAAATGTCACATTATGGCAGTGTTGTAGCAATGTGCAAATCTCGCTCTCTCTCTCTGAGTACATCTCACAAACTGTGTCTGCCAGCTCGTTCATTTCATCCCATCCGTTTAGAGATAGCACGGAGAGGAGAGCTCTCACCCTTCTCTCCTCTCCTCTCTTTTCCCCAAACGCCTTGAGCGCCATCAACAGCACACCCTGAAAACTAGACCTCTGCCCACTAAAGGAACTCCTTATAAGAGTGGTGGTAATTAGCATATAACAGGTGAGGGAGGGGAGGTAAAGTGCCTGCCCTAAGGGCTCGGGCCCGGCATGTCTAGCAGCTTTATGTCAGAGAGACGCCTGATTAAACGACAGGGTCAGGAGATAATGGATCCTTGCATCCATCACTCCCCGTTCACTCCTTCCCTAGTTTCTCCCCTGTCAACTCCCTCACCCTCTGCAGGAGGGAGGAATGAGGAGGAGGGAAGAGGAATAGCTGCTTTACAATGAGCCACCCCCCCTTCATAATTTATCCTTCCCAACTCACTCTCTCTCTCTCTCGCTTCTCTCTCTTCTCTCTCTCTCCTGCATTCAGCAAGCCATGACACTGACCATCTCAAGCTTTTCTGAAATCGTTTCTGTAGTTAGAACCAGTAACATTAGCAACATTATTTAGGTAAAATATAATTTAATCGCTGAGAAATTAAGATAATTGATTGCACACAACAAATTGTCAATTTTTTATATCATATTCAAAAATATAGTACCTAACATCCGATTTGGACCAATCTGTTTTCTAACAATGAGTAAGACATGAGGAATCCACAAAAGCCACCGATAGACCACCCACACTGCACGCAAATTCCAGCCCAACAACAAGTATATAGTATCAGTTCTCCATGTCTGACAAGTAGCTTAGAGCTGCGGCTCAGATGATTGTTTCTTCACCCTATGTAATGTATTCTCAGTGAATTTGCTGATGTTTTTCTTTACTCTGTTCGTATACATTAGTAATTGAAGTTGTTAGGTTTATTTCTCATCCTACATCCTGATATTACCAGGTTCTGACCACGAGATAGTGTTGTTCCCCCAAAGTTAAAGGGATAGTTAACCCAAATTACACAATAACATATTGTTTTCCTGACCCCGATACTTAAGGATGACTTGAACAAGAAGCGTGAAAATGCTAACATAGGTACCATTGACTTACATTGAATTTGTGCCACAAATGCTAAAAATGTAGCAGTTGAAACAGTGGCCAACAAAATAAAAGCATGTGTTTCACCTTTATTTAACTCGGCAAGTCATTTAAGAACAAATTCCTATTTTCAATGACGGCCTAGGAACAGTGGGTTAACTGCCTTGTTCAGGGGCAGAAATACAGATGTTTACCTTGTCAGCTCAGGGATTCGATCTTGCAACCTTTCGGTTACTAGTCCAACACTCTAGGCTACCTGCCTTGTTGCTGTCATACCTTGTCAATAGACTGCTTACAGGGTAATTTGGGTGAATTATCCCTTTAAAGGGTTACTCCAATTTCAGTCTTTGTCCAACTTCTTAAAAAAAAGATATGCATTCATGGCTCTGGGCAGTTAGCTCACAGTGGCAACATGCCAAGTTCCTGACATCTATTGCCACTTGCGGTGTAAGTTTCAATCCCCCATGAGGCACATTATTTTTTTGTGGAAATCTCTCTCTCCCCCCAATTCAATTCAATTGAATTTATTGACATGGCAAGTTCATTATTTCTCACATTGTCAAAGTATACAAATAGAAAAAATATATTAATATATATGTATATATACAGTGGGGCAAAAAAGTACTTAGTCAGCCACCAATTGTGCATGTTGTCCCACTTAAAAAGATGAGAGAGGCCTGTAATTTTCATCATAGGTACACTTCAACTATGACAGACAAAATCACATTGTAGGATTTTTAATGAATTTATTTGCAAATTATGGTGGAAAATAAGTATTTGGTCAATGTCCCATTTGGTGAATTCATTATTAGAGAGTGGACCCCATACTTCTCTGCCATATAGAGCAATTGGTTCTATAACCGGTTGGAACACTTTGAGCCAGATTCTAATTGGAATTTCAATTTTAATGTTCCTTTTAATGGCATAAAATGCTCTTCTGGCTTTGTCTCTCAGGTCATTCACAGCATTGTTGTTACGACTCTCGTGGGTTGAAGAAGGAGACCAAGGTGCAGCGTGGTAGGCATTAATGATATTTATTAAACTGAACACAGCAACAAAATAACAAAGTAGAAAAATGAAAGAGCACAGTTCTGTCAGGCAACTAAACAGAAAATAACTATCCACAAAACACAGGTGGGAAAAAAGGCTGCCTAAGTATGAGACAACAATAGACAGCTGTCCCTGATTGAGAAACATACTCGGCCAAAACATAAAAATAAAGAAACTAGAATGCTCACCCTAGTCACACCCTGGCCTAACCAAAATAGAGAATAAAAGCCTCTCTATTGCCAGGGCGTGACAGTACCTCCCCCAAAGGTGCGAACTCCGGCCGCAAAACCTGACTCTATAGGCGAGGGTCCGGGTGGACATCTACTTCAGTGGAGGCTCCAGTGCGGGATGCAGACCCCGTTCCATCTCTGGCTTCACCCACTTTGGTGCCGCCTCTGGACTGGGGACCCTCGCTGCAGGCCCCGGACTGGGGACCCTCGTTGCAGGCCCAGGACTGGGGACCCTCGTTGCAGGCCCCGGACTGGGGACCCTCGTTGCAGGCCCCGGACTGGGGACCCTCGTTGCAGGCCCCGGACTGGGGACCCTAGTTGCAGGCCCCGGACTGGGGACCCTCGTTGCAGGCCCCGGACTGGGGACCCTCGTTGTGGGCCCGGACTGGTGACCCTCGTTGCAGGCCCCGGACTAGAAATGCTCGCTGCAGGCCCCAGACTGGGGACCCTCGCTGGAGGCTCCGGACTGGAGACGGTCGTTGTGGACTTCGGACTGGAGGCCATCGCTGGAGGCTGCGGACCGGGGACCGTTGCTGGCGGCTTCGTGCCATGGATCCTCACTGCAGGCTCCGGGCCATGGATTATCACTGGAGGCTTCGTGCCATGGATCATCACTGGAGGCTTCGTGCCATGAATCATCACTGGAGGCTTCGGGCCATAGATCATCACTGGAGGCTTCGGGCCATAGATCATCACTGGAGGTTTCGTGCCATGGATCATCACTGGAGGCTTCGTGCCATGGATCATCACTGGAGGTTTCGTGCCATGGATCATCACTGGAGGTTTCGTGCCATGGATCATCACTGGAGGCTTCGTGCCATGGATCATCACTGGAGGCTTCGTGCCATGGATCATCACTGGAGGTTTCGTGCCATGGATCATCACTATAGGCTTCGGGCCATGGATCATCACAGGAGGCTTCGTGCCATGGATCATCACTGGAGGCTTCAGGCCATGGATCAACACTGGAGGCTTTGGGCCATGGATCATCACTGGAGGCTTCGGGCCATGGATCCTCACTGGGATGAGGAGACGTATAGGCAGCCTCGTGCGTGGAGCTGCCACAGGGCTTACCAGGCTGGGGAGACATACAGGAGGCCTGGATCTGGGAGCAGGCACAGGACTCACCAGACTGGGGAGACATACAGCTGGATTTGTTCTGGTAGCAGGCACTGGATTCACCAGGCTGGGGAGACATACTGGAGGCTTGGTTCTTGGAGCAGGCACCGGATACACCGGGCCATGGAGGCTCACTGGAGGTCTCGGGCGTAGAGCCTTGCACAACCCATCCTGGCTGGATGGTTACTTTCGCCAACAAATGCAGGGTGCTGGCACAGGACGCACTGGGCTGTGCAGACGCACCGGAGACACAGTGCACAGAGCCGGCGCAGGATATCCTGGGCCGAGGAGACGCACTGGAGGCCAGGTGAGCCGGCACCATCCGTCCTTTCTGGATGCCCACTCTAGCCCGTCCAATGGGGGAGCTGGAATGTAGCGCACCAGGCTGTGAACGAGCACTGGAGACACCTTGAATTCCACCACATAACACGGTGCCTGACCAGTACCACGCTCCCTACGGTAAGCACAAGAAGTTGGCTCAGGTCTGACCCCTGACTCTGCCACACTCCCCGTGTCCCCCCCCCCACAAGAGCTGCCTCTCGTGCTTACCTCGTTGCTGTGACTCCTGGTATCGTCACCGTTCCTTCCTTGCTGTTTCCGCCTGTTTCCATGGCAGGGTCTTGTCCCCTGCCATAACCTCCTCCTGTGTCCATGAGGTCCTCCACTCCCTCTTCTCCCGGGCCCATGATCCCTGCTGCTCCTGGCCACGCTGCTCTGTCCTTTGGTGGTGGGTAGTTCTGTTTACGAACCTCGTGGGTTGAAGAAGGAGACAAGATGCAGTGTGGTAGGTGTTCATGATATTTATTAAACTGAACACCGCAACGAAATAACAAAGTAGAAAAACGAATGCGCACAGTTCTGTCAGGCAACTAAACAGCTAAACAGAAAATAACTACCCACAAAACACAGATGGGAAAAAGGCTACCTAAGTATGATTCACAATCAGAGACAACGATAGACAGCTGTCCCTGATTGAGAACCATACCCGGCCAAAACATAGAAATAAAGAAACTAGAATGCCCACCCTAGTCACACCCTGGAATATATATTTGTCATCCTTATTTCCGGACCTTTTTTGGAATATGATTATATTTGTTGTTTTTTAGGTTAACGGTCAGAGCCCAGGTCTGACAGAACCTGTGAAGACGATCTCGGTGCTGCTGTAACCCCTCTTAGTGGGATACAGCAGCACCAGGTCATCTGCGTACAGCAGACACTTGATTTCAATGTTGTGTAGGGTGATACCAGGTGCTTCCGATTCTTCTAATTGTTTAATGTAGATGTTAAATAGTTTTGGACTTATTGGGCAGCCCTGTTTCACTCCACGTCCCTGAGAGAAGAAGTATATTTGCTTGTTGCCAATTTTAACCGCACATTTGTTTTTAGTGTACATTGATTTAATAACATCATATGTTTTTCCTCCAATACCACTTTCTATTAGTTTATAAAAAGACCTTTGTGCCAAATTGAATCAAATGCATTCTTGAAATCTACAAAACACGAGTAGATTTTGCCTTTCTTTTGGTTTACTTGTTTGTCAATTAGAGTGTGGAGGGTGAAAATGTGGTCTGTTGTACGATCATTTTTTAGAAATCCAATCTGGCTTCTACTCAGGACGTTGTGTTCATCAAGGAAATTATGTAGTTTGCTATTTATAATATTGCAGAGAATTTCCACCAAGTTGCTATTAATGCAAATTCCTCTGTAATTATTTGTGTCAAATTTGTCTCCATTTTTATAGATTGGTGTGGTCTCCACAGACCAGTACGTTGCCTTGGGCCTGAAAGGGACTCATCTCCCCCTCTAGAATGGAGAAACTCTCTTCATTGAAGTAGGGTGACTCTGAGGGGGGAATGTATGTGGCACAGAGGAAGATGTTTTAATCTGTTAAGAGCCCCCTTGTTGATTTTTAACCAGATAAAGAATTCTTCAGTTTTGACCAATTTGATTGAATTAATTAGTTCAGATTTATACCATATTAGCATTCCCCCTGAGTCTCTGCCCTGTTTGATTCCTTTTAATTTAGTGGATGGTATGATTATCTCCCTATAACCTAGTGGACAGCCAGTGTAAACATCACCTCTGCACCATGTTTCCTGTATTACTACAATATCAACATCATCAATTTATTTCAGGAAGTCTGGGTTTCTGCTCTTTAGCCCAAAAATAGAGGACTTCAACCCTTGTAAATTCCAACATGCAACGTAAAAAGATTTCATAACTTTTTTTTCTTTACATTCAAAATGAGACAAACACTTACAATCCAACAAGAACTATTAAAATAGGATTTTTAAATTAAAGTAAACTCGTATTATGCAAATGTGATTTGTTTATCATTTAAGATATTATTTGTGTCATGCCACTTGGGTGGATGTAGTGTGAGGATGGTGGAGTTCTTGTGATCATCTTACCATGATCCTCGGCCTATCACATGTGAGCATAGTAGACTCAGCATTTGTTTAATGTCACTCATTTGGTTGGTGGGGGCTGGGCCAGTTGCTCCTCTCACAGCCTGTGCGTAGCTCTGCTTTCTGGGCTGTTGCTCCTCCAAGTGTGGGTCTGCGGTGGGGGGCAGATTGGTGGGAGGCCTCGTCTGGGTGGCTCAGAAGCTGGGCTGGGATGGTCTGTGCTGCGCTGGCTGTGGTGGGCATTGAGGTTGGTGGTCGTGGCTGGGGGATCCAGGGTGCTGGTCCGCGGTGTTGTCTCGGTGGTCATGACGGGGTGGAGATTGCTGTGCTGTTCCTGGATGGAGAGGTCGGGCTGCATTTTAAAGCAATGTCCTTGAGAGTCTTGGCAAGGGTGGGGACTGTCTTTTTGTACAGGTGAACATGGTCATAGAGACAGTCCAGATCGAGGGTGGGATGGTGGGCCAGGTGTACATTGGATCGCAGGGCACAGTCCCGGGAGAACCTGGCATTTATTCTTTGGATCTCTCTCTTTGGATCGCTCTCTCTCTCGCTCTCTCTCCCAGTGCACGCTGAGTTAGTTTACTGGGGTTTGGAAGGTGTGGTGTGCGCGATGGCTTCTCAGCCTAGCGCGGAGGAGATGCTGTTGATTCGGCATGGAATGGAGTTAATGTGGAGGAGGTTCAGCTTGCAGTCGGTGAACAGGTTGGAGCTGAATTTATACATTCCACTTCCAGAATGAACAAAGCTGTGGTTCTGTTCATGAAAGAGCAAATTTGATTGGTAGGCTAATTGCTAGTGGAATATTTGTAAGGGGTGTGTTGGTGCTAATTTCAACTCATTCTACCCATTTGACAAGGGTGGTAGTTGCAAATTTGCCTCCGTTTATAACGGATGATCAAATCAGGAAAGATCTGAGCCATTTTGGTAAGTTTTCTAGCGGTTTTCGTGTACTGTCGGCAGGTTTTCAGGCAAATGCCGTTAACCTCTTGATGCTATGGGGGCGCTATTTCATTTTTGGATAAAAAGACGTGCCCGTTTTAAGCGCAATATTTTGTCACAAAAAGATGCTCTACTATGCATGTAATTGATAGCTTTGGAAAGAAAACACTCTCACGTTTCCAGAACTGCAAAGATATTCTCTGTGGGTGCCCTAGAAAGGGAGCTACAGGCAAAACCAAGATGAAACAGCAGCCAGGAAACCAGCAGGATTTTTGAGGCTCCGTATTCCATTGTCTCATTATATGGCTGTGAATGCGAGAGGAATGAGCCTGCCCTTTCTGTCGTTTCCCCAAGGTGTCTGCAGCATTGTGACGTATTTGTAGGCATATCATTGGAAGATTGACCATAAGAGACTACATTTTCCAGGTGTCCGCCCGGTGTCCTCCGTCGAAATTGGTGCGTCTTTTTCAGCTGCTGGTATTTTTCCATGCGATTCTGAGGGGAAAGCAGGCTTCCACGAACTGCATATCAATGAAGAGATATGTGAGGATTGAGGATTGATTCCAAACAATGTTTGCCATGTTTCGGTCGATATCATAGAGTTAATTCGGAAAAAGTTTGACGTTGTAGGTGACTGAATTTTCGGTTCGTTTCGGTAGCCAAATGTGATGTACAAAACGGAGCGATTTCTCCTACACAAAGAATCTTTCAGGAAAAACTGAACATTTGCTATGTAACTGAGAGTCTCCTCATTGAAAACATCCTAAGTTCTTCAAAGGTAAATGATTTTATTTATTTGGTTATCTGGTTTTTGTGAAAATGTTGCGTGCTAAATGCTACTCAAAATGCTAAGCTAGCTTAGCATACTCTTACACAAATTAGTGATTTGCTATGGTTCAAAAGCATATTTTGAAAATCTGAGATGACAGTGTTGTTTAGAAAAGGCTAAGCTTGAGAGCAGGCGCATTATTTTCATTTTATTTGCGATTTTCAGAAATCGTTAACGTTGCGTTA
Source organism: Oncorhynchus masou masou (assembly GCF_036934945.1). NCBI lineage: Eukaryota > Metazoa > Chordata > Actinopteri > Salmoniformes > Salmonidae > Oncorhynchus > Oncorhynchus masou. Next base: position 45,030,901 of record NC_088228.1, on the reverse strand, counting down.
TGCTAATGAGCCTGAGGCTTTATTCACGATCCCGGATCCGGGATGGGGAGTATCAAGTGGTTGCATGTTGTTTCATTCCAGAGGTAAGTGTTTATGTTTCTGAATAACAATGAGCAACAGGTAAATGTGCATTTTAAAGTGAGGCATGGGGATGGGCTCTATGCAGGGTTGCCAGCACAGATAGCCTATGGTGTTTTGAGTGTGGAGATTTGGGGCATAAGAGCTTTGCGTGCCCACATAAAGGCGATAGACAAGGTGAGGACACAAAAGCCTGTGGGGGAAATTGAGGTCAACATGCAGGGGTCAATGAGATGCAGACAGCAGAGGCTGGGCCTAGTCATGCCAGGGAAGGTGGTGTAGATGATGCTGGGCCTAGTCAGGTTAGAGATGGTGGGGCAGCTGAGGCTGGGTCTAGTCAGGCTAAGGATGGTGGTGTAGATGAGGTTGGGTCTAGTCAGGCTAGAGATGGTGGTGTAGCGGTGGCTGAGTGTAGTCATGCTATGGATGGTGGTGTAGATGAGGCTGGGTCTAGTCAGGTTAGAGATGGTGGGGCAGCTGAGGCTGGGTCTAGTCAGGCTAAGGATGGTGGTGTAGATGAGGCTGGGTCTAGTCAGGCTAGAGATGGTGGTGTAGCGGTGGCTGAGTCTAGTCATGCTATGGATGGTGGTGTAGTGGAGGCTGGGTCTAGTCATGCTATGGATGGTGGTGTAGATGAGGCTGTGCTTAGTCAGGATATGGATGGTGGTGTAGATGAGGCTGTGCCTAGTCAGGTTATGCTAGTGGATGAGGAGAGTTTAGTGGGGAAGTGTAAGAGACTAGGGGGAGGAGGAGGGTGTCAAGCGGAAAAGGGAAAAGGGGCAGAAGAAAGGAGGTGGGAAGGGAGAGGCTGGTATGGTAAAAGGCACCATGGAACCTGGGGGGGAGGCCCTGACCAGAGAGGAAGGGCAGGTGGTCAGGATGGTGGTGTAGATGAGGCTGGGTCTAGTCAGGTTATGCTAGTGGATGAGGAGAGTTTAGAGGCTGGTATGGTAAAAGGCACCATGGAACCTGGGGGGGAGGCCCTGACCAGAGAGGAAGGGCAGGTGGTCAGGATGGTGGTGTAGATGAGGCTGGGTCTAGTCAGGTTATGCTAGTGGATGAGGAGAGTTTAGAGGCTGGTATGGTAAAAGGTACCATGGAACCTGGGGGGGAGGCCCTGACCAGAGAGGAAGGGCAGGTGGTCAGGATGGTGGTGTAGATGAGGCTGGGTCTAGTCAGGTTATGCTAGTGGATGAGGAGAGTTTAGAGGCTGGTATGGTAAAAGGCACCATGGAACCTGGGGGGGAGGCCCTGACCAGAGAGGAAGGGCAGGTGGTCATGATGGTGGTGTAGATGAGGCTGGGTCTAGTCAGGTTATGCTAGTGGATGAGGAAAGTTTAGAGGCTGGTATGGTAAAATGCACCATGGAACCTGGGGGGGAGGCCCTGACCAGAGAGGAAGGGCAGGCCCTGACCAGAGAGGAAGGGCAGGCCCTGACCAGAGAGGAAGGGCAGGCCCTGACCAGAGAGGAAGGGAGGCCCTGCTCAGAGAGGAAGGGCAGGTGGTCAGGATGGGAGTTGGAGATGAGGAGGAAAGTGAGTCTGAAAAAGTAGACTGATGACTCCTCCTCAATGACAGTCAGTCAAGCAGAGGGGTCAAAGTACACCTTGAGGGAACTGACAAGGTTCTTGAATGAGACCAAGGGGAAAGAGTTAATCTTGAGGGTTTTTTCTGTTCCGAGAAAGTTTGTAAGATCAGTACAACATGCGATGAAAAATGACGGGCATGGTGTCCTCTCACCCAGGAAAAGCTTTAGGTTGAGGTAGTGGGTCACTAAGGGTCTACCTTTAGATGCATAGTTTCGTTCTGGCACTGGGGCTTTTTGAGCTTTGCTATTGGTCTCTTTCTTTGCTGGCTTTTCCCCCACTTCTTATGGAGACTCTCAGGTTGGCTCCCTCAATATAAATATCGGCAGAGATGTGGGAAAGAGGAGTGTGTTGGGTGAATTTAATTTTTTTTACAGGTGTTGTTTCTGCAGGAGATGCATAGTGACGTGGTGAATGAAGTCGATTGGGGGTTCTGGTGGAAAGGGGAATGTATGTTGAGCCATGGGACAAATTTTAGTGCAGGGCTGGCAGTCCTTTTTGTACCGGACACTTTCTGTAGAAGTGTTCTCCTCAAAGGAGGTGTGTAGGGGTAGGCTGCATGTTGTAAAAGCAGAAATTAACAACATGGGTTTTGTCTTTATAAATGTTTATGCCCCTAATACTGAGAGAGAGGGGGGTTCTGTTTGGGTGTCTTAGACAGGAACTCTCACAGGTAGCGCCTGAGGATACGCTGGTGGTCGGCAGGGACTGGAACATAACAATAGATTTTAGGAAGGACAGAAATGGGGAAGAGCCTCATTCGTTGTCATTAATCAGTTTGACCTAGTGGATGTTTGGAGAACTAAACATCCCAACACAAGACAGTATACATGGGTGTATACAAGACAGTATACAAGGTTTTTGGTGGTAGGGTGAGTGCAGCCCGACATGATCGTTTTTACATGTCCAGGAATTGGAGCAGCAGGCTGTTGGGCGCTACCATTCGGATAACCACATAACCATGGTTCGGCTGTCTATTTCACCAGGGCCCCGGCAGGCATCCTATTGGAAGTTTAATGTAAAGCTCTACAAGAACCATTTTTTTGCTCAGGTTTCCAGACCTTTTGGGAAAGGTGGGGGCAGCGAAGAGAGGAGTATGAGTCTCTGAGTCAATTGTGGGAAGTGGGGAATCCAAGTCCAAATTCTGCATTTCTGTCAACAGTATACATCTCTCTCATCCTCAGAGGCTAGGAGAGTATTGGGTGAACTAGAGCGTAGTATTAGTGAGATAGAGGTAGAGATGGTGGGGCATGGCAATGTAGGCCTCCAGGTTAATTTAGCTGAATTACGATGGGACCTGGGCAGTTTATTTCAGGTTAAAGCAAAGAAAGCACTTGTAAGAGCTAGTTTCTCCATGCTCAACGAGTTGGATGCTCCCAGCTCCTTCTTCTTTAGTTTGGAAAGACAGAGCGGTGAAGCCAAGGCATTGTCTGCATTGGGTGACCTCTGGGGAGAAGCGGAACCGAACTGTGGAGCTTTATACTGAGTTGTATAGGGAAGAAATGTGTGATCCTATGTGTGCTCAGGTCTTGTTCACAGAACTCCCTAAACTCTCTCTGGCACAGAGGGATGAAATGGACATTCCGCTATTGTCCCATGTACTGGCAGAGGCCGTAATCCAGATGTCCCCCGGTCGTGCACCTGGGGTCGATGGACTCCCAGTGGAGATTTATTAAAAATTCTGGGGAATATCTGGACTGGACTTATTTTGCGTGTTCGTGAATGCGACAGTGTAGGAGAGTTGCCAAGGAGCTGCTGTCGGGCGGCTCTGACTCTCCTGCCCAAAAAGGGGACTTGTGTGAACTTAAGAACTGGGGTCTGCGGCATTGCTCTGTGCGGACTACAAGATATTTGCCAAGATCCTCTCTAATAGACTGAAGTCTCATCTGGACTCAATAGGACATAAGGAGCAAACATATTGTGTACTGAGACAGTCAATCACGGACAACTTGTTCTTAATCAAGGACATGTTGGACGAAAGGTTCTAATGTGAACTTTGGACTAATCTCTTTAGATCAAAAGAATGTTTTTGATAGAGTGGACCACGAGTACGTGTTTAACCTGTCCCAGCCTGTGAACGGGACCGTTATCATCATCTGACACTAATTAGCATAACGCAACGGACATAAATCTTCCTAGAAAATCTTCCTATTCATGAAAATCACAAGTGAAAAATATTAGAACACAGCTTAGCCTTTTGTTAATCACCCTGTCATCTCAGATTTTCAAAATATGCTTTACAGCCAAAGCTAGACAAGCATTTGTGTAAGTTTATCATAGCCTAGCATAGCATTATGCCCTGCTAGCAGCAGGCAACATTTTCACGAAAATAAGAAAAGCAATCAAATTAACCTCTTGAAACTCTGGGGGCGGTATTTCATTTTTTTGTTGGGATATTTTGTCACGACAAGATGCTAGACTATGCATATAATTGACAAATTTGGATTGAAAACACTCTAACGTTTCCAAAACTGCAAAGATATTGTCTGTGAGTATAACAGAACTGATGTTACAGGCGAAACCCAGATATAAATCCAATCAGGAAGTGCCCCATATTTTGAAAGCGCTGCATGCCAATGACTCCTTATATGGCTGTGAATGGGCTACGAATGAGCTTACATTTTCTACGTATTCCCCAAGGTGTCTACAGCATTGTGACGCATTTTTACGCATTTATGTTGAAGAATAGCTGTAAGGGACTACATTGAGCAAGTGGTCACATGATGGCTCCCGCAGAAAATCTTGCATAAAGTACAGAGGTAGCAATTATTCCAATCGCTTCTTATGAGAAACCAATTGTCCCGGTGGATATATTATCGAATAGATATGTGAAAAACTCCTTGAGGATTGATTCTAAACAACGTTTGCCATGTTTCTGTCGATATTATGGAGCTAATTTGGAAAAAAAGTTCTCAGCCAAACGTGAAGGGCAAACGGAGTTATTTCGCCTACAAAAATAATATTTTTGGAAAAAATGAACATTTGCTATCTAACTGGGAGTCTCGTAAGTGAAAACATCCGAAGTTCTTCAATGGTAAATTATTTTTAACCAGTGTTTCTCCGAGCTCCTATTTTTCCCAGTCTCTGTTTTTTCGTAGCCCTCCTGGTTTTGACCCTTACCTGTTCTGACCTCGAGCCTGCCTATCCCCTGGTACTGTTTGAACTCCTGCCTGACCACTCTGCCGGTCCGAACCTCGAGCCTGCCTATTGCCTGGTACTGTTTGGACTCTGACCTGGTCGCCTGTCACCGACCTGCCTTTAGCCTATCCTTTTTTGTATAATAAATATCGGAGCTCAACCACCTGCCTACTGTGTCTGCATTTGGGTCTTGCCTTGTGCCCTTATAGTACGAACTGGCTATGACAGAACAGCAGACTGGGACCAGCTCCGTCACACTGTATCCCTGCAGGGAGCCACCAATGGGTGGAATTAGGAGCTACTGCTGGACCTTTTGGAAGAGCTTCGTTCCCTGACGAAATGCCACAACCAAGGGTTCAAGGCTATAATGGAGCCAATCAGTGAGTTAACTCATAGGCAGCCTGTCACCTCTGAGACATCCTAACCACCCAGTAACCTTTCAACTACTAGTGGATTTGTTCAATCTACCCCAGCTCCCCGAGAACCCTACTTACCTCCTCCAGAGCATTATACAGGCCATCCTGGTACATGCCGGGCGTTCCTTTCCCAGTGCTCCCTCATTTTCGAACTCCAGCCCTCTTCGTTCCCGTCCGATCGTTCGAAGACGGCGTATTTAATCACACTAATGTCCAAAAGGGCGCTCTCCTGGGCAACGGCTGTGTGGGAGCAACAAACCGCTGTGTGCCATAGCCTGGAGGAATTCATGGCAGTGGGGAAGGTTTTCAACTCTCCGGTGCCTGGGAGGGAGGCGGCTCAAACTACTGCAGGTTCATCAGAACTCCCTTACTGTGGCAGTAGATTTTCTCACATTGGCCGCCGAGAGTTCCTGGAATCCGGAGGCTCTGTTTGACACCATTCTCCACGGACTGTCAAAGGGGATAAAGGACGAGCTCGGGAAATACCATGGGACCTCGATTCCCTCATCTCCCTGGCAATTAGGATTGATGGGCACCTACAAGAATGCCGGTGTGAGAGGAGGTCAGGTCTCGGGAACACTTGTTCGTCTGCTGATGCTGGCGATGGTCCAAAGGAATCGGGAAATCCCCTAAATTTGTATTTCCGAAGAGAGACAAAAACACCCGAGGTTCCCAGAGAATCATCGGCGACGGGTGAATTGGATACTCCTGAGCCCATGCAACTGGGAAGAGCTAGGTTATCGGTTGGGGAAGGCTGAAACTGTTGTCTGTACTGTGGATGGGTGGGACATTATATAGCCACTTGCCCAGTTAAGAAACCATTTTCTTTAGTGGGTACAAGTACTCTGGTGAGCCAGACTGGGAGTCCCCTAATTTCCATCACCCGTCCACCTATTTTTGTGATTCTGCTGTGGGGAGACCAGTCTAAGTCTCTCTGGGTGCTCATTGACTCTGGGGCTGATGAAATTATTATGGATGCTACCATGGTTTCTGAATGAGGTATTCCCACTCAAGTTCTCTGTGTCCCCATGGATGCAAGGGCAATGGACGGCGGCTCTATTGTAAAATTCACCCATAGCACAGTGCCCTTTCATATATGGGTATGAGGAAACCACAGTGAGATCATACAGTTCCTCCTCATCAATGTTTTTTTTCTCCCTCCATGTTCCTGTGGTTTTGGGATTTTCTTATCTCCAGAAACAAAATCCTGTTAATGACTGGACCATGAGCTCCATCCTGGTTTGGAGCCCATTTTGTCATTCTCATTGCCTAAAAGCTGCACAGCCATTCTTGAGACGTTCCCCTCAGGACGTAAGCAAATCCATGGATGTCTCTGCCGTCCCCACTGAGTACCATGACCTCCTGGAGGTCTTCAGTGAGGCACAGGCTACATCTCTTCCCCTGCACCGTCCTTATGATTGTGCTATTGATCTCCTCCCAGTCACCCACCACCTCGTGGTCATCTATATTCTCTATCCAGGCCGGAGACCAAGGCCATGAAGGAGTACATAGAGGAGTCTCTGGCTACTGGAGGCATCCGTCAATCTGCGTCTCCTGCCGGCGCAGGGTTTTTCTTTGTGGAGAGGGACAAGACCTTACATCCGTGCATTGACTACCGAGGTCTGAATGTTATAACAATCAAGAATCGTTACGCCCTACCACACCTTTCCTCGGCTTTTGAACTGGACCTTTGGAATGCCTAACACCTGTTTCAGATACGCAAAGAATATGAGTGGAAGACAGCCTTTAACACAGCCAGTGGACATTATGAGTACCAGGTCATGCAGTTTGGACTCACCAATGCCCCCGCTGTCTTGCAGGCTCTGGTAAACGATGTGCTCTGGGATATGCTAAACAGTTTTGTGTTCATCTACCTTGATGACATGCTGTTTTTTTCCCAGGATATCCCCAAGGACAATTTCTTTATGTCAGATTAGTCCTTCAGCGCCTCCTGGAGAACTGTGACAGCCGAGAAGTGTGTGTGTATGTGTGTGTGTGTGTGTGTGTGTGTGTGTGTGTGTGTGTGTGTGTTCCACCTTGCTACAATTTCCTTTCTGGGATATGTCATCAATGATGGAAATGTCAAAATCGATCCTGAAAAAGTGAAAGCAATGGTAGTGACCTCAACCTATGTTCATGCAGTTACAACATTTCTTGGAGTTCGCTAATTTCTACCTGTGTTTCATTCAGGGCTACAGCACCCTTGCTCCACTCAATTCTCTCAAAGTACCATTCATATGTTCTCCAGCGGTCAACAGAGCCTTCGTGGATCTGAAGCATTTGTTCACCACAGCACCCATCCTCATCCATCTGTCCCATCAATTTGTGGTAGAGGTTGATGCTTCTGATGTAGGAGTGGGGGCAATCCTGTCCCAGTGATCTGCCCAGGACCAGAAGCTCCATCCCTGTGCATTCCTGTCCCATCGAATCAATTATGCAGAGAGGAACTATGACATAGGCAACCGAGAACTCCTGGCGGTCAAGATCATGCTGGAAGAGTGAAGGCACCGACTGGAAGGTGCAGAACAGGCATCCTTGGTTTGGACCGACCATAAAAATGTGGAATATCTCCGTACAGCCAAGCGCCTTAACTTCTTCGATATAGGGGGCGCTCTTTTAATTTTTGGATAAAAAATCGTTCCCGTTTTAAACAAGATATTTTGTCACGAAAAGATGCTCGACTATGCATATAATTGACAGCTTTGGAAAGAAAACACTCTGACGTTTCCAAAACTGCAAAGAAATTATCTGTGAGTGCCACAGAACTGATGCTACAGGCGAAACCAAGATTAAATTTCAAACAGGAAATGGCCCAGATTTTGAAGGCGCTGTGTTCCAATGTCTCCTTATATGGCTGTGAATGCGCCAAGAATGAGCCTACACTTTCTGTCGTTTCCCCAAGGTGTCTGCAGCATTGTGACGTATTTGTAGGCATATCATTGGAAGATTGACCATAAGAGACTACATTTACCAGGTGCCCGCTTGGTGTCCTCCGTCGAAATTACTGCGTAATCTCCAGCTGCGTGCATTTTTCCAATTGCTTCAGAGGAGAAACCCAACTGCCACTAATTATTTATCATCAAATAGATATGTGAAAAACACCTTGAGGATTGATTCTAAACAACGTTTGCCTTGTTTCTGTCGATATTATGGAGTTAATTTGGAAAAAAGTTTGGCGTTGTAATGACTGAATTTCCTGGGTTTTTTCTTAACCAAACGTGATGAACAAAACGGAGCGATTTCTCCTACACAAATAATCTTTTTGGAAAAACTGAACATTTGCTATCTAACTTAGAGTCTCCTCATTGAAAACATCCGAAGTTCTTCACAGGTAAATGATTTTATTTGAATGCTTTTCTTGTTTTTGTGAAAATGTTGCCTGCTGAATGCTAGGCTTAATGCTATGCTAGCTATCAATACGCTTACACAAATGCTTGTGTAGCTATGGTTGAAAAGCATATTTTGAAAATCTGAGATGACAGTGTTAACAAAAAGCTAAGCTCGTGAGTGAATATATTTCTTTCATTTCATTTGCGATTTTCATGAATAGTTAATGTTGCGTTATGTTAATGAGCTTGAGGCTATGATTACGCTCCCGGATACGGGATGCTCGACGCAAGAAGTTAACTACAGGAAGGCCCGGTGGGCTTTAGTGTATACAAGATTCAACTTCACCATTTCCTATCTCCCAGAGTACAAACATGTGACGCCTGATGCCCTCTCTCGCCTATACAGTTCCTCTGCCCCACCCTTGGTCTACGAAAACATTCTCGCTACCTCATGCCTTGAGGCTTCAGTGGATTGGCGTATTGAAACCTTGGTCCGCAAGGCACACCGTTCCCAGCCTGAACCTGAAGGGCTAACCGGTTATTTGTCCGTAACTCAGTCCTGTCCCGGGTCCTGGAATGGGCTCATTCCTACAGGCTGACCTGTCCTCCAGGTTCCCGTCGTACCCTAGCCTTCCCCCGACAACGTTTCTGGTGGCCCACAGTGGTTCCTGACGTGTCTGCCTTCGTTGCCACATGCACAGTAAGTGCTCAGAACAAGACTCCACGGCAAGCTCCTTCAGCCACTACCTGTCCGTCATCGTCCCTGGTCTCATATCTCTCTGGGCTCCATCCGTCTGATGGCAATACAGTCATTCTGACTGTAGAGGACCAGTTCTCCAAGGCCGCCCATTTCATCCCTCTGGGTGGAGTATTCCCGGAACACCCTTTCCTGTTCAGCCACGGAACTCTCCCCCTTTGAGTGCTCTATGAGTGCTCACTCTTCCCAGAACAAGAGCAGGACGTTTTTCAATGAATGATGCACATTTAGCTGTAACCTTTGGGTTAAGAAAGACAGAAAGGAACGGGAGAAAGAAAGGTGGTGAAGGGGGAGGAGGACAGAAGAGGAAAAGAAGGTAGCTACTATAATTGTGCATTTAAATTCCAGGAATCGTTGAGAGAGAAAAAAGGGAAAAAGATTCAATAAAGTTGTTGGTGAGTTTGATGGGTCTACAGAAAAGCATTAAGAGGTGCTGTAGGGGGGATGGGACCAATGTTAACACAGATTGGAGGGAGTAAGAAGCGGAGGAGATGGAGGGGAGATTAAAAGATGACTTGTCTTCTACAGGTTTCCTTCGCGCAGCGACTGTATGCCAGACTGAGCACCCCGTCCACCCGCCACCCCTACTCTGTCACGAGCCCGCCTGCTTCAGACAGTCAATGAGAGACAAAGACGAAGAGAGGTTAAGAGTTCTTTTGCAAAAAAAAATTAAAACAAACCAAAACCTATAGAAGAAACTCAGCGGAAATCTGGAAATACCATCCAACACAATACTGAGTGAAAAATGTTCAGTCTGAAGCTCCTTCTGAAGCCAAAAAAGTAAATGACAATCTCTATGTCACGCCTGCTCCCACTCTTCCCCCCTGGTACTCGAGGGCGCCAGGCTGCCCTGCATTACACACTCCTGCCACCATCTTTACGCACACCTGCCTTCCCTCGTCACATGCATCAGCGATATTGGACTCACCGAGACTCAATCACCTGTTTATTACCTCCCCTATATTTGTCAGTTCCCCAGCTCAATTCCCTGCTGCTGCATTGATTGTAATCTGTCTTTGTGTTTCCCAGTTCTGACGCTGTTCCTGTCCTTTTGAATGTCCGTTCCTAATTAAATTTCAACTCTCCGTACCTGTTTATCTTCGACAGCGTCGTTCCTTACAGAATGCAGCAGCCATCAAATGAAGCATCGGGGAGTTCTGTCGGTTTGGTTGGTGGCGACGTCGGGTCCGGGGGTCACCGCCGATAGCACCGGGGGTGACTAAGCCAGCTCGTCGGGCTTCCACGTCCTAGCTGGCTCGAGAGGTTTCCCCAATCACGCGTCAGGCCTCAGCCTGGTGGTCAGGTTTATACGCCCAGCCGGCTTGTCAGACTGCTACGCCTCAGTGGGATTGACAGGCTTTCATGCCTCAGCCGGATCATCAGTTTCCTATGCCTCAGCCAACTCGAAGTGCTTTGAGAGACTAGTCAAGGATCACATCACCACCACCCTACCTGACACCCTAGACCCACTCCAATTTGCTTACCGCCCCAACAGGTCCAAAAACGATGCAATCCCAATCACACTGCACACTGCCCTATACCATCTGGACAAAAGGAATACCTATGTAAGAATACGGTTCACTGACCACAGCTCAGCATTCAACACCAATATACCCTTCAAGCTCATCATCAAGCTGGAGGCCCTGGGTCTCAACCCCGCCCTGTGCAATTGGGTCCTGGACTTTGACGGATTGCCCCCAGGTGGTGAAGGTAGGAAACAACATCTCCACTTCACTGACCCTCAACATTGGGGCACCACAAGGGGGCGTGCTCAGCCCCCTCCTGTTCTCCCTGTTCACCCATGACTGCGTGGCCATGCATGCCTCCAACTCAATCATCAAGTTTGCAGACTACACAATATTAGTGGGCTTACTTACCATCAATGACAAGACAGCCTACAGAGGTGAGGGCACTCGGATTATGCTGTCAGGAAAACAACCTCTCACTCAACGTCAACAAAACAAAGGAGATGATCGTAGACTTCAGGAAAAAGCAGAGGGTGCACCCCTCTATTCACATCGAAGGGACAGTAGTGGAGAAGGTGGAAAGTTTTAAGTTCCTTGGCGTACATATCACGGACAAAACGGAAATGGTCCACCCACACAGACAGTGTGGTGAAGAAGGTGCAACAGTGCCTCTTCAACCTAAGGAGACTGAAGAAATTTTGCTTATCATCCAAAACCCTGACAAACTTTTACAGATCCACAATCAAGAGCATCCTGTCGGGCTGTTTCACAGCCTGGTACGGCAACTGCACCGCCCTCGACCGCTAGGCTCTCCATAGGGTGGTGCGGACTGCACAACTCATCACCAGGGGCAAACCATCTGCCCTCCATGGACACCTACAGCATGGCTAGAGGTTCCGCTAGCAGAAAGTTTCGACAACATCCGGTGAAATTGCAGAGCGCGAAATTCAAAATAAATGATTAGAAATGTTTAACTTTCATACAATCACAAGTGCAATACACCAAAATACAGCTTAACTTCTTGTTAATCCAGCCACAATGTCAGATTTCAAAAAGGCTTTACGGCGAAAGCAAACCATGCTATTATCTGAGGACAGCACCCCATCAAACAAACACATGGCAGTCATATTTCAACCCGCCAGGCGCGACACAACTCAGAAATAACAATATAATTCATGCCTTACCTTTGAAGATCTTCTTCTGTTGACACTCCAATATGTCCCATAAACATCACAAATGGTCCTTTTGTTCGATTAATTCCGTCGTTATATATGTCGATTTATTTAGCACGTTTGATTCAGACATTCACCGGTTCCAACACGCCCCTTCATGACTACACATTGTCATGACGTTGGCCTGGGGGTAGGTTTATGACAGTCATAAATACCTCTTCCCCCTTTTTCCTCTCTACCCTACTGATGTGACATTTGCAAACCCTTTGGTTAACATAGAGATTCTGGGAACATCAGAAGGTGGGGGGAAATGAACTATATTCTGGTAATGCGACCAATTGAACATATGCGGTGGTACTTAATGAATATGATGTCAATTCGGTTGTCATCTGAGACATTCTCATCAATGATAAGATGACATAAACTCTACAGTGGAAAGTCTACACATCAGAGTTATCGGATTCAAATGGAATTGTTGTTAAATTTAAATGTTTGAATATGAAATTTCAATTGATTTTAGCTTCTAAAATGTGACATATGGGTTTTCATAAGACAGGGATCTGCTCAATCAGTGGCCCGCCCCTGTGAAGGGACATGGGCTATAAAACTTTTTAAACACGCCCTACTCTCCCTTCCTATATTAACCCTTGACTACAATATAACCTCCTGTTCCGAGGATGTAGGACGACGGTCCGATTTCAGAATGGTTCAGATAATAACTACAGAATGAAGCCAACATCAGCCTGAGATTTGATTGTGAATGGTTTGAACTTTGAACTCTTAATTACTACAGAAGTGATACCTCCTAGCCGTTGAGTTAGCAACAGCAGTTGCAAACGCAGGTTAGGAAGGAATAGACAGAGTATCCCGTCAACCACACAACAACGTTACTACAACGTATCCAATTGACAACCAGAGACATTCTTCAAAGGACTCGGTTGGGCAACACAACCTTCCATCTACCACCAACCTACCGAAGTGAAGCTTAGAATAAATATTTATTGCATTTTCCTTTTCCAAATAGGCGGTAATTTAGAATGCATAACTGTATTTACGATAGCACAGCTTCGCCATTGTTCCTCAGTCTCCCACTCTTTCACTCAAACCCAGACCCTTTTCTTTTGTGTCACAAGCTGTCATATCTGTCCCGCCCGCTAGGGACGTTTTCCTTTATGACGTCATTTGTAATCAAGTTATGATTGAATTATAAGAATTATAAGAAGAACTAGGACAAAATACAAACCCTCCAACCCAAAATGGCCTGTGGTGTTGGTGGGATCCTACATGAAATGCGAAAATAAACAGACCACAAATTCCAATTGGCTATACTTAAACTCTTTAACATCATATTCCCCAATTTTTGGAACCAAGGACTGATAACCCCAATCCACAAAACTGGAGACACATTTGACCCCAATAACTACCATCAGCATCAACAGCAACCTTGGGGAAATCCTCTGCATTATTATCGCCAGCAGACTTGGACATTTCCTCAGTGAAAAAACTGTACTTATCAAATGTCAAATTGTCTTTTTACCAAATTACCATATGACAGACCACGTATTCACCCTGCACACCCTAATTGACAAACAAACAAATACAAACAAAGGCATAGTTGTCTCATGCTTTGTTGACTTCCAAAAAGCTTTTGACTCAGTTTGGCATAAGGGTCTGCTACACAACTCTATGGAAGTGGTGTTGGGAAAAAAACATACAACATTATGAAATCCATGTACACAAAGAAGAAGTGTGCGGTTAAAATTGGCAAGAAACACAGACATTTATTTCCACAGGGCCATGGGAGGAGACAGGGATGCAGCTTAAGTCCCACCCTCTTCTACATTCATATCAACAAATTGTCAAGAGCACTAGAACAGTTTGCAGCACCCGGCCTCACCCTACTAGAATCTGAAGTCCAATGTCTACTGTTTGCTGATGATCCGGTGCTTCTGTCCCCAACCAAGGAGGGCCTAAGGCAGCACCTAGATCTTCTGCACATATTCTTTTAGACCTGGGCCCTCAGTAAGACAAAAATAATTGTGTTCCAAAGGTCCAGTTGCCAGGACCACAAATACAAATTACAACTAGACACCATTGACCTAGAACACACAAAAACAAGATATACCTCAGTCTATACATCAGCGCCGTCGGTAACTTCCACGAAGCTGTGAACGATCTGAGAGACATGGCAAGAAGGGCCTTCGTCAAAAGGAACACAAAAGTTGACATATTAATTAACCTCTTGGAACTCCCCATCCCGGATCCGGGATTGTGACTAAGCCTCAGGCTCATTAGCATAACGCAACGTTAACGATTTCTGAAAATCGCAAATAAAATTAAAATAATGCGTTTGCTCTCAAGCTTAGCCTTTTCTTAACAACACTGTCATCTCAGATTTTCAAAATATGCTTTTGAACCATAGAAATTGACTAATTTGTGTAAGAGTATGCAAAGCTAGCATAGCATTTTGTGTAGCATGTAGCACGCAACATTTTCACAAAAGCCAGATAACCAAATAAATAAAATCATTTACCTTTGAAGAGCTTCTGATGTTTTCAATGAGGAGACTCCCAGCCACATACCAAATGCGCAGTGTTTCCTGAAAGCGTCTGTGTGTAGGAGAAATCGTTCCGTTTTCTACATTGCGCCTGGCTACCGAAACGAACCGAAAATGCAGTCACCTACAACGTGAAACTTTTTCCGGATTAACTACATAATATCGACCGAAACATGGCAAACGTTGTTTGGAATCAATCCTCAAGGTGTTTTTTCACATATCTCTTCATTGACATGCAGTTCATGGAAGCTTGCTTCTCTCTCTGTGCCCCATGGAAAAATAGTGGCAGGTGACTTTTGCGCACCAATTTCGGCGCAGGACACCGGGCGGACACGTGGTAAATGTGGTCTCTTATGGTCAATCTTCCAACGATCTGCCTACAAATACATCACAATGCTGCAGACACCTTGGGGAAACGACAGAAAGGGCAGACTCATTCCTCTTGCGTTCACAGCCATATAAGGAGATCATGAAAGACAGAGCCTCAAAAATCCTTGTCATTTCCTGGATGCCAAGTCATCTTGGTTTTGCCTGAAGCTCACGTTAAAGGGCACGCACAGAGAAGATATTTGTATTTCTGGACACGTCAGAGTGTTTTCTTTCGAACAGTAGCAATTATATGCATAGTCGAGCATCTTTTTGTGACAAAATATCTTGTTTAAAACGGGAACGTTTTTCTTCCAAAAATGAAATAGCGCCACCATAAGTGTAAGAGGTTAAGATCTGGATAGAAATACTTCAAATCGGTTATACAACCCATTGCCCTTCTTGGTTGTGAGGTCTGGGGTTCGCTCAGCAACCAAGAATTCACTAAATGGGACAAACACCAAATTGAGACTCTGCATACCGAATTCTGCAAAAATATAATCCATGTACAGAGTAAAGTACCAAATAATGCATGCAGATACTGTTACACAGAGCGTAATTGGGCCAATACCTGCTATTATCCAATTCCAGAAAAAAGCATATAAAATTGAACGCCACCTAAAAGGAAGTGATTCCCAAGCCCTCCATAACAAAGTCATCACCTACAGAGAGATGAAACTGGAGAAGAGCCCCCTAAGCAGGCTGGTCCTGGGGATCTGTTCACCAACACAAACCGACCCCACAAATCCCCAGGACAGCAACACAATTAGACCTGACCAAATCATGAGAAAACAAAAATATAATTACTTGACACATTAGAATGAATTAACAAAAAACAGAGCGAACTGGAATGTTATTTGACCCTATACAGAGAGTACACAATGCAGAATACCTGACCACTGTGACTTACCCAAACTGAAGGAAAACTTTGACCATGTACTGTACAGACTCAGTGAGCATAGCCTTGCTATTGAGAAAGGTCGCCATAGGCAGATCAGGCTCTCAAGAGAAGACAGGCTATGTGCATACTACCCACAAAAAGAGGTGGGAACTGAGCTGCACTTCCTAACCTTGTGCCAAATGTATGAACATATTAGAGACATATTTCCCTCAGATTATACAGACCCCACAAAGAATTTGAAAACAATTCAAATTTTGATAAACTCCCATTCCCATTTGTGAAATACCACACTGTGCATTCACAGCAGCAAGATGTGTGACCTGTTGCTACAAGAAAAGGGCAAACAGTGAAGAACAAACACAATTTTCAACACAACCTATATTTATATTTATTTTCTATTTTTTGGTTTAACTATTTGCACTGTATATACTATTTGCACTGTATATAGACATAATGACATTTGAAATATCTTTATTGTTTTGGAACTTGTGTGAGTGTAATATTTACTGTTAACTTTATATTATTTTTTCACTTTTGTCCATTTCAGTTGCTTTGGCAATGTTGAAATATGTTTCCCATGCCAATAAAGCACATTGAATGTAATTATTTTGAGCAAGAGAGAGAGAAAGAAAGAGAGAGAAGGGAAAAAAAGGAATCATTACATCACAACAACTGCGCCAGTAATGAGGATTCTCAGACATCAGTCAATTGGTCAACCGATCAATCAGTCTGTATTTAGTAGGCACAGAGAGTGTCTTCCAGTCAGACTGGCTGGCACAAACACAGTGCACCTATGGGACACTCAGGCTAGGTATATCCGCTGGGTGAAGGTTAGACCATTAACTCAGCTGAAATTAAATTACTGGCATCCATGTGTTATATCAGTCTGAGAAACAGATACTTACTTGTTGAGATAATTACACAAACAAAGCAAATGTGATAGACAAAGACCAAGAGAACAAGAAAGAGAGAGAATGAGAGAGAGCAAAAGAGGGAAACATGATATTATTTAGCTTTAACTGAAAAAGAAAGAAGAAAACATCTAGTATCCTTGAATAGTCTTATTTGAAATGTGAAGCATATTATGAATGTTAACAATTATTTGTCACATGCACAAAATACTGTATACTTTATTGTGAAATGTTTACATATGAGCCCTTTCCCAACAACGCAGAGTTAAAAAGTATGACAATTTTGCGGGGGAAAAAAGGAAATAGTAACACAATAAAATAACAATAACAAGACTATATACAAGGAGTACCGTTAATGAGTCAATGTGCTGCGGGTATGAGGTAGTTGAGGTAATTACTATGTACACATACAGTAGCTAGGGGTAGAAGTGACTAGGCAATCAGAATAGATAATAAAGAGTGTAGCAGCAGTGTGTGTATGTGTGATTGATTGTGTGTGTGTGTGTGTGTTGGAGTGTCAGTGTTGTATGTTTGAGTGTGTGGGTAAAGGTTTGTGAATGTAAATAGTCTGGGAAACCATTTGATTACCTGTTCATCAGTCTTACTGTTTGGGGGTAGAAGCTGTTCAGAACCCTAACCCATTTGGTCCCAGACCTGGCGTTTCCGTGTAGTATCAAAGAGGACAGTCTAGGACTTGGGTGGCTGGATTCTCAGCCTTATATAGATGTCCTGGATGGTAGGGAGCTCTGCCCCAGTACTTGGCCTTACAAACTCTCCTCTGTTGCACCTTACGGTCGGATGCTAAGCAGTTGCCATACCAATCAGTGATGCTGCCAGTCAAGATGCTATCAATTGTGCAGCTGTAGAACTTTTTGATAATCTGAAGGCCCATGCCAAATCTTTTCAGCCTCCTGAGGGGGGAAGAGGGGTTATCGTGCACTCATCACAACTGTGTTGGTGTGTTTGGACCATGATATGTCCTTAGTGATGTGGACACCGAGGAACTTGAAGCTCTCGATCTGCTCCACTACAGCCCTGTCGATGTGAATGGGGGCGTACTCGGCCCTCTGTTTCCTGAAGTCCAAGACAAGCTCCTTTGCTGACATTGAGGAAGATTATTATTCTTTTTTTTGTCACATACACCGGATAGGTGCAGTGAAATGTGTTGTTTTACAGAGTCAACCATAGTTGTACGTCTCCCCTAGAATTAATGAGGGTTAAGTGCCTTGCTCAAGGGCACATCAACAGAATTGTCACCGTTGTCTTGTGCCAGGTCTCTGACCTCCTCCCTACAGGCTGTCTCCCGGTTTTCGGTGATCAGGCCTACTGCTGCAGTGTTGTCGGCAAATGTCATGACGTTGTTAGAGTCAAGTGTAAAAGTTTTAAAGAGATTTCAGTGTGTCTGGCAGTGTGTCTGGCAGTGACACATGTAGTAGGATCCCCTGTGTGCCTGTCCTGCAGCCATTGATATGTGCTAACCAGCCCTGCACAACCACCGGATCCATATCACCTCAGCTCTCCATCTCTCCACCTCTTCTTTCCCTCTCACTGTATTTCACTCCCTTTTAGTCTTCATCTGTCAGACTCTCTCTCTCCAACTCTCCATCTACTTCCTTCCTCTGTCTCTCTCTCTCTCTCTCCTCTTTCCATCCATCCCTCCTCACAACTCTTTATATCCTTCTCTACTCTTCAGTATAAATGGGCTCTTAAGGTAAGTGCCCAAAGTGGTTTTGGTGCAGCATGACCTGTATAACATGACTGACCGTCAAGCTGCATATGGTTTTGAAGAATGTTGAACAAACTTTCATGTGGATCTGTCCCATAATAGCAGTTTTGGAGAAGAGGAGGAGGACAATGAGAAGGGGTGGGGGTTTCTGAGTTTCATATTCTCTCTGCATCTCATCTTCAGTCTCATGATCGAGGCCCTATCTAACTCTCTCCTTCTCTCTCCTATACCACCCAGACTTTCACTACAACCACACCATGCTTCAAAACAGACTAAAGACGGAGATGGTGAACACTACGGGGATACAGACTAAGAGTGGTTACCCAACTGTCAATCAGTCCTAAAGGACTACACCCCTTCTGTAGACAGGCACTGTAGGCCCACATTATGATATGTATTGTAGTTCCTCCACCCACAACCCAGGTATTATTAATGGTCTCCTGGCTATGGCCTGATGGATGGATGGGGATTAAAAGACTAATGTGAGGGTCGGCTGACCTCCAACTCAGACTGACTTTAAAGGCATGGAAATGAACCAGACAGACAGACAGACAGACAGACAGACAGACAGACAGACAGACAGACAGACACACAGACACACAGACACACAGACAGACACACAGAGAGGTGTAGGTAGAGCAGTGTCCGATCCTTTTAAGTACTTAACTTCTTTGATATAGGGGGCGCTCTTTTAATTTTTGGATAAAAAACGTTCCCGTTTTAAACAAGATATTTTGTCACGGAAAGATGCTCGACTATGCATAAAATTGACAGCTTTGGAAAGAAAACACTGATGTTTCCAAAACTGCAAAGATATTATCTGTGAGTGCCACAGAACTTATGCTACAGGCAAAACCAAGATGAACTTTCAAACAGGAAGATTCTGAAGGCGCTGTGTTCCAATGTCTCCTTATATGGCTGTGAATGCGCCAGGAATGAGCCTAAACTTTCTGTCGTTTCCCAAGGTGTCTGCAGCATTGTGACGTATTTGTAGGCATATCATTGGAAGATTAACCATAAGAGACTACATTTACCAGGTGTCCGCTTGGTGTCCTCCGTCGTAATTATTATTATCTCCATCTGCGTCCACATTTTCCATTCGGTTCAGAGGAGAAAGGCAACTGCCACAAATGATTTATCATCGAATAGATATGTGAAAAACACCTTGAGGATTGATTCTAAACAACGTTTGCCATGTTTCTGTCGATATTATGGAGTTAATTTTTGAAAAAAGTTTGTCGTTGTAATGACTGAATTTTCGGGTTTTTTTCTTAACCAAACGTGATGAACAAAACGGAGCGATTTCTCCTACACAAATAATATTTTGGAAAAACTGAACATTTGCTATCTAACTGAGAGTCTCCTCATTGAAAACATCCGAAGTTCTTCAAAGGTAAATTATTTTATTTGAATGCTTTTCTTGTTTTTGTGAAAATGTTGCCTGCTGAATGCTAGGCTAATGCTATGCTAGCTATCAATACCTCTTATAGAAATGCTTGTGTAGCGATGGTTGAAAAGCATATTTTGAAAATCTGAGATGACAGTGTTGTTAACAAAAGGCTAAGCTTGTGAGTGAATATATTTCTTTCATTTCATTTGCGATTTTCATGCATAGTTAACGTTGCGTTATGCTAATGAGCTTGAGGCTATGATTAAGCTTCCGGATACGGGATTGCTCGAAGCTAGAGGTTAATAGAGCCAGTGGCCCACCCTCAGACCATCAAACTTAACCCAGAGAGAGCAGGTAGTGTTAAGTAGAGTGGTGTCCAAACCCCGTAACCATTTAACACACACAGACACACACACACCTGGAGTAGACACACAC
This sequence comes from Oncorhynchus masou masou, assembly GCF_036934945.1. Lineage (NCBI taxonomy): Eukaryota > Metazoa > Chordata > Actinopteri > Salmoniformes > Salmonidae > Oncorhynchus > Oncorhynchus masou. The sequence continues at coordinate 45,010,673 of NC_088228.1, read as the reverse complement.
ACAAATAGACAAACTCTACTCTTTACCCCCAAACTCACATAACAGTCTTACTCTACCTCACCATTCATACACATTCCTCTCTACACCCCCCACCTCTTGTTCCGAAACAGAGCTGGAATTATTGATGCCCCCAGGGCCGGCGCACAGTGCTAACAGTGCTAAAGTGATGGAGAAAGATTGTCTAAGACTATGGACATGAGCCTTCACCTCAGAGAGAGGGTAAGAGAAAGAGAGGAGAGAGTGAGAGGGGGGAGAGCTGTGCAGAGAGAATATAGACACTGCATTGCATTGTTCTTTCCGCCACGGTTGTAGGATAAATTATTTCATTATGAATGGTTAAGAAATGGTGAGATAAGAAAATAGGACGTGGGTTCTATTGGTGTTAACATAATTACAATTAATATGTTTAAATAAAAGGTTTGGGGCCGTTTCTCCTCTGCCTCAAATGGGTTTTTGTCACCTTCAGTGAAATCTGATGAAAGCCTCATAACGCTTTAATTTGTCATGGATTTGAATAAATCTCCCACAGAAATTATCACAGCGCCCCGCCCCATCCCCTCACCCATGACCAAAATACTAGATTCTGATAAGAAAGAAAAAGAAACTGAGAAAAAAGGTCTCTCACACTCTATCTCATCCCTCTGTCTTTCACTCTGAGAGGCATAGAGCTAGTGATGGTGGAAGGAGAGGAGACACAGCGAAGCAAATATTTCTACATTTGGCTCTATACTCCAGAATCTTTGGTTGGAGATCAGTATAGAATGTCACCTTTTATTTGAGGGTATTTTCAAACAAAGGCCTATCTGTTTTATGGTTTAGAAATTAAAGCACTTTATGTACAGTGCCTTCAGAAACTATTCACACCCCTTGACTTTTTCCATATTTTGTTGTCTTGCAATGTGGGATTAAAATTAAAGTAACACAAATAAAATGAGATTTTTCACATTCACCGAATATAACAAAAGTAGACATTAGGGTGATATGCTAACTTACAAGCCCTTAAAAGGTTTCTTTAAGACATGATCTCAAACATGCACCCGTCACAAATGTCAGACCATGTTGTAAACTCTGATATACGTGACTCGTTTCAGGATACTAGGCATATGTCACACGTCACTACTTCAAAGGAGAGGCATTTGAACGTAATCAGAGATTTTTTTAATCAAAATGCGCTTTTTGGCAGAAATGTCTTCTGGGACATGTGAACTTTCATTTGCCTTAATAGCAAACGTGTATGCCATCTGTAAATACGAGTACAATTGTTAAATTACGAGCCTAGTCGGTTTAGCCAAGGAAAAAGCCATGATTGGCTGAGATAATGAAGGGCTGGACATGCAGAGAGATGAGTCTGGATTGATCTGCCATGTGGCATGCTTTTGTTTATAACATGAATTTCTCAGTATGTTTAGGTAATCCTTTCTATAGTGGCTTTTTTTAAAGATATCACGAAGAACTGCAAAATTGTTTCTAATGCTCTACACTTTCTGGAAGACCAATTTTAGACATTTTACAGCTAACCTACAAGAATTACATGGACTTGCTCCTCTGTTTTGGTCCTGCCGTATATACCTACACGTACCCTACGGTCACAAGACGCAAGCCTCCTAATTGTCTCTAGAATATATAAGTAAACAGCTGGAGGCAGGGCTGTCTCCTATAGAGCTCAAATTTTACGGAATGGTCTGCCTATCCATGTCAGAGACGCAGACTTGGTCTCGACCTTTAAGTCTTTACTGAAGACTCATCTCTTCTGTAGGTCCTATGATTGAGTGTAGTCTGGTCCAGGGGTGCAAAGGTTAATGCCAAGTAACTGGAGCAAAGAACCACTCTTGCGGTCTCTGCCTGGCCAGCTTCCCTCAGCTCCCTCACTCTGCCTTTGACCCCATTACGGGGGCTGAGTCACTCGCTTACTAATGCTCTTCCATGCCGTCCCTAGGAGGTGTGCATCACTTGAATGGGTTGAGTCACTGACGTGATCGTCCTGTCCGGTTTTGCACCCCCCTCGGGCTCATGCGGTCGAGGAGATCTTCGTGGGCTATACCTCATCTCAGGGTAGTAAATTGGTGGTCTGTTGATATCCCTCTAGTGGTGTAGAGGCTGTGCTTTGGCAAAATGGGTGAGGTTATATCCTGCCTGGTTGGCCCTGTCCTGGGCTATCACTGGACAGGGCCACAGTGTCCACAGACCCCTCCTGTCTCTGCCTCCAGTATCTATGCTGCAATAGTCTATGTGCCGGGGATCTAGGTTCAGTTTCAACAGTTCTGTCCGCGGCTATGGAACCCTAACCTCTTCACTGGACATGCAACCTTGTCCCGGACCTGCTGTTTTCGACTCTCACACTACCGCACCTGCTGTCTCGTCCTCTGAATGCCCGGCTATGAAAAGCCAACTGACGTTTACTCCTGAGGTGCTGACCTGCTGCACCCTCTACATCCACTCTGATTATTATTTGACCCTGATGGTCGTCTATGAATGTTTGAACATCTTGAAGAACAATCTGGAATTAATGGCCATGTTCTCTTATAAGCCTATTTCCTCTCTAGGTTTCTTCCTAGGCTCAGGACTTTCTAGGGAGTATTTCCTAGCCACGTGATTCTACATCTGCATTGCTTTCTGTTTGGGGTTTTAGGCTGTGTTTCTTTATAAGCACGTTGTGCCATCTGATTATGTAAAGAGGGCTTTATAAATACATTTGATTTGAATTTGATTTAAATCAGTGGATGATAGCTAATGAGAGGGAGAAAATTCTGGTGTTTGATTGCAAATATGCGGAGTGAGTCGAAAAGATGACACATTGAAGGCTGTTGTATAAAACACCTGTCTCCGGATTAGCTACATCTTCAAACTAACGGCAACCATGGCATCCATGACAGAGAGTGAGAAGCGTTCATCCTGGTATACGGGCAAGAGATTCTAGCTAGCTATGTTTAATATATTATATGTTTCTAATTTAGTCAGACATTTTTAATTTCAAGTTAAAGCGTACTGCTTGGTCACTAGCTAACATTACGTGTATGATCTGTGTAGTAATAGTATTTGTATCTCAGATTGATTTGCATTGCTAGTTGTAGCCTAATGTTAGCTAGCTACCTAACAATTAACCTAGTTGTTTAGATTTAGCTACCTTAATTAAGATTCATGCAGGTCAGAAACGTTAGGAGTTGGGATTATCTTTCATTGTTTAATAAGAAACTAACAGTTTACAGACGATAGGCAATTAAGGTCACAGTTATGAAAACTTAGGACACTAAAGAGGCCTTTCTACTGACTCTGAAAAACACCAAAAGAAACATGCCCAGGGTCCCTGCTCATCTGCGTGAACGTGCCTTAGGCATGCTGCAAGGAGGCGTGAGGACTGCAGATGTGGCCAGGGCAATAAATTGTAATGTCCGTACTGTGAGACGCCTAAAACAGCACTACAGAGAGACAGGAAGGACAGCTGATCATCCTCGCAGTGGCAGACCACGTGTAACAACACCTGCACATAAACTGTACATCCGAACATCACACCTGCAGGATAGGTACAGGATGGCAACAACAACTGCCAGAGTTACAGCAGGAACGCACAATCCCTCTTTCAGTGCTCAGACTGTCTGCAATAGGCTGAGCGAGACTGGACTGACGGGCTTTTAGGCCTGTTGTAGGGCAGGTCCTCACCAGACATCACTGGCAACAACATCGCCTATGGATCGTTCTGTGCATGATTTCCTGCAAGACAGGAATGTCAGTGTTCTGCCATGGCCAGCGAAGAGCCCGGATCTCAATCCCATTGAGCACGTCTGGGACCTGTTGGATTGGAGGGTGAGGGCTAGGGCCATTCCCCTCAGAAATGTCTGGGAACTTGCAGGTGCCTTGGTGGAAGAGTGGGATAACATCTCACAGCAAGAATTGGCAAATCTGGTGCAGTCCACGAAGAGGAGATACACTGCAGTACTCAATGAAGCTGTTGGCCACACCAGATACTGACTGTTACTTTTGATTTTGACCCCCCTTTGTTCAGGGACACATTTTTCCCTTTCTGTTAGTCACATGTCTGTGGAACTTGTTCAGTTTATGTCTCAGTTGTTGAATCTTGTTATGTTCATACAAATATTTACACGTTAACTTAAGTTTGCTGAAAATAAATGCAGTTGACAGTGGACGTTTCCTTTTTTGCTGAGTTTATATAATCACCTATGTTGTGTAAGATCCGTTTATCAACTTACGTTTTTGTGAGCATTACAAGTTTTGAACTTATGCTATTTATGGCCTGTGCGCCTCATTGACCTGAGCTCATACAACACATTTTTGAGTAAAAAAAGCACAATATATGGATTGCTTTGACTATAACAAATACTCAGATGAAATATATTCTGCTATTTATCACAGACTAATTCACTGTCCGTTTTCTGGCCTCTCTGCTCCTCACCAGTGTCATGATCAAAGATATGATCAAGAGCCTCACATACGGTATATCGTTTGGTCATTGTGCTGCCACAGAATAAATTGTGAGCAAGGCCTTTGTTTGTGAGAATGCCAGCAGGTGTGGTTCCGGTGGGGGAAAGATTCTATTGGGGAAAGGTTCCAGTGGGGGATGCCATGGAAGCCGAGAAGGGGATGGAGGTGTGTGTGTGTGTGTGTGTGTGTGTGTGTGTGTGTGTGTGTGTGTGTGTGTGTGTGTGTGTGTGTGTGTGTGTGTGTGTGTGTGTGTGTGTGTGTGTGTGTGTGTGTGTGTGTGTGTGTGTGTGCTCAAACACACATGCATGTGGGGGTCTGGGAGAGGAAGTGTGTTCATCTGATGAATGGGCATGTGCCTGAACTTAATTTTATAATCTCATTGTAGTCTCACCCATTAATTTCTAATGACCGGTCATTTTTGACCGGGTACACCACTGGTATACAAAAGTTAAATAAAACACACAAAATGTAATGAAAATCATCCAAATATATTTTCTGTGTTCAGATACCCTGTGTGGACAACGTCATGGAATCTTATGATAATCAGATTAAATGAACTAAATTTTTCAGAGAGAAAACTTGTAAATCGTTCCAATTTGACCGGAACAGGAGGGTTAAATGAAAGTTGTTGTGGTGAAAGGTGTGGTCGCAGAATCAGAATTCTTTAGGTAACATTGATAAATAAGATGCTTTATCAATTTTCACAACTATGCTTATGTGGTTAACAGCCTTTCCACGGGTGCATGTTTATTAATTGTTTATGGTTCATTGAACAAGCATGGGAAACAGTGTTTAAACCCGTTATAATGAAGATATGTGAAGTTATTTGGATTTTTATGAATTATCTTTGAAAGACAGAGTTCTGAAAAAAGGAAGTTTATGTATTATGTATTATTATGGATCAATATAAGGTGTCGGTCATTTTGGACCGGGAACACAGAATTAATTAACATGAAAATAACACTACAGGAGGGCAACTTATTGAATCTGTCTTTCTCTTCTCTCAATATTGAAATACACATTAAAGGAGTGCGTAGCTCTTATACACTAGTTACTTTTTACTGTGACCGGTGATGAGCCCTTGTCACGATCGTTGGAAGCATACTCGGACCAACGTGCAGCGTGATCTGGGTTCCACATCTTTTTATTTAATGTAAGTGAACAACACAACAATAAAGAATAAACAAAACGTAAGTGCGTGGAGTGCTAACATGCAACTACACATAAACAATATCCCACAAAAATGCTACTTAAATATGATCCCCAATTAGAGACAACGATACCAGCTGCCTCTAATTGGGAATCATACAAAATCACCAACATAGAAAAACAAAACTAGAACCCCACATAGAAATAATAAACTAGACTAAACCCCCAGTCATGCACTGACCTGCACCACCATAGAAAATAAGGTCTCTCTATGGTCAGGATGTGACAGCCCTTAACATGAAACCTGCTGCTTATTTCAACCTGCTCCATTCCATTTGACTGGTTTTCATTTCATCCTAATATTTTCTCTCATTTCATCTCAAGCTTCTTTTTGGCTTGTAATGTTTGTAACCAACTATAAACATTGCCTCTAGTCAACATACCTGTTAAATGACAGATAAAAGTGAGTTGGTACTGGACTGTATGGTTCATTCCAGTTCTGATCCTATGTTTTTCAACCAGCGTAGAGACCGAGGCACAGAGACACAGCCAAGGAGAGGCCTTGTTAAATATTCATATTAAAGACTGGTGGCGCTGAATGTTTGATCCCCTTCCAGGAACAGGTGGGGTTAGTGGGTTCTGCTTCTCCCCTCCCCCAGGACAGAGCCGCTAGGTCTGGGCAGAGGCCCTACCCGCTGCCCCTGTCTGACCACATGTCCAGGCCAGCGCCATTGACATTAGCACAGATCAATGGTGTTTTACTTATTCATCTCAACAGCCTTCAGTACAGTCCCAGCGGCTTTAGTTTGCTCTGAACACTGGTCTCAGGATTGACAGAGACACCTACTTATTTATGTGACATACACTGATAGAACTGGTGGTACGAGAACTGTTTGCTTGTTTTCATTATTTAGCTTTTTTGTTCTTTATACTTTCCTAGTATGTTGTCCACATCATCATTATTATTATTATCATCATCATCAGCACCCTTATCATCTTCGTCATCATTATCATCATCGTTATCCTCATCACTACCATTATCATAATCCTCAGCAGCAGCAGCAGCAGCTAGTGTTAGCGATAGAGACAGTAGGATTCAGTGGTTGGTCTGTTTGCAGTCTGATTGGATGAGGCACAGTAGGAGGATACAAGCTGACGTGTTAATTTAGGACCAAACTTAGAGAGCACAGAAGGCCTGGTGCAACCGCCAAGAAAAACCTCCACCTGGGGATCGGAGGAAAACTAACCAGGTCATAGCCCAAGAACCCCTACTGGGGCCTCCCCTCAGCTGGGATCAGAGGAAGAGTCATCAAGACCCTTCAATCCATTCCCAGACTGGGAGCTGTCAGATGAAAATCTCAGGGAAGGGACCCTCAGTCACAAGCTCAAAGGCTAGTTTGGAACGGCCCAGGTGGATGATCGCACTCTCGCCCAAGTAGATGGATGGTCCTTGGGGTGAGTGAATTGAGTGAATTGAGATATCATCACTTTGTGATTAAGAGGCAGTTGTTGTTTATGCTAAAAAAGTAAATTCTAAAGTTAACAAACTGTTGTTGGTCCCAAAGCAGTATATCCTCACCGTATTACATTTAGCCCACTCACATATCCCTGGAGCCAACCTGGGGTTCAGAAGACAAAGGACAGGATCCTAGGAGTCTTCTACTGGACGGGAGTGGTAAGAGCAATGGAGGACTATTGCCGGTCGTGTTGAAAATTCCAACTCACTGCACCTAAACCAAAAATCTTCAAAAATCCTATCATGTCCCCTTTGAGAGAATTGAAATGAATCTGGTGGGGCCCCTGGTGAAGTCCGCCAAAGGGCACCAATACATTCTGGTGATTCTAGGCTATGCCACCTGATACTCAGAGGCCATTCCCCTAAGAACTATGACCTCAAAAAGTATTGCTAAGGAGCTGGTGATGTTCTTCAGCCTAGTGGGAATAGCCAAGGAGATCCTCACCGACACCCTTCATGTCCCGGATCATGCGGAATTGTGCAAACTCTTGAAGGTAAAACAAATCCGCACTTCTGTGTACCACACTCAGACAGATGGGCTAATTGAAAAGTTTAATAAAACCTTAACACTTCTTAGGGCTGCAATCCCGTTAATGGGATCGATATGACAACAGCCATTGAAAGTGCAGGGCGCCAAATTCAAAACAACAGAAATCTCATAATTAAAATTCCTCAAACATACATGTGTCTTATACCGTTTTAAAGGTAATCTTGTTGTTAATCCCAACACAGTGTCCAATTTCAAATAGGCTTTACAGCGAAAGCACCACAAACGATTGTTAGGTCACCACCAACTCACAGAAAAACACAGCCATTTTTTCAGCCAAAGAGAGGAGTCACAAAAATCACAAATAGAGATAAAATTAACCACTAACCTTTGATGATCTTCATCAGATGACACTCATAGGACTTCATGTTACACAATACACGTATCTTTTGTTTGATAAAGTTCATATTTATGTAAAAAAAATCTCTAGTTCCAAAAACATCCGGTGATATTGCAGAGCCACATCATTTTACAAAAATACTAATTATAAATGTCGATGAAAATACAATTGTTAGACATGGGAATATAGATATACCTCTCCTTAGCCTGTTAAACCTCTTGAAACTCCCCATCCCGGATCCGGGATCGTGAATAAAGCCTCAGGCTCATTAGCATAACGCAACATTAACGATTTCTGAAAATCGCAAATAAAATGAAAATAATGCGCCTGCTCTCAAGCTTAGCCTTTTCTTAACAACACTGTCATCTCAGATTTTCAAAATATGCTTTTGAACCATAGCAAATCACTAATTTGTGTATGAGTATGCTAAGCTAGCTTAGCATTTTGAGTAGCATTTAGCACGCAACATTTTCACAAAATCCAGATAACCAAATAAATAAAATCATTTACCTTTGAAGAGCTTCGGATGTATTCAATGAGGAGACACTCAGTTACATAGCAAATGTTCAGTTTTTCCTGAAAGAATCTTTGTGTAGGAGAAATCGCTCCGTTTTGTACATCACATTTGGCTACCGAAACGAACCGAAAATTCAGTCACCAAAACGTCAAACTTTTTCCGAATTAACTCCATAATATCGACCGAAACATGGCAAACGTTGTTTGGAATCAATCCTCAAGGTGTTTTTTCACATATCTCTTCATTGATATGCAGTTCGTGGAAGCCTGCTTTCCCCTCGGAATTGCATGGAAAAATAACAGCAGCTGAAAAAGATGCACCAATTTCGACGGAGGACACCAGGCGGGTTCCTAGAAAATGTAGTCTCTTATGGTCAATCTTCCAATGATATGCCTACAAATACGTCACAATGCTGCAGACACCTTGGGGAAACGACAGAAAGGGCAGGCTCATTCCTCTCGCATTCACAGCCATATAAGGAGACAATGGAAAACGGAGCCTCAAAAATCCTGCTGGTTTCCTAGTTGCCGTTTCATCTTGGTTTTGCCTGTAGCTCCTGTTCTAGGGCACCCACAGACAATATTTCTGCAGTTCTGGAAAATTCAGAGTGTTGTCTTTCCAAAGCTATCAATTATATGCATAGTCGAGCATCTTTTTGTGACAAAATAGCTTGTTTAAAACGGGAACGTTTTTCATCCAAAAATGAAATTGCGCCCCCAGAGTTTCAAGAGGTTAAGCCTACCCCCGACTTTTTCGAACATTCTGTTAAAAATTGCGCAACATTTCAGCGTCCTGCTACTCATGCCAGGAATATAGTATATGCAAATGATTAGTATGTGTGCATAGAAAACACTCGGACGTTTCTAAAACTGGTTAAATCACGGCTGTGACTATAACAGAGCCTGTGTTTCATCGAAAAGCGCAAGAAAAACTGATGACTGAAAACTGGAAAAAGTATCAATGTGTCACTTGCATGTATTGTTTATGGGAAACCAAATTACATAGGGCTGAGATTGCAAGTCCTACAGCTTCCACACGATGTCGCCAGTCTTGTCAATTGCCTGGGCTTTGTTTCTTGGTCAAACGAGTAAGAGAGAGCCCATTCCTTCCGGTCTCCGACAGGATGTTTTGGAGGACAAATTTTCGACCATGACTTCAAGACTTGGAGCTATTGAATACACATCGCCCCGTGATCAATTTGATAGATTATTAACGTTTACTAATACCTAAAGTTGGATTACAAAAGTTAATTTAAAAAAATGACGTTGCGTTTTAAAACACTGTTTTTCCTGGATCACACACTTTTCATAGATCGATGTTTAGGGTATATATGGACCGATTTAATCGAAAAAAAGACCCAATAATGATGTTTATGGGACATATAGGAGTGCCAACAAAGAATCTCGTCAAAGGTAATGAATGTTTTATATTTTATTTCTGCGTTTTGTGTAGCACCGGCTACGCTAATTCCTTTGTTTATGTCCCCTTCTGGTATTTCGGCGTGTTGCCGGCTATCAGATAATAGCTACTCATGCTTTTGCCAAAAAGCATTTTACAAATCTGACTCGTTGGCTAGATTCACAACGAGTGTAGCTTGAATTTAGTACCCTGTATGTGAATTTTAATGAATGTTTGAGTTTTAACGAGTGCTATTAGCATTTGGTGTAGCGCATTTGCATTTATTGTTGGCAAGGTGGGACGCAAGCGCGTCGGGTTGCCTAGAGAGGTTATTAATGCAACCGCTGTGTCAGATTTCAAAAAAACTTTAAGGAAAAAGCAAACCATTGCAATAATCTGAGAATGGTGCTCAGAAGAAAAAAATGTATCCGCCATGTTGGAGTCAACAGAAATCAGAAATAACATTAGAAATATTCCCTTGCCTTTGATGATCTTCATGAGAATGCACTCCCAGGAATCCTAGTTCCACAATAAATGTTTGTTATGTCCAAGTAGCTACTTTTGTTAGGGCGTTTAGTACATAAATCCAAACGCTCGTGACGAAAACTTAAAAAAGTTATATTACAGGTCGTATAAATATTTCAATCTAAGTATAGAATCAATCTTTAGGACGTTTTTATCATAAATTTTCAATAACGTTCCAACCGGAGAATTCCTATGTCTGTAGAAAAGCCATGGAACGCAGGTCGCTATTATGTGAAATGCGAGTGACCAGGACCTGGCTCTCTACCAGACCACTGACTCAAAGAGCTCTCATCCGGCCCCACATCACAGTAGAAGCCTCATTCAAGTTTCTAAAGACGGTTGAAATCTAGAGGAATTCTTAGGAAGTGCAACATAACCAATATCTTACTGTGTATTCAATAGGGGCTGGGTTGAAAATTGACCAACCTCAGATTTCCCACTTCCTGTTTGGATTTCTTCTCAGGTTTTTGCCTGCCATATGAGTTCTGTTATACTCACAGACATCATTCAAACCGTTTTAGAAACTTCAGAGTGTTTTCTATACAATACAAATGATACTATACATATTAGCAACTGGGACTGAGGAGCAGGCCGTTTACTCTGGGCGCCTCTGGGCACCTTTCATCCAAGCTACTCAATACTGCCCCTGCAGCCATAAAAAGTTAAAGAGCATGCTCCATAAGGTAGACCAGGATGGAAGGAACTGGGACCAGTTGTTGCCATATTTGCTATTTTCCATAAGGGAAGTGCCCCAGGCGTCCACTTGATTCTCCCTTTTCAAGCTCCTCTGTTGATGACAACCCCAGTGCATCCTGGAAATTGAAAATGAAACCTGGGAGAGTGAGCCAAGCCCACATCACAGTCTCATCGACCATGTAGCTGAAATGGGTGATCAGATGCAGAAGTTGTAGCTAATGGTAAAAGAGCATATGGCCCAAGCCTAAGAAAAGCAGATGAGGGTCTATGGGGAGCTCAACCCAGATAATTCCAGAACGGGGAGAGAGTTCTGGTAATGGTACCCACAACAGAGAATAAGTTCCTGGCCACCTGGAAGTACAAGATCCTCGAAAAGTTGAGTCCAGTGAATTGCGAAGTTTTGAAGCTAGGGTGCCAGAAGCCAGTGCAAATGTACCACTTTAACCTTCACAAAAAGTGGCATGCAAGAGAGGCGTTGCTTGGTGTTGCTGTGTCCCCTGTCCGCACAGAAGCGGCTCGAGAGGAGGTTTCCATCAGCACCCAGCTTACAAAACTACAGCGGAAAGAGATGGGGAACTAGTGGAGCAGAGCAGGGACATCTTCTCTCCCCTCCCAGGGCGTGACACCTTGACGCACCACCACATCCACACAAAACCCGTAATGAAGGTAACATTACGGCCTTATAGGGTCCCAGGTGGCCATCAAAAAGGAGGACCAGAAGCTAAAGATGGGGTTATCGAGCCATCCCAGAGTAAATGGTGCAGCCCGGTCATTTTAGTGCCAATGCCAGACGGTTCGTTAAGGTTTTGCAATGACTCCGAAAACTAAATGAGATATAATTATGTTATGCTTATCCTATGCCCTGTGTAGATAAACTGATTGACCGCCTTGGCAGCGCCCGGTATATCAGCACCCTGGATCTTAGTAAGCGGTACTGGCAGGATCCCCTGGCTCCAGAGGGAGAAGAGTGAGAAGAAGGCCTTTGCCTTGCCTACAGAGCTGTACCGTTACACAGTTCTATCCTTCCGCCCGCATGGAGCTCTAGCTACTTTTTAGAGGCTAAATGATAGGGTCCTGAGACCCCACAGTGAGTACACAGCAGCATATTTGGATGACATGATTATGTACATTATGTATGCCCTAACTGGGAATCTCACGTGAAACAGCTCCACACTGTCTTGGATGCGCTTCACAGAGTGGGTCTAACCGCCAATGCAAAACAATGCAGATTGGGACTTGAGGAAGTAGAGTACCTTGGCTTCACCATTGGGAGGAGTAACAACAAACCGCAAGAGAAGAATGTTCAAGCCATCCGACAGTGGCCACGGCCCAAAACCATGTAAAAATATTTGAGGGGCTAACCAGCTATTAGTTTAGTTGCATAGTTAGGTTAATTCCTAACTGTAGCTGGTCCTCTCACAGAACTGACCAAAAAGACACAGCCCAATGAGATCAGGTGGACTGACAAGGAGAAGAAGCCTTCTAGAACCTGAAGGAGGCGCTGTGCTCCGAATCGGTCTTGGTGATGCCAGATTTTGGGAGAGAGTTGGTGGTCCAGACTGATGCCTCCAACACAGGTTGGAAGTGATCTGGTCCCAAGAAATACGAGTGGAGAAGCATCCCATCCTATATATCAGCCTGAAGCTGTTTACCCGAGAGACCAAATAAAAACAGTGGAAAAAGAGTGGCTCGCAGTGCAGTGTGCATTGAATAAGTTAAAGTACTACCTCTGGGATGACACTTTACTCTGGTCACAGACCATGCTCCTCTGGTATGGATGTCCAGGAGCAAGGAGACCAATGACAATGACCAGTAGGTTTTGAACCGGTCTGTGGCCAGATCTGTTTTTGTCTCTGGGGCAGTAGGAGCTGAAATGCTGAGCCCTCCAACGTTGAATGGGATATCGGACCCAACGCGACAAGAACCTACTGGACATTACTTGGCTGTAGACCTGACCCCAGTAAGGACAAGCCTGTTGAATTTCTGTTTTCTTTTATACACTGGTAAACAGATTAGCTGTCCGGTAGTAGAGAGGGACCGGAAGAACCGTGCAGAAAGGCTCAAAGAATAGCTAGATTTTTGGTGTGGTTTTGTTTCCCAGCGCTGTGGCATATTCTGTTTATTTTCCTGAATAAAAGTCCTGGGTCGTTTCCATGGAGAGAGGTCCATCTTGGTCTAAGCTTACTTTACATTTGTCACTTTTGGTTCAGCTGGGCCTCCCCTGTCCGCTACAGTACTTTAACACCACTCTTCACCTCTGGACCATTTAGTAGATACTTAAACCTCGTAGGATTTTGACCTGTCCTTCCCTCTAAAGCCCCCATTCCCCACCCTCTCCCTGCCCTCCCCCTGCAATCCAGAGCAGCAATAATACACAGCCAATCAATAGTAACGGTTCTCATGATAATTCATAACATTAACTTGCGCTCAAAGGCCCTGTGGGTTGGGAAAACATAGGTCGATAGGCAGGGAGGCGATGGAGTTACAGTCCCATGTCTCCTAGAGCTACAGCTGGAGAGTCAGGAAATACCTTGCAAAAGCAGAGTTCTAAGATCCCATGACAAACAACCACAGAGGCAGGCCAAAGTACAATCAAAGTTTCTTTATTAGAAAGTCAGCATTTACAACAATGACCATGCACAGTATCAATACAGATTAGAAATATATAAACGGGCTAGGAATTACGGCTCTAGGCCAACTATGAGCACCGCGACAAACGAAGACAGTGGTTGAATCACTCACGGAGTGTCACGCCCTGGTCGAAGTATATTGTGTTTGTCTGCATTTATTTGGTCAGGCCAGGGTGTGACATGGGTTTATTGTCAAATCAAATCAAATAAAATTTTATTTGTCACATACACATGGTTAGCAGATGTTAATGCGAGTGTAGCGAAATGCTTGTGCTTCCAGTTCCGACAATGCAGTAATAACCAACAAGTAATCTAACTAACAATTCCAAATCTAATTTCTTATACACAGTGTAAGGGGATAAAGAATATGTACATAAAGATATGAATGAGTGATGGTGGAGAACAGCATAGGCAAGATAAAGTAGATGGTATCGAGTACAGTATATACATATGAGATGAGTATGTAAACAAAGTGGCATAGTTAAAGTGGCTAGTGATACATGTATTACATAAGGATGCAGTAGATGATAGAGTACAGTATATACGTATACATATGAGAGGAATAATGTAGGGTATGTAAACATTATATTAGGTAGCATTGTTTAAAGTGGCTAGTGATATATTTTACATCCTTTCCATCAATTCCCATTATTGAAGTGGCTGGAATTGAGTCAGTGTGTTGGCAGCAGCCACTCAATGTTAGTGGTTGCTGTTTAACAGTCTGATGGCCTTGAGACAGAAGCTGTTTTTCAGTCTCTCGGTCCCAGCTTTGATGCACCTGTACTGACCTCGCCTTCTGGATGATAGCGGGGTGAACAGGCAGTGGCTCGGGTGGGTGTTGTCCTTGATGATCTTTGTGGCCTTCCTGTAACATTGGGTGGTGTAGATGTCCTGGAGGGCAGGTAGTTTGCCCCCGGTGATACGTTGTGCAGACCTCACTACCCTCTGGAGAGTCTTACGGTTGTGGGCGGAGCAGTTGCCGTACCAGGCGGTGATACAGCCCACCAGGATGCTCTCGATTGTGCATCTGTAGAAGTTTGTGAGTGCTTTTGGTGAAAAGCCAAATTTCTTCAGCCTCCTGAGGTTGAAGAGGCGCTGCTGCGCCTTCTTCACGATGCTGTCTGTGTGAGTGGACCAATTCAGTTTGTCTGTGATGTGTATGCCGAGGAACTTAAAACTTACTACCCTCTCCACTTCTGTTCCATCGAGGTGAATAGGGGGGTGATCCCTCTGCTGTTTCCTGAAGTCCACAATCATCTCCTTAGTTTTGTTGACGCTGAGTGTGAGGTAATTGTACTGACACCACACTCCGAGGGGCCTCACCTAGTCACTGTTGGCCGTCTCGTCGTTGTTGGTAATCAAGCCTACCACTGTTGTGTCGTCCGCAAACTTGATGATTGAGTTGGAGGAGTGCGTTGCCGCGCAGTTGTGGGTGAACAGGGAGTACATGAGAGGGCTCAGAACGCACCCTTGTGGGGCCCCACTGTTGAGGATCAGCGGGGTGGAGATGTTGTTGCCTACCCTCACCACCTGGGGGCGGCCCGTCAGGAAGTCCAGTACCCAGTTGCACAGGGCGGGGTCTAGACCCAGGGTCTCAAGCTTGATGACGAGCTTGGAGGGTACTATGGTGTTAAATGCCGAGCTGTAGTCGATGAACAGCATTCTCACGTAGGTATTCCTCTTGTCCAGATGGGTTAGGGCAGTGTGCAGTGTGGTTGAGAATAAGTCGTCTGTGGACCTATTTGGGCGGTAAGCAAATTGGAGTGGGTCTATGGTGTCAGGAAGGGTGGAGGTGATATGGTGATATGGTCCTTGACTAGTCTCTCAAAGCACTTCATGATGACGGAAGTGAGTGCTACGGGGCGGTAGTCGTTTAGCTCAGTTACCTTAGCTTTCTTGGGAACAGGAACAATGGTGGCCCTCTTGAAGCATGTGGGAACAGCAGACTGGTATAGGGATTGATTGAATATGTCCGTAAACACACCAGCCAGCTGGTCTGCGCATGCTCTGAGGGCGCGGCTGGGGATGCCGTCTGGGCCTGCAGCCTTGCGAGGGTTAACACGTTTAAATGTTTTACTCACCTCGGCTGCAGTGAAGGAGAGACCGCATGTTTCCGTTGCAGGCCGTGTCAGTGGCACTGCATTGTCCTCAAAGCGGGCAAAAAAGTTATTTAGTCTGCCTGGAAGCAAGACATCCTGGTCCGTGACTGAGCTGGATTTATTCTTATAGTCCGTGATTGACTGTAGACCCTGCCACATACCTCTTGTGTCTGAGCCGTTGAATTGAGATTCTACTTTGTCTCTATACTGACGCTTAGCTTGTTTGATAGCCTTATGGAGGGAATAGCTGCACGGTTTGTATTCAGTCATATTACCAGTCACCTTGCCCTGATTAAAAGCAGTGGTTCGAGCTTTCAGTTACACGCGAATGCTGCCATCAATCCACGGTTTCTGGTTAGGGAATGTGTTAATCGTTGCTATGGGAACGACATCTTCAACGCACGTTCTAATGAACTCGCACACCGAATCAGCGTATTCGTCAATGTTGTTGCCTGACGCAATACGAAACATGTCCCAGTCCACGTGATGGAAGCAGTCTTGGAGTGTGGAATCAGCTTGGTCGGACCAGCGTTGGACAGACCTCAGCGTGGGAGCTTCTTGTTTCAGTTTCTGTCTGTAGGCAGGGATCAGCAAAATGGAGTGGTGGTCAGCTTTTCCGAAAGGGGGGCGGGGCAGGGCCTTATATGCATCGCGGAAGTTAGAATAACAGTGATCCAAGGTTTTGCCAGCCCTGGTGGCGCAATCGATATGCTGATACATTTTAGGGAGTCTTGTTTTCAGATTAGCCTTGTTAAAATCCCCAGTTACAATGAATGCAGCCTCAGGATGTATGGATTCCAGTTTGCAAAGAGTCAAATAAAGTTTGTTCAGAGCCATCGATGTGTATGCTTGGGGGGGAATATATATGGCTGTGATTATAATCGAAGAGAATTCTCTTGGTAGATAATGCGGTCTACATTTGATTGTGAGGAATTCTAAATCAGGTGAACAGAAGGATTTGAGTTCTTGTATGTTTCTGTGATCACACCACGTCTCGTTAGCCATAAGGCATACGCCCCCGCCCGTCTTATTACCATAAAGGTGTTTGTTTCTGTCTGTGCGATGCTTGGAGACACCCGCTGGCTGCACCACCACCGAGAGCGTCTCTCCAGTGAGCCTTGTTTCCGTGAAGCAAAGAATGTTACAGTCTCTGATGTCCCTCTGGAATGCTACCCTTGCTCGGATTTCATCAACCTTGTTGTCAAGAGACTGGACATTGGCGAGAAGAATGCTAGGAAGTGAGGCACGATGTGCCCGTCTACGTAGTCTGACCAGAAGACCGCCTCGTTTCCCTCTTTTACGAAGTCGTTTTTTTGGGTCGCCGGCTGGGATCCATTCCGTTGTCCTGGTTGAAAGGCAGAACACAGGATCCGCTTCGCGAAAGTCATATACTTGGTTGTACTGATGGTGAGTTGATGCTGATCTTATATTCAGTAGTTCTTCTCAACTGTATGTAATGAAACCTAAGATGACCTGGGGTACTAATCTAAGAAATAACACGTAAAAAAAAACAAAAAACTGCATAGTTTCCTAGGAACGCGAAGCGAGGCGGCCATCTCTGTCGGTGGCCATCTCTGTGGTGTGTTTTGTCTTGGGGTTTTTGTTAGGTATTGGGTTTGTGGCTTAGTGGGGGTATCTAGCAAAGTCTATGGCTGTCTGGAGTGGTTCTCAATCAGAGGCAGGTGTTTATCGTTGTCTCTGATTGGGAACCATATTTAGGCAGCCATATTCTTTGAGTGTTTTGTGGGTGATTGTTCCTGTCTCTGTGTTTATTGTCACCAGATAGGCTGTATAGGTTTTCACACATTTATTGTTTTGTTTAGTTATTTCATGTCGAGTTCATTTATTAAAGAACATGAATGACCACCACGCTGCATTTTGGTCCGCTTCTCTTCCACCAGACGAAAGCCGTTACAGAATCACCCACCACAACAGGACCAAGCGGCGTGGTAACAGGCAACAGCAACAGCAGGAGCAATAAAGAGAGGAATGGACATGGGAGGACGAATTGGACGGAGAAGGACTCGGGGCTCAGCCTGGAGAATATCGCCGCCCCAAAGAAGAACTGAAGATGGCGAAAGCTGAGAGGCGCTGGTATGAGGAGGCAGCACGGCGACGCGGATGTCCCTCTCTGTGCATGTCACTACCAAATCTGTTGCTAATAAACTAGGGAATATTTTCCAGAATTTTACCAAGAGACAGACGTGTGTGTGCGTTCTTGTACTTGACATGCTTCCCGCAATCAACCCAGACACAGTATCTCCTGCCCCTTGGGGACCTGTATGTGAATCAGTCAAGCCTCTGGTGATTTTAGATCAAACACACATCTATAAAACCAGACTAATACACTGACTGTGAGTACCCGGCTTCCAGGAGTGTATTCCCAAAACAACCCAAAATGGTTAAGATGATTGGTCTGCTGTCATCAAGCAAAGTAAGTTGTGATCAAGTTGTCTTGAGTCAGTCTATATGTGAAAGGCTGGTTAAAGATAACAAAATACTCGGTGTCTGTCTACGTCTGTTTGTGTCTCTCTGTGTTTTCTTTGTCATTTTAGTGTGTGGACAGGGTCATAGAGGATCCATTATAGCAATGATACAGGGGCGGCAGGTAGCCTAGTGGGTAGAGCGTTGGACTAGTAACCGAAAGGTTGCAAGCTTGAATCCCTGAGCTGACAAGATACAAATCTGTCATTCTGCCCCTGAACAAGTGTGATGGCTCTCCTCGGGGGAAGGAAGAGTGGATCAAAGTGCAGCGTGGAAAGTGTTCATGATATTTATTTTCAAGAAATACTCAAACAAAAATAACAAATCCAAAAAAATAAAAGTGAACAGTTCCGTCAGGCACAGACACTAAACAGAAAATAACATCCCACAAAACCCAAACGGAAAATGACAACTTATATATGATCCCCAATCAGAGACAACGATAGACAGCTGCCTCTGATTGGGAACCACACTCGGCAAAACAACAAAGAAATAGAAAACATAGATTGCCCCACCCACGTCACACCCTGACCTAATCAAACATAGAGAATAAATAAGGATCTCTAAGGTCAGGGCGTGACAGTACCCCCCCCCCCCCCCCACAAAGGTGCGGACTCTGGCCGCAAACCTGAACCTCCCACTTCGGTGGGGCCTCCGGACTGGGGACAGTCACCGGAGGCTCTGGACTGGGGAGCCGGAACAGGTCTCACCGGATTGAGGAAACGTACTGGAAGCCTGATATATGGAGCTGCCAGGAGTGCTGAGCCGGCACAATCCGTCCTGGCTGAATGCCGACTCTAGCACGGCAACTGCGGGGAGCTTGCACAGAGTGCACCGGGCTGTGGATGTGCACTGAAGGCACTGTGCTTAGAACCGGAAAACGTGGCACTTGAACCGTGACCAACTCCTCATTGTATTTACAGGGAGTTGGTTCTCGTTCACCCCTTAGTTCCGCTCGCCAACCACAAATATTTTTCTGGGGCTGCCTCTCGTGCTTCTGTCGTTGAGCTAACTCTTTGTATAGTCGCCGTTCCGCTCTCGCTGCCTCCATCTGCTCCATTTGACGGCGATACTCCCCGGCCCGTGTCCAGGGTCCTTCTCCCTCCAGGATTTCGTCCCATGTCCAGTCCTCCTGGCCACGCTGCTTGGTCCTTTTTTGGTGGGATCTTCTGTTACGGCTGTCGTTTGTGGAATGACCGGACCAAGGTGCAGCGTGGTAGGCGTACATCGTTCTTTTTCTTGATGACACCAAAAGCTAAATAACAACGACAAAAAGAAAGTGCACAGGTCTGTAAGGCAAAATAAACTATACAGAAAACAAGATCCCACAAAACCCAAAAAGGAAAATGACAACTTAAAGATGATCCCCAACCAGAGACAACGATTGGGAACCATACTCTGCCAAAAAGAAATAGACCATACTCTAACACAAAGAAATAGAAAACAGATTTTCCCACCCGAGTCACACCTTGACCTAACCAAACATAGAGAATAATAAGGAGCTCTAAGGTCAGGGCGTGACAACAAGGCAGGTAACCTGTCAATGAAAATAAGAATTTGTTCTTAAGTGAGTTGTCCCAGCTTTCTCTCTCTCTCTCTGTTTCCTGTCTCTAGAGGTTATTTTAAAGACAATACCTAGGTCAATCACAGTGGAGTTGTTTAGAACTAGCTGTGGCTCACTGATTGAGAGTGACATTGACCCAATTAACAAACTTGATTAAGAATGACACGGCACAACCTTCTCTTCTTAGTCTCCTCCCCTCCACTCCCTTCCCTTCCATACACAAATACTCCCTCTCACCCCCCATTCGTTCCGGAACTTCTCTTTAAATCTCATGCATCTCCCCATCCTCCTTTATCCCAATTGTTCTCCACTGTCTCTCTGATCTACCCTCACTCTTCTCTCCAACCTATCTTATCTTATTATCTTTCTCTCCTCTTTGATTATATCCCTAGTCTCTCAGATTTGAAGGAGTGTGTGTGTGTTTCAATGTGTGTCTGTGTGTGTCTTGTGATGAGGCTGAGAGAGGATTGCCATGGCTGATGATCTAATAAGACCACAACTCGTTTATCAACACTCCCCTCAGCCCCTCTCCCAAACCCGGTTAGTATCAGTGCCATGGTTACTTGAATGAAGTCTTCTCTGGCTCCTCCTCATCTCTACACCCTGAGAGCTTGCCAGTCTGGCCGTGTAGAGCTGCTCCTGGATGGGGTGAGACTCGTCGTGGGTGGGGGCTCCATTTCAGTTTCGTGACAG
The DNA here is from genome assembly GCF_036934945.1 of Oncorhynchus masou masou. NCBI lineage: Eukaryota > Metazoa > Chordata > Actinopteri > Salmoniformes > Salmonidae > Oncorhynchus > Oncorhynchus masou. The sequence continues at coordinate 44,990,078 of NC_088228.1, read as the reverse complement.
AACTAGCAATGAGGATGTACACTGCTCTTTCCATGACATAGACTGACCAGGTAAAACCAGGTGAAAGCTATGATCCCTTATTTATGTCACTTGTTAAATTCACTTCAATCAGTGTAGATTTGTATTTATTTTTTACCTTTATTTAACTATGCAAGTCAGTTAAGAACAAATTCTTATTTTCAATGACAGCCTAGGAACAGTGGGTTAACTGCCTGTTCAGGGGCAGAATGACAGATTTGTACCTTGTCAGCTCGGGGGTTTGTACTTGCAACCTTCCGGTTACTAGTCCAATGCTCTAACCACTAGGCTACCCTGCCGCCCCAGATGAAGGTGAGGAGACAGGTTTTGTCATCTGGAGGTGAAACATGGAGAGATGGGGAGGAAGAGTGCAGTTTAAAGGTTTGTCATAACTGGCACAATTCTATAATAAATACATATTAGAATAATAATGCATAATAAAGTGACCAATAGTTTCGGTATTGTGATTGTTTAGTGTTTTATTTACTCAATCAATTAGTGCCCCAAGGAACAAACCATGTCTCAAAAGCAACAGAAAAGGTCAAATAAGGTCACCTAAATGATCGTAATACTATATACGTCTGGCTCTTTGGCAACAGAGGTTTACGCTATTTGCCATCCCTGTCAACAACACACTAGCAAAACCGAAACCTTCTTGAAGGTAACATCACTGTTGCCCCAGTGGCCAGTGTCCACATCGTCTCCCAACATCCTCAGACATGGACGGATGTGGAATACTGACTTGTATCACGGCTGGGTATTTCAGACAATATCAGGCTATGTCAATGTATAACCATCCATTCTGTACATTCACTGTATTTTTATCAGCATTTACACATGCAAACATGCACATGTATTGAAGTGTCGGTGACGCTGGGTAGGATGCCTCATCACAGCGAGACCCCAGGAATGGCTTAATTGATTTCTCAGTGTATGTATGTGTTTTAGGCGTGTGTGCATGCTGCGGGCATGGGTTTCAAGTCCGGAGACATTGGGACAATTTTCTGGGACAATTAACTATTTCTTTGTGGATTTTGACGTGTGCTTGTTATTGCGGCCAAGTTTCAGCCTTCTGGCAGAGGCAACCAGGTGTTTGGCTAAAATGCCCTGGTACTGGGTAAAGTTCATGATGCCATTGGACAAGTGGAAACAAAATAGCCCCACAACATCATAGATCAACCACCATATTTTACAGTAGGTGTGGGGATTTCTCTGCTCATTCATTCTCATTTCGACGCCAAACCCACCACTGGTGTTTGTGGCCAAAAAGCTCTATTTTCACATCAAATGTAAACACCTGGAGTTTGCTAAACGGCATTGGCAGTTGGATTAGAACCGGTGCTTGGGTCAGATGAAATGAAAATAGAGCACTTTGGCCATGCACACCAGTAGTGGGTTTGAATCGGAATGAGAATGTATGTAATTATTTGAAAGAGCGAGAGAGAGAGCAAGAGACAGAGGAGGAAGAGAGAGACAGAGAGTGATACAATATAGAGAGAAATAGAGAGCAGGGACTTGTTGATACTATAGATTATTTTCATCACAAACCTGTTCAATTTGTTCTTCTCATCTTTTTTTCCACTCCCTCTCTCATTTCGCTTTTCCATCACCCCTCCCCCCTCTTCCCTTCATCCTCCATCTGTCTCTCTCCGACAGACTTTTAATTGATGAGAAAGCAGGACAAATTAAGCAATTAGGCCAAGTGGCGGAAAAAGAGACAGAGTGGCATGTCTTTTCAGGTAGGGAGGGGGTGAGGAGGGAGGGAGGACAAGGAGGAAGGGAGGGGGATCTGAAGGATAATGAATGCAAGAGGCATAGGCAGATGTAGGAATATTTACGGTTTTTCATTTCGGAATTTTAATCTCTTTTTCATAGCTATTCATAAAAAAACATCAATATTTCACCTGGGGAGAGAGAGAAAGAGAGGGAGGGTGAGAGAGAAAAAAGGGACCCTTATGGAATGAGTTGTCATGAAAGTCCATTGAAGCAAGGGGAGATGGTGGAGAAGAACGGAAAAGAAGGAGGGAGCCCGATGACACAACCACCTAGAGAGGGGGAGAGAAGAAGGGGGGAGGAGGTGGGGGGACACAACAACGTACAGTAATTTTTGGGGTGAGAATGAGATAGAAGGCTGGTGTGGAGACAGAAGGGGGGTTTGTGTGTGTGTGCGTGTGTCTGTGTGTGTGTGTGCGTGTGCGTGTGTGTGTGTGCGTGTGTGTTTGAGAGAAAGAGAGAGAGGTGAGGATATACTCAGACTGATCACCAGGCATCAACAACACTAGCTAGCAGCAGGAAATGTAATGTGCATGTGAGAGATTTAGGTCATTTTTTTACTTTCAGGATGTGAAGGTTACAGTAGATCTTCAACCATTGTCACTTCCTGTCCTTGTGTATTGTCAATAGCCCATCCAGTGTCTGCTGGTCCACTGGTTAGTCCTTTGCTAGTTTGGTGACTAGTGAGCATGCAGCAAGCTTGACCCAGGCAGTCTCTCGTTGAACTCTGAGGACTACGCTGGTGTGTCTGTGTAGATGGCAGTTATACGTCTACAGATAGTCAATAAACCTCTTGAAACTCTGGGGGCGCTATTTCATTTTTGGATGAAAAACGTTCCGGTTTTAAACAAGATATTTTGTCACAAAAAGATGCTCGACTATGCATATAATTGATAGCTTTGGAAAGAAAACACTCTGTTGTTTCCAGAACTGCAAAGATATTCTCTGTGCGTGCCCTAGAACGTGAGCTACAGGCAAAACAAGATGAAACGGCATCCAGGAAATCAGCAGGATTTTTGAGGCTCAGTTTTCCATTGTCTCCTTATATGGCTTTGAATGCGGGAGGAATGAGCCTGCCCTTTCTGTCGTTTCCCCAAGGTGTCTGCAGCATTGTGACAAATTTGTAGGCATATCATTGGAAGACTGACCATAAGAGACCACATTTACCAGGTGTCCGCCCGGTGTCCTGCGCCGAAATTGGTGCGCAAACCTCAGCTGCAAGTATTTTTCCATGGAATTCAGAGAAGAAAGCAGGCTTCCACGAACAATATATCAATGACGAGATATGTGAAAAAACACCTTGAGGATTGATTCCAAACAACGTTTGCCATGTTTCGGTCGATATTATGGAGTTAATTCGGAAAAAGTTTGACGTTGTTGGTGACTGAATTTTCGGTTCGTTTCGATAGCCAAATGTGATGTACAAAACGGAGCGATTTCTCCTACACAAAGATTCTTTCAGGAAAAACTGAACATTTGCTATGTAACTGAGAGTCTCCTCATTGAAAACATCCAAAGCTCTTCAAAGGTAAATTATTTTATTTATTTGGTTATCTGGTTTTTGTGAAAATGTTGCGTGCTAAATGCTACTCAAAATGCTAAGCTAGCTTTGCATACTCTTACCCAAATTAGTGAATTGCTATGGTTCAAAAGCATATTTTGAAAATCTGAGATGACAGTGTTGTTAAGAAAAGGCTAAGCTTGAGAGCAGGCGCATTATTTTCATTTTATTTGCGATTTTCAGAAATCGTTAACGTTGCGTTATGCTAATGAGCCTGAGGCTTTATTCACGAATCCGGATCCGGGATGGGGAGTATCAAGAGGTTGAATATCTAATTAATTAGGGAGGAGTTAAACAATTCCGGGGTATTGACTGGTCTGGGAAAGTGGGAGGAAGGTAGAGAGAGAGGGTTGGTTGAAGAGTGTGTTTTTAAAACATGTTGAGGAACTCTTTGGTGTGTCTGAAAGAGAGGGACGGTTTTAGATTAAAACATCAGTGACCTAACCTAAACCTAACCCACTAGAATAGTTGGCAGCAGCTACTCTTCATGTAGTCATGGCTCTATGTAGTACTGTGCACCTCCCATAGTCTGCTCTGGAGTTGGAGACTGTGAAGAGAACTCTGGTGGCATGTCTTGTGGGGTGTCCGTGTTTGTTAAAACAAACAGCTTGGTACTTTCAACATGTAAATACCTCTCACAAATACAAGTAGTGATGAAGTCAATCTCTCCTCCACTTTGAGCCAGGAGAGATTGATATGCATATTATTAACCTCTCTTGGGTAGGGGGCAGAATTTTGACGTCCGGGTGAAAAGCATGCCCAAAGTAAACTGCCTGTTACTGAGGCCCAGAATCCAGGATATGCATATAATTGGTAAATGTTATAGAAAACCGTCTAAAGTTTCCAAAACTGTTAAAATAATGTATATGAGTAAAACAGAACTCATATGGCAAAAACCTGAGAAAAATCCATCCAAGAAGTAGGATTTTATTTTTATTTTTCTATTGAATGCCTTTACAGTATCCATTGACTTAGGACTCAAATTGCACTTCCTATGCCTTCCACTAGATGTCAACAGTCTTTAGAAATGGTTCCAGGCTTGTATTCTGAAAAATGATGGAGTAAGAGCACTCTGAAGGAGTGGACACTACAGTGGCCTAGAGATTTTTCATGTGCGAGACCGAGAGTGCGCCTTTCTTTCTAATGTACTTGTCCTCTTACTCAGTTTTGCACCGGGGCCTCCCACTCCTCTTTCTATTCTGGTTAGAGGCAGTTTGCGCTGTTCTGTGAAGGGAGTAGTACACAGCATTGTACGAGATCTTCAGTTTCTTGGCAATTTCTCGCATGGAATAGCCTTAATTTCTCAGAACAAGAATAGTTGACGTGTTTCAGAAGAAGGTTATTTGTTTCTGGCCATTTTGAGCCTGTAATCGAACTCACAAATGCTGATGCTCTAGATACTCAACTAGTCTAAAGAAGGCCAGTTGTATTGCTTCTTTAGTCAGTACAACAGTTTTCAGCTGTGCTAACATAATTGCAAAAGGGTTTTCTAATTATCAATTAGCCTTTTAAAATTATATACTTGAATTAGCTAACACAACGTGCCATTGGAACACAGGAGTGATGGTTGCAGATAATGGGCCTCTGAACACCTATGTAGATATTCCATAGAAAATCTGCCGTTTCCAGATACAATAGTCATTTACACCATTATCAATGCGTACACTGTATTTCTGATACATTTTGTGTTATTTTCATGGGGGGAAAAAGGTGCATTTCTTTCAAAAACAAGGACATTTCTAAGTGACCCCAAACTTTTGAACGATAGTGCATGTCCATGAGGACTTCCCATTACGAAATGGACATTCTGAATCAACATCAACGAGAAATTCTTACTTTCTGTGACTTCCTATGATCAAACAAGACAAATCAACCTTCTTGGTTGTTTTAGGGCTTAACATAGTGATATTTATCATTTGGTCAATGTATATGCCAATTGGACATTTCTTATGCCATTTGGACATGGTTCACTGACGTTTGGTTTCGGAAGCCGGCATCCTGTGTTCATATATGACAAATGGACATAGCATCCTGATTTGGTACTTTCAATACTTATATATGCCATTTTGACATTTATTATGGTAGCTGACTTCCTATGATGTGTATATGGCAAATGGACAAAACATAGGCCTTAGGGACAAACTCAATAAATAATACAAATGTATGTTCATACGGTTACTACATATGTGTAATTGACAAAAATAGGTTTAAAATGTAGGAAAAAAATATCATTTTGAAAACTTCACACTTGGGACCTGACTTTGTGACCATTTCCCATTTGAAAAGCTACAGTCCACACACTCACCCCTATGGGATATATGGTTTGTTACACTTGGAATTTGTAATGTCCCGGTGGCAATATGGTTTTCATAAAATGCTGTTAATTTGAGTGGTATTTGTGATTGTGTATATGGTTCACCCAATGCCAATAAGTTGCCATTCATTTTTGCCATTCATTTTTGTTCATTTCATGTGGGTCTTCCCTGAATATAAAATAGCACTGTATCTGGTCAAACACATTTTTTCCAAAGCTTTACTAAGGGTTGGTAACAGGCTGGTTGGTCGGGTATTTGAGCCAGTAAAGGGGGCTTTGCTATTCTTAGGTAGCGGAATGACTTTTGCTTCCCTCTAGGCCTGAAGGCACACACTTTCTCGTAGGCTTAATTTGAAGATGTGGCAATATCGTCCTCAGTAATTTTCAATCCAAGTTGTCAGAACCCAATGGTTAGTCATTGTTGATAAACAACAATACTTTTTTCACCTCGTTCACACTCACTTTACGGAATTCAAAATAACACTTCTTGTCTATCATAATATGGTCAGATAAACTTGGACGTGTAGTGTCAGCATTTGTTGTTATGCCTAATTTGCTAATCTAAGCCAAAAGATTCTTGCCAAAAGATAAAATCATTATAGGAGATGGCAATATCATTTGGTTTTGTGATGAATGGTCCATCTGATTTAATGAATGATGGAGCTGTGTGCCTTTTTTACCCAAAATTTAATTGAAGGTGCTCCAAAGCTTTTTGCTATCATTCTTTATGTTGTTCAACTTGATTTCATCAGTGTAGTTTATTCTTATTTTTATTCAGTTTACTCAATTTCTCATTTTAGTTTGCCAATCGGTTGTGCAGCCAGACTAATTTGCCATTCCTTTTGCCTCATCCCTCTCAACCATAATATTTTTCAATTCCTCATCAATCCAGGGGGATGTGTCACGCCTTGGTCTTAGTATTTTGTGTTTTAGTTTATTAGTTAGTCAGACCAGGGTGTGACATGGGGTTATTATGTATTGTTTTTCATATTGGGGTTTGTAGTGTTTGGGATTGTAGTTGATTAGGGGTAACTTGAGTAACTTACACGCTGCATTTCGGTCCGACTTTCATTCAACAAAAGAAGAACGCCGTTACAGAATCACCCACCACACTCGGACCGAGCAGCGTGTCAACAGGCAGGAGCAGCGCAAACAGGAGCAGCGTGTTAACAGGCAGCGACAGCTGGAGCAGCAAAGGGAGGAGGAATTATTCGGTGAATGGACATGGGAAGACGTACTGGATGGTAAAGGTTGCTACACTTGGGAGGAGATATTGGCCGGAAGAAATCGCCTCCCATGGCAACAGGTGGAGGCACTAAGGAGAGCAGAGGCAGCCGGAGATAGGAGCCGACGATACGAGGGAACACGGTTGGCAAGGAAGCCCGAAAAGCAGCCCCAAAAACTTTTTGGGCGGGGCTATCAGGGAGTATGGCTTCGTCAGGTAGGAGACCTGCGCAATCTCCCTGTGCGTACCGGAGGGCTAGAGAGACCGGGCAGGCACCATGTTATGCAGCGGTGCGCACGGTGTCCCCAGTGCGGGTGCATAGCCCGGTGCGGTATATTTCAGCTCCGCGTATCGGCCGGGCTAGATTGAGCGTCGAGCCAAATGCCATGAAGCCGGCTCTACGCATCCGGTCTCCAGTGCGTCTCCTTGGGCCGGTTTACATTGCACCAGCCTTGCGCTCAGTGTCTCCGGTTCGCCTACATAGCCCAGTGTGGGCTATTTCTCCTCACAGCACTGGCAGGGCAACCGAGAGTATTCAACCAGGTAAGGTTGGGCAGGCTCGGTGCTCAAGAGCTCCAGTGCGCCTGCACGGTCCGGTCTATCCAGAACCACCTCCACACCCCAGCCCTCCAGTAGCAGCTCCCCGCACTAGGCTTCCTGTGCGTGTCCTCGGCCAAATACCACCAGTGCCAGCACCACACATCAGGCCTTCAGTGCGCCTCACCTGTTCAGCGCAGCCAGCGCTTTCTCCCTCTCCTGCGCTGTTGGAGTCTCCCGCCTGTTCAGCGGTTCTAGAGCCTTCCTCCTCTACAGCGCTGCCGGAGCCTCCAGTCTGTATAGAGCAGCCTGAGCTGCTAGTCTGCATGGAGCAGCTAGTCTGCATGGAGCAGCCAGATCTGCCAGTCAGCCAGACTCTTCCAGATCTGCCAGTCAGCCAGACTCTTCCAGTCAGCCAGACTCTTCCAGTCAGCCAGACTCTTCCAGATCTGCCAGTCAACCAGACTCTTCCAGATCTGCCAGTCAGCCAGACTCTTCCAGATCTGCCAGTCAACCAGACTCTTCCAGATCTGCCAGTCAACCAGACACTTCCAGATCTGCCAGTCAACCAGACTCTTCCAGATCTTCCAGTCAGCCAGACTCTTCCAGATCTGCCAGTCAACCAGACTCTTCCAGATCTGCCAGTCAGCCAGACTCTTCCAGATCTGCCAGTCAACCAGACTCTTCCAGATCTGCCAGTCAGCCAGACTCTTCCAGATCTGCCAGTCAACCAGACCCTTCCAGATCTGCCAGTCAACCAGACCCTTCCAGATCTGCCAGTCAACCAGACTCTTCCAGATCTGCTAGTCAGCCAGGATCCGCCAGTCAGCCAGGATCCGCCAGTCAGCCAGGATCTGCCAGATATGCTAGTCAGCCAGGATCCTCCAGTCAGCCAGGATCTGCCAGATCTGCCAGTCAGCCAGGATCCGCCAGTCGGCCAGGATCCGCCAGTCAGCCAGGATCCGCCAGTCGGCCAGGATCCGCCAGTCAGCCAGGATCCGCCAGGATCCGCCAGTCAGCCAGGATCTGCCGGATTCTACTGCCTGGCTGGGCTTCATCTCAGTACTGGGCTTTTTCTCAGTACTGGGCTGCCTCTCAGTGCTGGGCTGCCTCTCAGTGCTGAGCTGCCCCTCAGTCCCGAGCTGCCCCTCAGTCCCGAGCTGCCCCTCAGTCCCGAGCTGCCCCTCAGTCCCGAGCTGCCTCAGTCCCGAGCTGCCTCAGTCCCGAGCTGCCCCTCAGTCACGAGCTGCTCCTCTGTTATGTAGGGTTCTGGGTGAGGACTATTCGGCCATGGTCGGCAGTTAGGGTGGATTATCCATGGACGCGAAGGGGAGGAACAATGACATTTATGAAGTGGGGTCCACGTCCGGAGCCGGAACCGCCACCATGGACAGACGCCCACCCGGACCCTCCCTATGGTTTTGAGGTGCTTTCGGGAGTCCGCACCTTAGGGGGGGGTTCTGTCACGCCTTGGTCTTAGTATTTTGTGTTTTAGTTTATTAGTTAGTCAGACCAGGGTGTGACATGGGGTTATTATGTATTGTTTTTTCGTATTGGGGTTTGTAGTGTTTGGGATTGTAGTTGATTAGGGGTGTGTGTGTGTTAAATAGGTTGGCTGCCTGAGGCGGTTCTCAATCAGAGTCAGGTGATTCTCGTTGTCGCTGATTGGGAACCGTATTTAGGTAGCCTGGTTTTCGCCTTGTATTTCGTGGGTGATTGTTCCTGTCTCTGTGTAGTGTGCACCAGTCAGGCTGTATTAGGTTTCACGTTCTGTTTGTTGTTTTTTTGTATTTATTAGTTATTTCGTGTATAGTTCGTTCGTTTGTCTTCCTAATAAACATGAGTAACTTACACGCTGCATTTCGGTCCGACTTTCATTCAACAAAAGAAGAACGCCGTTACAGGATGTAACAGTTTTTACAGTCATTTTCTTCATGGGTGCATGCTTATTAGTAACTGGGATAAGCAATTTCATGAATGTTTCAAGTGCAATGTCTGTTTGCTCCTCATTACACACCACGGACCAACAAATATTCTTCACATCAACAACGTAGGAATCACTACAAAAAATGGTATGACCTCTCATATGCTATATTAGGCCCAGCCTTTGGAACTGTGGTTTTCCTAGAATTGGCTACTATATTGTGATCACTACATCCGATGGATCTGGACACTGCTTTCAAGCACATTTCTGCAGCATTAGTAAAGATACATGTTGATGATTTCAATCCTATGCTGTTTGCAACTACCCTGGTAGGTTGACATGACCTGAACCAGGTTGTAGGCACTGGTTACAGTTTGAATATTAAACTTGAGTGAGCAGCTTGATGAAAGCCAGTCAATTTTTAAATCACCCAGAAAATATACCTCTCTGTTGATATCGCATACATTATCAAGCATTTCATACATTAGCATTTGGTGGTCTATAGCAACTTCCCACAAGAATGAGCTTTATGTGAGGCAGATTAACCTGTAGCCATGTTACTTCAATAGTATTAAACATGCAATACTCTCTAATATTTACAGGAATGGGCTTCTGAATATAATATAAATGTATGGTCTAAATGAGTTTCAGAGATAGTCAGCATATGAATGTCTGTTACTATATCTGTTACTAGCAAGTTATTCATTTGATGAACCTTGTTTCTTCAGTCACATTCGTTAAAGTGGGCTCTTTTGAGACTTTTCAGTGATGCTTGCTTGTTTTCATTGCTTTACTGGGAAGCTTTGCAGCTTTACTTTCATGTTATTTATGATAGTGCGGGGGTCAGCTGCACACAATGGGCTTCCTTCTAGAGCACACCTACTCAGTGCTAACAGCATAAATCTGGGTCTTAGGCACATAATTGCTGCTGTGGCAGACCAGGGGGTTTGGTCAAGATGTTTACACAGATCAGACATGGAATTGTATTAGCTTGGATTCAATCGTGTTTTTTAAATAACTAACAAAGAGACAAGAATAGGTCTCTCCCAGGAGACCTACTCCCGGACATCAGATAGTCTGTATCCTGTGGTGAACAAAACCAACCATTATCTATGTGAACATGACTATGACTATGACTATACTGGAGTAACCTCTCCTCCCCCAATCCCCACACCCGTGTCCTGCCCTTCTGGAAGCTTTACTCAACTCGTCCAGCTGTTGAACAATCAGCCCTTAGATTACTCACCAACAACAACCAGCCCCAATTAATCCTGGCCTGAGAGCTCGTAGAGACCTGGCATGTCCAGCAGAGGGAGCCATCGCTGGGTGATGTATACTCCATCTGTCACCAGGCCTCGACGAGCTTATATGCTGTACACCACACACACACCCTTAGCTCTGTCGGGGAGGGGGCTGTCATCAGTGCGACGTATGTCTCCCTTCTCGATAGGGTGTTCCCATGCTTTGCCCCTGACCTGTGCACAACAGACAAAGAGAACCGTCGAAGGGACACAAACCACCTGGTGACCCGATTGTTTGCATCCCTTCCACTGGCCATCCAGACCAAGGGAGCATGGTTTGTCACCAGGGTGAAGTAATACTTGAGTGTCTAGCGTCCACTTCACCGCTAGGCACTGTTTCTTGACAAGAGAGTATTTTTTTCTCTAGGTATCAGCTTTTGGCTTATGTACCATGATAAGGTGCTCCACTCCATCATGTACCTGGGACAGGACAGTCCCATGTCCTGTGTTGCATGCATCGTCTGGAACAACATTGGTACCTGGAAATCGGGCATTATGAGAATTGGATGGGAGCATAGCTCTTCCTTCAGTCGCCTGAACGCCGCTTCGGTTTCGCCTGTCCATTTCACTGTTTTCGGGAGCCCTGGTTAGATCGGTAAAGGGGAAGGCTATAGCACAAAGTTGGGGATAAACCGGCTGTATCATTCCGCCAGTCCCAGGAAGGACTTAACCTGTATTTTGGTGCATGGAAAGGGCCAGTCACGTATCGCGTGGACCTTCTTCTACTGGGGCTTGACGTTCCCCCATTCAATCAAATAACCCAGGTACTCTACCTCCTCGAACACTAGCTTTCATTCCTTGGGATTTGCTGTCAACCTGGCTTGCCTGAGCACGTCCTGCATCGCCTGGAGGCACGTCAGGTGCTCTTCCCAACCTTGGCTGTTGATGATGATATCATACAAATAGGCTGCTGCGTACTGTTGGTGGGATCGGTGGACGCGATCCATCAGGCGCTGGAACGTGCGCAGTGCTCAGTGGAGACCAAATTGGAGCACCCCGTACTGATATAAGCCACCCAGTGACGAAAATGCCATGTTCTCCCGGGAGGAAGATGCCAAAGGTACCTGCTTTGGTCAGGTCGAGGGTGCGGATATACCAGGCCTTTCCCAATTGGTCCATGAGCTCGTCCACCCTTGGCAAGGGGTAGACATTGAACACTCAGATATCGGTCACACCCAAGAAGTCATTAGCGCAGGCTACTGTCCAGTTTGGACACCAACACGATGGTGTTGTACCATGCCTTGCGGGACATCTGCGATGACCCCCATCCTCTGCATAGCGTCCACTTCCTGCTTCACGGTCTTCCTCAGGGATCCGAAATGCTCTTTTGTACCATTTCCTTCTCGGAGAACACCCCCGTTTGCTTCTGGGTCGGGTTGAGGTCCTCATTGCTGAAGACCATCACTGATACCGTTGGCGTCCTCGGTCTCGACCATAACACGACTAAAGGCTGTCCTCTCGTGCCACCTCTTCAAAATGTTCACATGGTCAATCTGTTTGGGTTTCCGTCACCCCGGCTGCCATACATGGCAATTGACGGGTCCTAGCTTCTCTATCACCTTGTACGAGCCGTGCCATGTGACCATGAACTTATTAAGACCATTGTAGCGGTATTTATTAGAGAGGGGTAAAGAAAGATTTTGTTCGGGCGCCAGGCAGGTATTAACCATGCCGAAAGGAAAAGAGTAGAATAGAGAGAGTACCACTACCAGACCCACACACATCAGCAGAAGAGACTGCCTAGAGTGTAGCCTGTTTACCAGATAGCCAGTGGAGAGAAAAGAGAATACACACCATATAAAACCCACATCACAGCACAGGGGTAACCCCAACAAGAATACTTCATACAATAATACTAATACTAATAATGGCAGAGCAATTCAACAGCATCTTCATACAAGAACGAACCCAGTCATCACCAGAGGATTTACAATAATCTGTATTATTTTCTAGTGGATGAGTGCAGAGGGTATGAATGTGGGGGGTGTTCATCGACACAACAAAGGCCTTAAAAATGTCCACAGTCTTCTCGGCCACATGTCATTAGTACACCTCACCTCAATACAGTTCACATTACAATACACAACTTGCAAGCAACCTCCCTTTTAACTAAAATGTCCATCAAAATACTTCTGGCAGGGCAATAATAGTCCAGCTCTAATGAACTTCAATGGGAAGTGCATTTGAAAAATAGAGAGTCTGTTGCAGGGTAAAGCACTGGAACGAGAGGGAAGAGAAAGAGAGAGAAAAAGAGAAATCTTAGCTGTGGTCTTCAGGCCTGCCGGTGTACGGTCTGACTGTCCGATGGTTTGTTGGTTTGTATGGTAAAGCTTCGCAACAATGTTGCTACTAATCCATGCGATCCATAACGGGCGCGGTCCCAAACAAAAACAACCACGATCTAAAGCGATCACACCGATGATTGAGTTAAATACTTTATAAACTACAAACGCTGAAAAACAAACCAAAACTTCTGCAGCACAGCACACACAATCAAACTGTCGCGCCAGCCAAGAGCCCCTCCCCAAAAGAGCTGAATGAGCTCTCTTTATCTCCTCCTTCCTTAGTGCTCATGCGCTCTTAAAGTGGCAGTGCACGGTGAAGGCTCCAAACAGATTTCGCCACACCATTACCTTGTCTCCCAACTGGAATTTTCAGGGCTGGGTTCCCCGATTGTAGACCTGGGTGCTTTGGGCCTTTTCCATATGTTTCCTTAACCCAGGCCATATGTCATCTGCTCCCTCATCATCTCCACGTGTTCTACCACGCTGCGTAAGGGGGTCGGCTAGGCTTCCCACACTTCCTTGGTGAGGTCCAGTAAGTCGCGTGGCCTCCAACTGGTCCCAGTCCTTCCCATCCTGCTCGACGAACTTCTGCAGCATTTGTTTGAGTGTTTTATTGAACCGCTCAATGAGCCCATCTGTTTCTGGGTGAAAGACAGAGGTCCGGATCTGCTTAATATGCAGGAGAGCACACACATCTTTCATTAGCTGGGACATGAACTCAGTATTGTGGTCGGTCAGGATCTTGTTCGGGATGCCCACCAGGCTAAAGAGGTGGAACAGCTCCCGAGCGATTCCCTTGGAGACCGCCGCCCATAAGGGATTGGTCTTGGGATACTGGGTGGCATAATCTACTATTACCAGGATGTACCGGTGTCCTCTATGTTTTTACCAGGGATCCCACTATTTTTTTATTTTTTTTATTTCACCTTTATTTTTTAACTTACCTCATTTGCACTCACTGTATATAGACTTTTTGTTATCTTCTGTTCTACTGTATTATTGACTGTATGTTTTGTTTATTCCATGTGTAACTCTGTGTTGTTGTAGGTGTCGAATTGCTACGCTTTATCTTGGCCAGGTCGTAGTTGCAAATGAGAACTTGTTCTCAAGTAGCCTACCTGGTTAATAATGTATTATTTTTTACATTGTTAGCCCAGAAAATCTCAAGTGTTATTACATACAATCGGGAAGAACTATTAATAATAAAAGCGACGTCAAATTACGAAAATTACAACCAGGAATACGACTTTCACCAGGAATACGACTTTCCTGAAGCGTATCCTTTGTTCAGACCTCCACACTGGACATGGGATCTTATCACAGAGGCCGACCCAAAACAACATGGTTGCCGCAGGAGAGGCAGACGGAGTTGCCTACTGGTCAGAAGGCGAGCACACCATCCACCGCTTCTGAGCATATTACTCGCCAATGTCCAATCTCTGGACAACAAGGTGGACAAAATTAGGGCACGAGTTGCCTTCCAAAGAGACATCAGAAATTGTAACATTCTCTGTTTCACGGAAACATGGCTCACTCAGGATATGTTGTCTTAGTCGGTACCTTCTGCATCGCGCAGACAGAAACAAACAAATCTCTTGTAAGAAGAAGGGCGGGGGTGTAGGCCTTACGATTAGCTACTCATGGTGGGATCATAACAACATACAGGAACTCAAGTCCTTTTGTTCACCTGACATAGACATCCTTACAATCAAATGCCGAACCCATTATCTACCAAGAGAATTCTCTATGATTATAATCACAGTCATGTATATTCCCCCCTATATAACCCCCCCCAAGCAGACACCTCGACGGCCCTGAAAGAACTTAATTGGACTCTATGTAAACTGGAAACCACATATCCTAAGGCTGCATTTATTGTAGCTGGTGATTTTAACAAGGCTAATCTGAGAATAAGGCTTCCTAAATTATTTCAGCATATCTAGTGCGCAACATGGCCTGGTAGTATTCTGGCCCATTGCTACTCAAACTTCTGCGATGCATACAAAGCTCTCCACTGCCCTCCTTTCGGAAAATCTGAACATGACTCAATTTTGTTGCTCCCAGCCGAAAGACAGAAACTAAAACAGGAAAAGCCCGTGCTCAGGTATATCCAATGCTTGTCTGACCAATTGGATTCCAACCTTCAAGATTGCTTTGATCACGTGGACTGGGATATATTCCTTGTAGCCTCAGACAATAAATTGAAGTATACACTAACTCGGTGAACAAGTTTTATAGCAAATGCATCGGTGATGTTGTACCCACTGTGACTACCTTCCTTCCATAACCAGAAACTGGGGATTGATGGCAGCATTCGTGCAAATCTGAAAGCACGAACCAACACTTTTAATCATGATTAATTATCCTCTTGAAGCTAAGGGGCACTATTTTTATTTTTGGAAAAATAACGTTCCCAAAGTAAACGGCCTATTTCTCAGGACCAGATGCGAGAATATGCATATACAGTGGAGCAAAAAAGTATTTAGTCGGCCACCAATTGTGTTCTCCCACTTAAAAAGATGTGAGAGCCCTATAATTTTCATCATAGGTACACTTCAACTATGACAGACAAAATGAGAAAAAAAATCCAGAAAATCACATTGTACGAATTTTAATGAATTTATTTGCAAATTATGGTGGAAAAATAAATCAAGATTCAACAGATGTGATAAATTAGGTTTGGTTTATCGAACCCGTACTACTGTTGCTGCAGGCAGCCAACAATTATTAACCTCTAGCGTCGAGCAATCCCGTATCTGGGAGCGTAATCATAGCCTCAAGCTCATTAGCATAACGCAACGTTAACTATTCATGAAAATCGCAAATGAAATGAAATAAATATATTGGCTCACAAGCTTAGCCTTTTGTTAATAATTTTAAAGACAAAGACAAAACGTTTATCAATTTTAGCAAATGTATTAAATATTTTTTTAATGAATCACATTTACATAAGTGTTCAGACCATTTACTCAATACTTTGTTGAAGAACCTTTAGCAGCAATTACGGCCTTGAGTCTTCTTGGGTATGATTCTATAAGCTTGCCACACATGTATTTGGGGTGTTTCTCCCATTCTTCTCTGCAGAACCTCTCAAGCTCTGTCAGGTCGGTTGGGGAACGTCGCTGCACAGCTATTTTCAGGTCTCTCCAGCAATGTTCAGTCGGGTTCAAGTCCGGGCTCTGGCAGGACCACTCAGAGACTTGTTCCAAAGACACTCTTGCATTGTCCTTGCTCTGTGCTTAGGGTTGTTGTCCTGTTGGAATGTGAACCTTCGCTCCAGTCTGAAGTCCTGAGCGCTTTGGTGCAGGTTTTCATGAAGGATCTCTTTGTACTTTGCTATGTTCATCTTTGTCTGGATACTGACAAGTCTCCGAGTTCCTGCAGCTGAAAACATTCCCACAGTATGTTGCTGCCACCACCATGCTTCAACGTAGAGATAGTGCCACGTTTCCTCCAGACGTGACGCTTGGCATTCATGCCAAAGAGTTCAATCTTGGTTTCATTAGGCCAGAGAATCTTGTTTCTCATGGTCTGAGAGTCCTTTAGGTGCCTTTTTGCAAACTCCAAGTGGGTTGTCATGTGCCTTTTACTGAGGAGTGCTTCCGTCTGGCCACTCTACCGTAAAAGCCTGATCGGTGGAGTGCTGGAGAAGTGGTTGTCCTTCTGGAACGTTCTCTCATCTCCAAAGAGTAACTCTGGAGCTCTGTAAAAGTGACCATCAGGTTCTTGGTCACCTCTCTGACCAAGGCCCTTCTCCCCCGATTACTCTGTTTGGCCAGAGATTTGTGCCTCGATAAAATCCTGTCTTGGAGCTCTACAGACAATTCCTTCAACCGCATGGCTTGTTGTTTGCACTGACATACACTGTTCACTGTGGGACCATATATAGACAGGTGTGTGCCTTTCCAAATCATGTCCAATCAATTTAATTCACCACAGGTGGACTCCAATCAAGTTGCAGAAACATCTCACGGATGATCAATGCAAACAGGATGCTCCTGAGTCTCATAGCAAAGGGTCTGAATACTTTTGTAAATAAAGTTTTAAAAAATGTATAGATATCTCTGCTAAACTTTCTAAAACGTTTATTTTCGCTTTGTCATTATATGGGGTATTGTGTGTAGGTTGAATAAGGCTGTAACAGAACAAAATGTGGTAAAAGTCAAGTTGTCTGAATACTTTTCGTATGCATTGTATATCCGCTCATGTGTGGTAAAGGACTGGGGAGCCATTCATATACAATAGGTACAATAGGTACAGTACATCACAGATATTGTATTGTCTACTACAGTATTCTAGGTACAATAGGTACAGTACATCACAGATAGAATACTGTAGTATCCTAAGACATCACCCGAAGAATTGTATAGAGTGTGTATTAATGCGTTGCGATGAGCTAGTAAAGAAAGCATTTCGTAGCACCCGCTATAACATCTGCTAAACTGTGACCAATAAACTTTGATTTGATTTGTATAATGAACAGTAGTGGGGGTTGGGAATAGGGTTGTACATTGACACAGAGCAACACCCCCAACGTTCACACACACAATCTTGTACATCTAACCTTGTGGGGACACACAATTCAGTTCTATTCAAAATCCTATTTTCCCTAACCCCTATCCCTAAACTCTTACCTAAAAAATATTTACACTAAAACTAACCCTAGCTCCTAACCCTAAATCTAACATATACCCTCTATTCATATCATTTGACCTTGTGGGGACTAACAAAATGTTCCCAGTTGGTCAAACTTTAGTACATGTACTATTCTTGTGGGGACTTCTGGTCCACACAGGTATAGCTAAAAACTCCTGATGAGTATGAGTGTGTGTGCCTATGACTGAGTCTCTGGGTCATGTCCCACCTTGCATTGTTGCCCACTAAATCACAGGGAAAGCTTTTAAACTGCTCTTTTACTGCTCAGTGTAGAGTACTGCTCTCCGTTAAAATGTGTGTGTGTGTGTGTGTGTGTGTGTGTGTGTGTTTGTGTGTTGTCTGTGTGTGTGCATACCTGCCTGTATATGCATGTTTAAGTTTGAGGAAGAGAAAGTGAGAGAGAGGAAGAGAGAGATGTGAATAGGGAATTATGGCTTTGTTTGTTTAGGTGATTTGGCAACACTTTATCCTATGTGAACTGGAAAAACTATAGCAAAAAACTATTGTATTTGAACGTCTTTGTACCAGAACATTATTGTATATATTAAATGGAAAGAACGGAGCGTAAGCATCATTAGCTCTTTGAGCCCAAATAATTTAAAGCACTTTGCAAATAAAGTTTTTGTTGATATTTGTATTATCAGTCAGTGGTTAACTGACTTCATGCGACATCAATATAGATGTATTTGATCAATTACAATACATACTGTATATCTAAACGCACAAACCATTTTTGAAATAAACTTTTTCTAAATACTTTTTGCACAACTAATTTAGCATCCCTTCAAAGAGGGGCTGGGTTAAATGCGGAAGACACATTTCAGTTGATTGCATTCAGTTGTACAACTTACTAGGTATCCCCTTTCCCTTTCCCAAAGGCACATAATTCAGTGGGCCAGTCAAATAGTTAACTTGTAATCATGTTGTTGTTTACACAGCCTGTCCCTAATCAAAACAAAAACATTCTACCTCATTTAAAAGCCACAATCTCATAAAGACCATAAAAAAAAAATTAAATGGCCAATTACTGATTAAAAGAAATGCGAGGTTTGTCCGTCGATACATCACATCTTGTATGGATATGAAGCGGAGAGAGTAAAAGAAAAAGAGTCCAATAACTGCTACATGATCTACTCTGCCCTGTAGTGGTTAGGTTTGGAAGTCCCAGGATTGGAACAAATACAATATGGGCTTAGGTGAGAGGTTAGCTGCTGCTTAGCCCCAGACCAGGCCACCAGACCTGCGTTACCCCATCAAATACAGACCCAGGTTTTGACATGCCTAAATTCCAAGTTGCTCTGTTTATACCAAACAGAACCACCTGCAGCTTGGTTTAATTTGTGTGATTTAGTATATTTGTAGTGATGTGGATTACACCACAGTGTATTCTGTTTAGGGCAGTAATATCACCTGTGTCTGGGGTTATGAAATGTGTGAAGTTGACTCATAATATTATCCTTAAGCCGTTCTGGTTCCCTCCCTGGTTTAAAATGGCTTTGAAATCCTATTCCCACCGTTTGATGTTCCTGCTCTGTTTCTGTAGCTTACCAAGAATAACACGACCTGGAGCATGGCATGGGATAACATACTGTACATTTAGACAGCTGGATGGAGGTGGGGGGGAGGAGCAATGGGGAGAAAAGTTGGAATATTGAAGGAGTGGGAAAGAGAGGAACAAGATTAAATGGTTAGAGGAGCCTGATTGGAAAATAGAAATATGAAAGAGAGGTTTATTTTCCTTTTAATAAGTCAGTTGAGTCTCCGGAGGTTCAATTTGAATTGAGTTTGGAAGAGAGTAGGAGCCTTACAGTACTCAACAAGATGAAGAGTCAGAGAATAACAAGAAATAAGACATGAGAGGGTGAGAAAAATAATGGATGGAGATAATGTCTGAAAAAGTCTGAAACATCTGACAGTCTGTCAAGCTTGTCTTCATTGCTTGGAAACATAATAACAGTGCTAACAGAACATACAGAGAACATTGAGGTCAGACCATAGAGTCTCTGTCATTTCACAATGTGGCTGGTAAAAACATAACGGAATGATGTTTTTAAACTTTTCCACTCCTCTCGGAAGGTAAAAACATAACATTTAATAATTCTGCATTTGAGTCTTGTGGAAAAGGCCATTCATTTGTATGCTTTATCTCACCAACTGTCGTGTGCTGCGTAGTTCAATAAGAAAGTAATCTACTGAAAAGGGTACCTAAGGTCATGTGCAGCACATCACTGCTCTCTTATATACACACAAACCACAATGTGATTGAAACTCCTACACTCGTAGAAAAACATGCGCAATCTAGAACCTAAAAGGTTCTTCGGCTGTCCCCATAGGAGAACCCTTTGAAGAACCCTTTTGGTTCCAGGTAGAACCATTTTGAAATTCTTGTAGAATCCTTTACACAGAGGGCTCTACATGGAACCCAAAAGATTTCCAACTGGAAACAAAAAGGGTTCTCCTACGGGGACAGCTGAAAATCTATTTTGGAACCCTCCCCCTCATCCTTCTGCATTCCCTATATTTATTTGAAAGTCAAAATAAGGGGAATGTCCTCATCCCCTCCCCTCCCACTCCACAGTTACAGCATTGGCCCATCAGGCGAGAGAGAAGAGGGAATATTATTTGGGCAGCTGTCAGCCCTCTCTGGTGAGGCCAAGCAACAGTTCAACTGACTGAGCCAGAGCACAGCGTGGGTGGCTGCTTCATTACTTGATGTAAAATACAAGATTGGGAAAAAATAAAATAATAAGATCAGTGTTGAGATGAAGGAGGAGAATATAATGTTTGGCAGGTTCCCCCGATCACCTGTCATTCGGTGTGTGTCTCTGTCTGTCTGTGTGTGCGTGCGTCTGTGTTTGTTTGTATGAGTGAAGCGTCGGCCGCCTAAGGTTACGCCCCCAGACACACTGACATGTTTTCAATGCCTTGAAGTTGAAAAGATGAAGGAAGGATGAGAAAGAATAGAGGGGGTGGAAAAAGAGACAGGGAAGAGATGGATATACTGTATCTGGGATGCTAGACTGTGTACTGTACAGGGCTCGGTCTCTCTCTCACTCCCCCTCTCTCTCCCTTTCCCCCTCTTCCCCTCTCCCTCTCAAAAACATAACATTGTTTCCTTTTTTTATAGATATATATATATTGCTGAGTGCAAATTATTCTGTTTTGAACTCGAAATGTCGATTTATGTTCCATATTCTAGGGCTAGCCCTTGATGATGAGTGGTGGTACACTAGTACAGGGATTGCCAAACTTGTTCTCTCAGGGTCCCCCAACCAACATTACGGAAAATCCCTGTGTTTTTGTGTGTGTGTGTCCATGCATGCGTGTGTGCCTATGTGTGTTAATAAACAGCATGATCATTACACAGGTGGACCCTGTGCTGGGGACAATAAAAGGCCACTCTAAAATGTACAGTTTTGTCAAACAACACAATGCCACAGATGTCTCAAGTGTTGAGGGAGTGCGCAATTGGTATTCTGACTGTAGGAATGTTCACCAGAGCTGTTGAATGTTCAATTCTATACCAGAAGCTGCCTTCAATGTTGTTCTCGAGAATTTGGCAGTACGTCCAACCAGCCTCACAGCCGCAGATCAGGTATATTGTGTCGTGGGCGAGCGGTTTTCTTATGTCAACGTTCTGAACAGAGTCCCCCATGGTGACGGAGGGATTCAAGCCTCTTCATTTACTCAGTTGGTTCACAAACATATGAGTTTAGTCCTGAGTTTAGTCTAATTGTTCAAATTAATGTTGATGTTAAGATGCACAACTAGCACAGTCCAGTCTCAACCAAAAAGAGAGGAGAGGTCAACACTGAACACCCCAGAGTCAAAGTTCAGGGTTATCGTGTCTATCTCTGGTTGTACTGCAGGTTGTGTGTGTTTGTGTGCCTTATTCTATGAGGCCAGACACTCGGGCACTGTGCCAGTCTGTGAACATGTGATTTTTCTAATTGTTTTTTCCCCCACAGAAAGAAAGACATCTCTCTCTCTGGGAAACATATGTTAACATAGCCAAAGCAAGTGAAATAGATAATAAACAAAAGTGGGTCTGTGTAATCTGAGGGAAATATCTGTCTCTAATATGGTTATAAATTTGGCAGGATGTTAGGAAGTGCAGCTCAGTTTCCACCTCATTTTGTGGGCAGTGTGCACATAGGTGCCAGGTCTGCCTAAGGCGGCCTTTCTCAATAGCAAGACTATGCTCACTGAGTCTCTACATAGTGAAAGCTTTCCTTAATTTTGGATCAGTCACAGTGGTCAGGTATTCTGCCACTGTGTACTCTCTTGCTTAGGGGTCTCTTCTCCAGGATAATCCTTCTGTAATTGATGGAAGGTTTGGGAATCACTTCCTTTTAGGTGGTTGTCGAATTTAACATATCTTTTCTGGATTTTGCATGTATTATTTGGTGTTATACGTTGTACAGACCTCACAGCCATAAAGGGCAATGATTTCTATAACGGATTCAAGTATTTTTAGCCAGATCCTAATTGGTATGTCCATTTTTATGTTCCTTTTGATGGCATAGAAGGCCCTTCTTACCTTGTATTTCAGATTGTTCACAGCTTTGTGGAAGTTACCTGTTACGCTGATGTTTAGGCCAAGGTATGTATCCCTTTTTGTGTGCTCTCGGGCAACGGTGTCTAGATGGAATTTGTAATTGTGGTCCAGGTAACTGGACCTTTTTTGGAACACCATTAATTTTGTCTAACTGAGATTTACTGTCAGGGTTCAGGTCTGACAGAATCTGTGCAGAATATCTAGGTGCTGCTGTAGTCCCTCCTTGGTTGGGGACAGAAGCACCAGATCATCAGCAAACAGTAGACATTCAACTTCACATTCTAGTAGGGTGAGGCCGGGTGCTGCATACTGTTTCAGTGTCCTTGCCAATTCATTCTCCCTCTAAATCGTCTAATTTGGGATTGTATCATAATCTTTAACTACAATGTAATTGAACTTGTTATGGCTGCAATCCCACTAATAGGCTAAGTGTCATCAACAACCACTGAATAGCGCTACATAGCGCTATATTCAGTAAATATTACAAAAAATATTTATATTCATGAAATCACAAGTGCAATATAGGAAAACACAGTTTAGCCTTATGTTATCCACCTGTCGTCTCAGATTTGGAAATTATGCTTTACAGCAAAAGCAATCCAAGCGTTTGTGTAAGTTTATCGATCGCACGACAAAACATTAAGTACACTTAGCATCAAGTAGCTTGGTCACAAAAGTCAGAAAAGCAATCAAATTAATCGTTTACCTTTGATGATCTTCGGATGTTTTCACTCACGAGACTCCCAGTTAAACAACAAATGTTCCTTTTGTTCCATAAAGATTATTTTTATATCCAAAATACCTTCGTTTGTTTGTCGCGTTCTGTTCAGAAATCCACAGGAAAGAGCGGCCACGACAACGCAGTCAAATTCCAAATAGTTTCCATAATGTCCACAGAAACATGTCAAACCTTTTATATAATCAATCCTCAGGTTGTTTTTTTAAATATATAATCGATAATATATAAACCGCAAATGTCTTTCACAGTAGGAGAGGGAAAAGCAATACCTATCCAAACTCTGTTGCGCAAGCAAAACTCACGTGACCACTTGACGCGATGTTATCTTTCTGACTCATTTTTCAAAATAAAAGCCTGAAACTATGTCTGAAGACTGTTGACACCTTGAGGATGCGATGGGAAAAGGAATCTGGTTCATATCCCTTTTTATCCAGCAAAGGGAGGCTATGGAAGATGGAGTTTTCAAAATAGAAGCCACTTCCTGTTTTGATTTCCCTCATGGATTCGCCTGCAATATCAGTACTGTTATACTCACAGACAATATTTTGACAGTTTTGGAAACTTTAGAGTGTTTTCTATCCAATACTAATAATAATATGCATATATTAGCAACTGAGACTGAGGAGCTGGCCGTTTACAATGGGCACCTTTTCATCCAAGCTACTCAATACTGCCCCTGCAGCCACAAAAAGTTAATCAGACAAACACAGTCTCTTTTAATGACAATGGCAGGTGAGAGAGAGAAAGAGACTGAAAAGCTACTGAGGGAAGGAGGTATATGTTGGCATCTAGAGAGGGTGACATTTCTGTCCACGAGAATCCAAATTGGTCAGATCAGGTTTGCAATTAATAACTTACATTTACATTTACATTTAAGTCATTTAGCAGACGCTCTTATCCAGAGCGACTTACAAACTTCAACCAGACCCCATCTCACCTTTCGCGGGGGGGGGATTAACAGCTCATGTCCTGTTGTAAATCAAAATGAGAAGATTCAGCTACTCTTCCTGGGATCCAGCGAAATTAAGGCAGTTTATAGAGTTTTAAAAACATTACATTTACAGATTTCACAACACTCTGTGTGCCCTCGGGCCCCTACTCCACAGTTCAAAATCCGTGTGTGTGTGTGTGTGTGTGTATGCATGTGTCTGTGGCTATGTTCCATAAGGTGTTGTTTTATCTGGGAATGTGGGGAACGGTCAGAGGCGATCTATAGAATACTAATGTCATTTTGTTTGTTATTTTGTGCTTTCATTAAAAATGTTATAAAGGAAATACTGTAACTTGGTAAGTATACCCACTACATGTATGAAGTTTCTAGCCAATGTGTTGTGCATGTAATATGAAACATTATGAATGTTTTTTGTTGATAGGGATATGATTTTAGGAGACATAAGAGATCATTGTTTCACATATACTTTGCACAGTGACAATTCACGCCCCTGAGTGAGGTCAGAGAGCATGCCAGCCTGACGGAACTGCCATTTTGAACAAATTCTAAAATGATGGGTTAAGAAATAACATACTAGTCCAGAAAAGTGTGAAGCTACAGCTACACCTTTAAAGTGGTTTGAACTTTGAATCTCAACACTAGGTAGAGACATTAAGCTCACCTCCCGGACAATCACTGGTGCGACTGATTAGCTGTCCTAAGTAAAGTATCTTCGAAAAGAACATTTGAGTAGGGCCATCCTACTACTCTGCTCAAACCATCGTATTACGCTACTCTCATCACTGGGAACCATCGACCCGTCTGGCCAGGCTATCTTCAAAGAAGCATCTTCAGGAGTGAATTGAAGGGAAATAAACTCTGTAGTTCTGTTCAGGACTACACGACAAGTCACCGGATTCCGGACAACTACAAAGAAGGACAACAGTATGAGACTTGTCAGAACAATCAGAGCCTTACAAGTGTGCCACGAAAAGGCCCAACTCCCTTTACAAGGAGGCCCTGTCCACCGAGAGATCCGGCGAACCAAGACATTTCACATAAATACATTCATTATTTCTTACTCAGAGGGCAGCGTTTCATGTGCAAAGTATATGATTACTGTAAGTGAGAGTAGTTTCTAAATGTCCCTCTCTAGCAGCCATGTTGTGTTAGTCTGCTAGGGACCTGTTTTTAACGTATTAAGTGTGCATGTTTATCCTGCGTTACCATTTAATTAGCTAGTAAATAAATAATGAAACAAATTTGTGTAGTATGGAATCATAAGTAAGGCTCAGGTTTTTGCAAATGCAAGGAGGTCAAGACTGTTCAGAATGATTATATGAAACAAGGTTATGATTAATAAGTTGCCTGTTTATAGGTATGATAGGTGATAGGTAAAGACCTTTAGAGTTTAAGCCATACAACAGACACAGGTGAAACTAATAAGAGAAAACAAACAAAAAAGGGATTGGTGGCGGCTAGTAGGACGGTGACGAAGACCGCCGAGACAGGGGAGCCAACTTCGGCGGAAATCGTGACATTAATGATAATTAGTCAAGTCATGACTTAGGTCAAGGGAGCAAAAGAAAACAGAGGGGAGGAGATGAAAAGGGAGGGAGTGGAAAGATAAATAGGGATAGAGTGGTGGTGGGAGGGAGGGAGGGACACAGCTTTAAGGCCCACTTCCCCTGTCAAACAACTACACACACAGAGAGAGAGAGAGAGATATTGAGGAGCGAGAGAGAGATATTGAGGAGCGAGAGAGATATTGAGGAGCGAGAGAGAGATATTGAGGAGCGAGAGAGAGATATTGAGGAGCGGGAGAAATAGAGAGAGAGATATGGAGGAGCGGGAGAAATAGAGAGAGAGAGATATGGAGGAGCGGGAGAGAGAGAGAGATATGGAGGAGCGGGAGAGAGAGATATGGAGGAGCGGGAGAGAGAGAGAGAGAGATATGGAGGAGCGGGTGAGAGAGAGATATTCAGGAGCGGGAGAGAGAGAGATTGAGGAGCGGGAGAGAGAGAGAGAGAGATTGAGGAGCGGGAGAGATAGATATTGAGGAACGGGAGAGAGAGAGAGAGAGAGAAGCAGAAATAGGTTGAGAGCCTGTTCACCCGGTCACAGAACAGTACAAACACTTGACATAAGCCTTGTCCTTCAGTAATTAACCTTAAACACTCTCACACACAACCAGGATCATGCTAACTACCAGCCTCTAGGTCAGAAGAGCAGAATGACCATTTTAGCTTCCTGTTTTTGTGGAAATGTAACTGTGTCAAAGGCAAGGCTGAACTCAAGAACCTATCCCTAACGGACTGATGGCATACGGACCGACCAACACACACACACACACACACACACACACACACACACACACACACACACACACACACACACACACACACACACACACACACACACACACACACACACACACACACACACACACACACACACACACACACATGTCCTGTTCTATTTCTAGAAGGAAGATCTGTGAGCATTGCCAGTGTGCTGCTGTAGTGTCAACAAGTTCAAGTGGAAAAGAATCAGGCAGGTTGGGACTGGAGAACACACAGAGCTCTGGGGCTCAGCAGCAAATGCCTTTTAAACGTAGCTTATAATTGATGCTGTACTTCTGAAGACAAGTGAAGGAGCTGTGAAAGAGAGAAAGAAAAGAGAGTTGAGGGCTGATAAAGAGAGTGTTTGTTAATTTTTGTAAATAGTTATTGAGAGGGAGAGTAATATCTATCTGAGCCCTGGAGATGTTGGAGCCTGTGAGCTCAGATCAATCTTAGTAGGAACATCACTGCTCACTGTTAACTTCTTCGATATAGGGGGCGCTCTTTTAATTTTTGGATAAAAAAACGTTCCCATTTTAAACAAGATATTTTGTCACGAAAAGATGCTCGACTATGCATATAATTGACAGCTTTGGAAAGAAAACACTCTGACGTTTCCAAAACTGCAAAGATATTATCTGTGAGTGCCACAGAACTTATGCTACAAGCGAAACCAAGATGAAATTTCAAACAGGAAATGGCCCAGATTCTGAAGGCGCTGTGTTCCAATGTCTCCTTATATGGCTGTGAATGCGCCAGGAATGAGCCTACACTTTCTGTCGTTTCCCCAAGGTGTCTGCAGCATTGTGATGTATTTGTAGGCATATCATTGGAAGATTGACCATAAGAGACTACATTTACCAGGTGTCCGCTTGGTGTCCTCCGTCTAAATTATTGCGCAATCTCCAGCTGCGTCCACTTTTCCATTCGGTTCAGAGGAGAAAGACAACTTCCACGAATGATTTATCATCTAATAGATATGTGAAATACACCTTGAGGATTGATTCTAAACAACGTCTGCCATGTTTCTGTCGATATTATGGAGTTAATTTGGAAAAAAGTTTGGCGTTGTAATGACTGAATTTTCGGGTTTTTTCTTAACCAAACGTGATGAACAAATTTTCATTTTTTTTTCTTAGCCACAAATAATCTTTTTGGAAAAACTGAACATTTGCTATCTAACTGAGAGTCTTCTCATTGAAAACATCCAAAGTTCTTCAAAGGTAAATGATTTTATTTGAATGCTTTTCTTGTTTTTGTGAAAATGTTGCCTGCTGAATGCTAGGCTAATGCTATGCTAGCGATGGTTGAAAAGCATATTTTGAAAATCTGAGATGACAGTGTTCTTAACAAAAGGCTAAGCTTGTGAGTGAATATATTTCATTCATTTCATTTGCGATTTTCATGAATAGTTGACGTTGCATTATGCTAATGAGCTTGAGGCTATGATTACGCTCCCGGATACGGGATTGCTCGACGCTAGAGGTTAAATCGTAGCACACCCCAGGGCCCTCCATGTTGGCCGTGTTCCCCTTCATTTATCCCCACGTACGCTCTACAGGGGCTAAGAGAAGGTTGGCAGAAAGAGGGGAGAGGACTTCCTCAGAATTATTTTTATTGATAATTGATATTAAATGTTTTTCTCTGTGCTATATCCGATTAGCCTCTGATCACTCTAGTGGCCCAAGACTGTCTCCCCTGGGGCTGGGGCTCAGGCGGTGGCTTGGGAGGCCAGGGGAAATCTGACAATAAGAAATCTCCCTAAGCCCGTAAATCGGATCTCAAATAGAAGATACCTGTTAAATTCAGACAAATCAAAACAAATATGGACAGAAACCCTGAAAATAAATATCCAGCCCATCTCAGTCCAATCCAGAGAGGGCTTGGATATTGCCATGGTTTAATATACTCTACACTTCATCCTTCCTCTCCACCCCCCTCATATCATTCTCACTTCTTCCCTGAAAAATCAATGGTAGGTTATTTATCAGATACAAGAAGGGGATCAATCTAGCAACATGTTTCAGAGTGCTTGCTGCGTGTGTGTGCGTGCGTGTGTGTGTGCGTGTGCATGCATGCTTTTGTATGTACATGCGTGTCCCACTACCACAGCCCTAGTTGAAAGCCATGGTCAGCATGCAGAGAGCTCAATACTTTTTTATTTGGAAAAAGTGTCTGTTGAAAGGGAAGCCAGAATTGAGAAAGAAGAATGGACGAAAGTAGGTGGAGTCAAACCTTTTCCTATTCTCTCCATTCAAACAATCCATATTGAACAAGGTTAGGAATATTGCCTATTGTAAATCAATCATTTAACTCCTAGCATTATTTTGTCCTGAATTGACATTTCAAATGAAATGGAAAAAAACGTGTGGGTGTTCTGTAGACACATGACAACCACTTAGAGATAAAGACAGGGTATACATAATGTAGCCATGGAGAGCAGTAGACCAATGAGGATGTGAAAACCACAATGGAGTGAAGAAGGAATGGAAAGAAGAGGATGAGAAAGAGACACTATGAAGAGAGGGTTAGAGGAGTCAAATGCACACAAATACAAATAAATGCAGACAGATTGAGACATTAGAAAGGACAGGTCCTAGAGTGTGACTCTTTTCAGGAAACTAGCCATATGTCACGCGTCACTACTTCACAGGAGAGACATTTGAACGTAAACTTTTTTTAAAATCATAATGTGTTTTTTGGCAGAAATGCCTTCTGGAAGAAAAAGAAGTGCACACCTATTTAGGCGAGGTGTTGGCTAGCGGAGTAGAAAACTTGAAAATAAACGAGAGCCGCACACTCTAGGAGCTCAGATGCAAAAATGTAATTACCAACGTTTTGACAGCCAAGCTGTTGGTAATTACATTTTTGCATCTGAGCTCCTAGAGTGTGCGGCTCTCTTTTATTTTCAAGAACTGCCTTCTGGAACATGTGAACTTTCATGTACCTTAATAACAAATTTGTAAATACAAAACAAAATAGTTCAATTGTTCAGGGAAGTCAGGAACCAATACACGCAGTCAGTCAGGAAAGCTAAGGCTTCTTCAGGCAGAAGTTTGCATCCTGTAGCTCCAACTCCAAAAAGTTCTGGGACACTGTGAAGTCCATGGAGAACAAGAGCACCTCCTCCCAGCTGCCCACTCCACTGAGGCTAGGTAACATGGTCACCACCGATAAATCCATGATTATCGAAAACTTCAACAAGCATTTCTCAACGGCTGGCCATGCCTTCCGCCTGGCTACTCCAACCTCAGCCAACAGCTCTGCCCCCACCGCAGCTTCTCGCCCAAGCCCTTCCAGGTTCTCCTTTACCCAAATCCAGATAGCAGATGTTCTGAAGAGCTGCAAAACCTGGACCCGTACAAATCAGCTGGGCTTGACGATCTGGACCCTCTATTTCTGAAACTATCCGCCGCCATTGTCGCAACCCCTATTACCAGCCTGTTCAACCTCTCTTTCATATCGTCTGAGATCCCCAAGGATTGGAAAGCTGCCGCAGTCATCCCCCTATTCAAAGGGGGAGACACCCTGGACCCAAACTGTTACAGACCTATAGCCATCCTGCCCTGCCTATCTAAGGTCTTCGAAAGCCAAGTCAACAAACAGGTCACTGACCATCTCGAATCCCACCGTACCTTCTCCGCTGTGCAATCTAGTTTCCGAGCCGGTCACGGGTGCACCTCAGCCACACTCAAGGTACTAAACGATATCATAACCGCCATCGATAAAAGACAGTACTGTGCAGCCGTCTTCATCGACCTTGCCAAGGCTTTCGACTCTGTCAATCACCATATTCTTATCGGCAGACTCAGTAGCCTCGGTTTTTCGGATGACTGCCTTGCATTGGTTCACCAACTACTTTGCAGACAGAGTTCAGTGTGTCAAATCGGAGGGCATGCTGTCCGGTCCTCTGGTAGTCTCTATGGGGGTGCCACAGGGTTCAATTCTCGGGCCGACTCTTTTCTCTGTATATATCAATGATGTTGCTCTTGCTGTGGGCGATTCCCTGATCCACCTCTACGCAGACGACACCATTCTATATACTTCCGGCCCGTCCTTGGACACTGTGCTATCTAACCTCCAAACGAGCTTCAATGCCATACAACACTCCTTCCGTGGCCTCCAACTGCTCTTAAACGCTAGTAAAACCAAATGCATGCTTTTCAACCGATCGCTGCCTGCACCCGCATGCCCGACGAGCATCACCACCCTGGATGGTTCCGACCTTGAATATGTGGACACCTATAAGTACCTAGGTGTCTGGCTAGACTGTAAACTCTCCTTCCAGACTCATATCAAACATCTCCAATCGAAAATCAAATCAAGAGTCGGCTTTCTATTCCGCAACAAAGCCTCCTTCACTCACGCCGCCAAACTTACCCTAGTAAAACTGACTATCCTACCGATCCTCGACTTCGGCGATGTCATCTACAAAATTGCCTCCAACACTCTACTCAGCAAATTGGATGCAGTTTATCACAGTGCCATCTGTTTTGTCACTAAAGCACCTTATACCACCCATCACTGCGACTTGTATGCTCTAGTCGGCTGGCCCTCGCTACATATTCGTCGCCAGACCCACTGGCTCCAGGTCATCTACAAGTCCATGCTAGGTAAAGCTCCGCCTTATCTCAGTTCACTGGTCACGATGGCAACACCCATCCGTAGCACGCGCTCCAGCAGGTGTATCTCACTGATTATCCCTAAAGCCAACACCTCATTTGGCCGCCTTTCGTTCCAGTACTCTGCTGCCTGTGACTGGAACGAATTGCAAAAATCCCTGAAGTTGGAGACTTTTATCTCCCTCACCAACTTCAAACATGTGCCATCTGAGCAGCTAACCGATCGCTGCAGCTGTACATAGTCTATTGGTAAATAGCCCACCCATTTTCACCTACCTCATCCCCATACTGTTTTTATTTATTTACTTTTCTGCTCTTTTGCACACCAATATCTCTACCTGTACATGATAATTTATCAATCCAGTGTTAATCTGCAATATTGTAATTATTCGCCTACCTCCTCATGCCTTTTGCACACATTGTATATAGACTCCCCTTTTTTTTCTACTGTGTTATTGACTTGTTAATTGTTTACTCCATGTGTAACTCTGTGTTGTCTGTTCACACTGCTAAGCTTTATCTTGGCCAGGTCGTAGTTGCAAATGAGAACTTGTTCTCAACTAGCCTACCTGGTTAAATAAAGGTGAAATAAAAAAATTAAAAAAATTAAAAATTACGAGCCTAGTTGGTTTAGCGATGGAAAAAGTGAGCAACCTTTCTGCTAGCCATGGTTGACTGAGATAATGAGTGGGCTGGACATGCCGAGACATGAGTAGGTGAGCTCAACACCCATTGAATATAGCCGGTGTCAGGAAACGTTGCGCTGCCATGTAGCATGCTTCTGTCTATAATATGAACTGGTCAGTATGTGTAGGTAATCCTTTCTAATGCAGCTTTTTATAAAGACATCACGTAGTAGAACTGAGATAATAGATGGGCTGGACATGCAGAGAGATGAGTTGGGATTGGTCTGCCATGTTGCATGCTTCTGTCTATAATATGAGCTGGTCAGTATGTGTAGGTAATCCTTTCTAATGCAGCTGTTATAAAGATATCACGTAGTAGAACTGCATCAGTGTTGCTCTCCACTTTCTAGGGGACAGAGTTTTGAAATCATTGGAATTAGAGTGTGAGAGCTAAGGAGATGGAGAAAATTCTGGCGTTTGATTGCAAATATGCAGTCAAAAAGAGAACACACAGAATGCTCCAGATTACATCTTCAAACTAAGGGCAACCATGGAATCGTGACAGAAAGGGAGAAGCGTCCATCCATGTATTCGGGTAAGAGAGTTTAGCTAGCTCCATTTTCATATATTACACATTTCTAATTTTGTCATGAAGTTGTTTTCATTTGAAGTTTAAGTTCGCTGTTAGCTCGCTTATCGAATGTTAGCTGGCTTGCTAGCAAGCTAACGTTACATGTATGATCTATGTAGTAATATTATTTGTATCTCAGAGCCATTTGTATTGCTAGATAAAGCATAATGTTAGCTAGTTAACATTGAACCTGGTTGGTTAGCTACCTGCAGATTTATGCAGGGTAGTAACGGTATGAATTGGGATCATGGTTAAATGTCTAAACAAAAGACTCCACTGTGCAAGTAACTATTTCAATAGAATGATTTTTGATGTCACTGTGACAAATGTCGATAGACATAGCTGGTAATTTGCTCTGGCTTTCTACTCTGATGTCAGAGCACTCTCTTCTGAGTGTGCCAGAGCGCACGCAGAATAAATGACGAATTTACACACGCTTAACACTCATTGAAAATAGCTGGTGTCAGTAATCTTTGGCAAAAAAACGTAATTGAATTGTCACCAGCAGCACAGTTGCAGTCAACAATGCTCTGGATAACCAGCTCTGCTAGGGCAAGTAAAATGGTCAGTGAGCTGTTCTATATTTGTGTCTGGAAGTAGCTAGCAAGCTAGCCAACATTAGCCAGTTAGCTTGGGTTCTTGACTGCTGTTAGGTCAGAACACTCAGATGAACCCTACTTTCAGCCTGAGCTTCCAGTATGCGCTACGAGATTCTACGAATGGCCAATCAGACAACGCTCTGAGTTTACGAATGGCACTCCAGATTAAATTTACGAACACACCCGTATTATAAACCTTAAACTTACAATCGACTCTGACACAGCCATGGCACGATAGCCAAGAATACATGCAGTAAACCTGTAAAACCAACCCTCTCTCCACCCACACACATTTTGTTTTTTATTCCAGGTTCGTTGCTCTATAACTTTGGCTGTTTTACAGCTTGGCCTATATCATTAGGATCAATAATATAAAAAGGTAGCATATTTTTTATTTATTTTTATTTCACCTTTATTTAACCAGGTAGGCAAGTTGAGAACAAGTTCTCATTTACAATTGCGACCTGGCCAAGATAAAGCAAAGTAGTTCGACACATACAACGACACAGAGTTACACATGGAGTAAAACAAACATACAGTCAATAATACAGTATAAACAAGTCTATATACAATGTGAGCAAATGAGGTGAGATAAGGGAGGTAAAGGTAAAAAAAGGCCATGTTGGCAAAGTAAATACAATATAGCAAGTAAAACACTGGAATGGTAGATTTGCAATGGAAGAATTTGCAATGTAGAAATAAAAATAATGGGGAGCAAAATAAATAAATACATTAAATACAGTAGGGAAAGAGGTAGTTGTTTGGGCTAAATTATAGGTGGGCTATGTACAGGTGCAGTAATCTGTGAGCTGCTCTGACAGTTGGTGCTTAAAGCTTGTGAGGGAGATAAGTGTTTCCAGTTTCAGAGATTTTTGTCATTCGTTCCAGTCCTTGGCAGCAGAGAACTGGAAGGAGAGGCGGCCAAAGAAATAATTGGTTTTGGGGGTGACAAGAGAGATATACCTGCTGGAGCGCGTGCTACAGATGGGAGATGCTATGGTGACCAGCGAGCTGAGATAAGGGGGGACTTTACCTAGCAGGGTCTTGTAGATGACATGGAGCCAATGGGTTTGACGACGAGTATGAAGCGAGGGCCAGCCAACGAGAGCGTACAGGTCGCAATGGTGGGTAGTATATGGGACTTTGATGACAAAACGGATTGCACTGTGATAGACTGCATCCAATTTGTTGAGTAGGGTATTGGAGGCTATTTTGTAAATGACATCGCCAAAGTCGAGGATCGATAGGATGGTCAGTTTTACATGGGTATGTTTGGCAGCATGAGTGAAGGATGCTTTGTTGCGAAATAGGAAGCCAATTCTAGATTTAACTTTGGATTGGAGATGTTTGATATGGGTCTGGAAGGAGAGTTTACAGTCTAACCAGACACCTAAGTATTTGTAGTTGTCCACGTATTCTAACTATATAAGCTACATATAGAGTACTTCCATAAGCCAGATATTGTGTTAGTTCTACCATTAACTTGAATCAGTTTTACCCAGTGGTAGCCCGCCACATACTAATAGAGACAACAACCCTGTTGACAGTAACTAATACATTTTCCGGTGTGTATCGAAACAATCATCCTTTACATTTTTGAATATTGAGATTTTTTTTAATGTAAAAGTAATAACACCAATCATTTTAGGATCGCATAGACCTATTCCAATAGAGAACATAGGCAGGTTTTTAATTAAATAATCCTTTATCGTAGCCCTATAATAAATCTATTTATGTTTTTTAAGTTTTATCTTAACTTCTTGACACTGCCCATCTCTTAAGAGGGATAATTGTCATAGGCAACTGTTGAATAGCATAGCGCCTCAATCAAATAATATTACTAAAAATGTTCATATTCATGAAATCACAAGTGCAAAACACAGTTTAGCCTTTTGTTAATCCACCTGTCGTCTCAGATTTTGAAATTATGCTTTACAGCGAAAGCAATCCAAGTGTTTGTGCAAATTTATCGATCACATGACAAAACATTAAGTACACTTAGCATCAGTTAGCTTGGTCACAAATCAGAAAAGCAATCAAATTAATCGTTTACCTTTGATGATCTTCAGATGTTTTCACTCACGAGACTCCCAGTTAGACAACAAATGTTCCTTTTGTTCCATAAATATATTTTTTATATCCAAATACCTCCTTTAGTTTGGTGCGTTATGCCCAGGAATCCACCGGAAAGAGCGGTCACGACAACGCAGACAAAATTTGTCAAAATAATATCCACAGAAACATGTCAGACGTTTTTTATAATCAATCACCAGGGTGTTTTTCAAATGTCTATTCGATAATATATCAACCGGCGCAGTTGGCTTTTCACTAGGACCGGGAGTAACAATGACCGCCTTTCTCTTTTGCGCACAAATCACTCAGAGCCACCACCTATCCACTTAAACAATGTGGTGGTTCACGCTCATTCTTCAAAATAAAAGCCTGAAACTATGTCTAAAGGCTGTTAACACCTTAGGGAAGCCATAGAAAAAGGAATCTGGTTGATATCCCTTTAAATGGGCAATAGGGATGCATAGAAACAGAGAGGTTTCAAAACAGGGGCACTTCCAGATTGGATTTTCCTCAGGTTTTAGCCTGCAATATCAGTTCTGTTTAACTCGCAGACAAAATGTTGACAGTTTTGGAAACTTTAGAGTGTTTTCTATCCTAATCTGTCAATTATACACATATTCTAGCATCTGGTCCTGAGAAATAGGCTGTTTACTTTGGGAACGTTATTTTTCCAAACATAAAAATAGTGCCCCCTAGCTTCAAGATAGAGAATGGGGTGTTCTTCAATTCCCTACCCTGTTGTAACAAGGCAATTTTCATTTTGATTGGACGGGGCCTTCCCTCTGCTCTGCCACCAAAATGGTGAGCACTTTGAAAATCAATTGTTTCCACCTGTTTGTCTGTCATCTTGTGATTGCGCTTCATGAACACCTTGACTTTTTCCTCCGTTGACTGAGTTTTCATTTTCATCCTCCTTTATTCAAATTATAACAATATTGTTTTTTCATACATCTGCACTTTAGATCAAGTAATTCGGCTTTTATTGTTTTATTATCATACTGTAGCCTGTCTGTAGTGTCTTTTAGAGATTCCATATTAGTTTTCAATATCTTGTTTTCCGCTCGAATTTCTTCCATAATTGTATTATTGTAATCCATTCCTGCTTTTAAGTCCTCTGTGAGGATCAGCACTGGAGACAGGAAGCAGGTACAGGAATAACATTTAAGAACAACCGACATAAAACAGGCCAGGAACATCATCTGGACAGGGGAAAATAATGACATCAATGCTGACACGGGGAATAACGCGAGGAGCAGACAGGTAAAGGTAATCAACAAAGTGCTTGAGTCCAGGTGAGTCCAACATTGAGCAACGATGGTGACAGGTGTGCGTAATGAAGGGCAGTCGCGCCAGAGAGGGCGAGTGGGAGCAGGTGTGACAGCTTAAACCTCACCCAGCAGCCCAGGCAATGGATCCAGATGTTTTAACTGCTCGCTTATGCTTGTAAACAATGCTCTATCTTCTGGAGACATAGTTATAAAAACATCCCACTCCAATGTTGTATTTTGAATTTTCGATGGAGATGCTTCAACTAAGCACGGAGGCAGTGCTTAGTTGCCCTGGCTGTGTGTTTTGGGTCGTTGTCATGCTGGAAGACCCAGCCACGACCCATCTTTAATGCTCTTACTGAGGGAAGGAGGTTGTTGGCCAAGATCCCGCGATACATGGCCTCATCCATCCTCCCCTCAATACGGTGCAGTCGTCCTGTCCCCTTTGCAGATAAGCATCCCCAAAGAATGATATTTCCACCTCCATGCTTCACGGTTGGGATGGTGTTCTTGGGGTTGTACTCATCCTTCTTCTT
Organism: Oncorhynchus masou masou; assembly: GCF_036934945.1. NCBI lineage: Eukaryota > Metazoa > Chordata > Actinopteri > Salmoniformes > Salmonidae > Oncorhynchus > Oncorhynchus masou. Next base: position 44,953,559 of record NC_088228.1, on the reverse strand, counting down.
CCTCCAAACACAGCGAGTGGAGTTCAGACCAAAAAGCTCTATTTTTGTCTCGTCAGACCACTTGACCTTCTCCCATTCCTCCTCTGGAGCATCCAGATGGTCATTGGCAAACTTCCGACGGGGCCTGGACATGCGCTGGCTTGAGCAGGGGGACCTTGCGTGCGCTGCAGGATTTTAATCCATGACGGAGTAGTGTGTTACTAATGGTTATCTTTGAGACTGTGGTCCCAGCTCTCTTCCGGTCATTGATCAGGTCCTGCCGTGTAGTTCTGGACTGATCCCTCACCTTCCTCATGATCATTGATGCCCCAAGAGGTGAGATTTTGCATGGAGCCCCAGACCACGGGTGATTGACCGTCATCTTGATCTTCTTCCATTTTCTAATAATTGCGCCAACAGTTGTTGCCTTCTCACCAAGCTGCTTGCTTATTGTCCTGTAGCCCATCCCAGCCTTGTGCAGGTCTACAATTTTATCCCTGATGTCCTTACACAGCTCTCTGGTCTTGGCCATTGTGGAGAGGTTGGAGTCTGTTTGATTTAGTGTGTGGACAGGTGTCTTATATACAGGTAACGAGTTCAAACAGGTGCAGTTAATACAGGTAATGAGTGGAGAACAGGAGGGCTTCTTAAAGAAAAATTATCAGGTCTGTGAGAGCCGGAATTCTTGCTGGTTGGTAGGTGATCAAATACTTATGTCATGCAATGAAATGCAAATTAATTACTTAACTTGGAACTCCCCATCCCGGATCCGGGATCGTGACTAAAGCCTCAGGCTCATTAGCATAACGCAACGTTATGAAAATAATGCGTCTGCTCTCAAGCTTAGCCTTTTCTTAACAACATTGTCATCACATATTTTCAAAATATGCTTTTGAACCATAGAAATGGACTAATTTGTGTAAGAGTATGCAAAGCTAGCATAGCATTTTGAGTAGCATTTAGCACGCAACATTTTCACAAAAACCAGATAACCAAATAAATAAAATCATTTACCTTTGAAGAGCTTCTGATGTTTTCAATGAGGAGACTCTCAGTTACATACCAAATGCACAGTTTTTCCTGAAAGCGTCTGTGTGTAGGAGAAATCGTTCCGTTTTCTACATTGCATCTGGCTACCGAAACGAACCGAAAATTCAGTCACCTACAACGTCAAACTTTTTCCGAATTAACTACATAATATCGACCGAAACATGGCAAACGTTGTTTGGAATCAATCCTCAAGGTGTTTTTTCACATATCTCTTCATTGATATATCGTTCGTGGAAGCTTGCTTTCCTCTCTGAATCCCATGGAAAAATACTGGCAGCTGACTTTTGCGCACCAATTTCGGCGCAGGACACCGGGCGGACACCTGGTAAATGTGGTCTCTTATGGTCAATCTTCCAATGATCTGCCTACAAATACGTCACAATGCTGCAGACACCTTGGGGAAATGACAGAAAGGGTTGACTCACTCCTCTCGCATTCACAGCCATATAAGGAGACAATGGAAAACAGAGCCTCAAAAATCCTGCTCTTTTCCTGGATGCCGTCTCATCTTGGTTTTGCCTGAAGCTCACGTTCTAGGGCACGCACAGAAAATATCTTGGTAGTTCTGGACACGTCAGAGTGTTTTCTTTCGAAAGCTATCAATTATATGCATAGTCGAGCATCTTTTTGTGACAAAATATCTTGTTTAAAACGGGAACGTTTTTCATCCAAAAATGAAATAGCGCCCCCAGAGCATCAACAGGTTAAAAATCATACAATGTGATTTTCTGGATTATTGTTTTAGATTCCGTCTCTCAAAGTTGAAGTGTACCTATAATAAAAATTACAGACCTCTACAAACCTGAAAAATTGGCAGTGTATCAAATACTTGTTTTCCTCACTGTGGTTCCAGATTCTCTATAATATCCAGAATGTTTTTTTTTGGTTACTACATGATTCCATATGTATTATTTCATAATTTTGATGTCTTAACTATTATTCAAAAATGTAGAAAATAGTAAAAATATAAAGAAAGACAAACCCTTGAATGAGTAGGTGTTCTAAAACTTTTGACCGGTTTTGTGTTGTTTTCTAATTCTCTTGGAAATATTTCAGATGGTTTACACATTTATGCATTGGATGGTTCTCTCATTGAGCTGGTTCCCGCCTATAAATATATACAAAATAACGTCTGAGCTAGAAAAAAAAGAATGACTCGATTTTTATTGGAAATAAGCATGAAGCTGATCATTGTGCACTTATAGCACCCTGTGATGTTCAATTTAGTTCATCTGTATTGTTTGCCGAGTTGTATAGTGGGAGGAACACACACCACATCATCGTGCGACTCTTTACTTTAATATCATGGTTATTATAAAAATATTTGCGCATAAAGGTGTTTCCATTGCCATTCTCACATAATTTATTGTACAGACACAAAAAGATCCCATCATGTTGAAAACAAAATTATCTGTCGGCAATTATACAATTACACTAAAACTTCCTGTGTCACACCAGCGCTGCATCATTGGTTTGATGACAACTGTAGTGTTAGTTGAGTTGAAACCATCCTATCAGGGTACAACACGGGAGCCAAAAGGTCTGAGGCCAACCATGATCTCAAGAGGATCTTTACTTTCATGTTCTCTTCAAATGACTTTATTTTTGGCCCAGGATTGCTTTTAATGAGGTGCAGCGCATGTCTACCAGAGACTGGCTCCCTGTTGAAGCTGCCATTCCTCTGAGGCGAAGGGTACCATTATTAACATACATGATATGGCCATCTACATGTCTGCATGAATGCCTGCCATCTTGGCTTTAAAGTCACAGCATTGGAAAAAAACGAATGGGAAGGGTTAGCTGTGAAACCAAACAAGTTTGCTGCTTGGTATAAGGCATATTACTCACTCTGTGTGTCAACAGAAGTACTTTTTATTTTGTCCTGTGATTTGTTTTGAAAACTTCATTTGGAAGAGTGTTGCTGAGATTCAGCGGCTCAAGATTCCTCTGCTCTGGTCTGGCCTGCTGTTGAAAACTAAATCAGTACCACAGGCTGTTAAAGAGAGAGAATGTGTGTGTGTGTGAGGGAGACAATGTGGAGGGAAGGAGGCCTGAGTTAACCTCTGTGTGCAGCTCTATGATACAGTAATGAAAAGCTGTCATCATTAGAAAAACGTGTGGTAGGAATGCACTGCAGCTGAACACTTTGCAGACCAGAGAGCGACAGGGACAAAAGAAATGAAAGAAGTTAGTTGGAGAATGAAAGTACAAAGATGTGACAGAGAAAGTTGAGATCATAGAAGTTGAGGAAAATATTGTTGCACAAATTTTAGCTTCCAAAAGAAAATATGAATTAAAGAGGAGTGAAGGAGTACCAGCATGAGAGCAGGACATCAGAGCAAGTTTGCGACACATAGAATATTGAGTGTATGCTATCTACTAGTGTGTGTGGGTGTGTGTGTGTGTGTGTGTGTGTGTGTGTGTGTGTGTGTGTGTGTGTGTGTGTGTGTGTGTGTGTGTGTGTGTGTGTGTGTGTGTGTGTGTGTGTGTGTGTGTGCGTGTGTGTGTGTGTGTGTGTGTGTGTGTTTGGTTTGACTATCCTTGTGGGGACCAGAGGTCTTCACAAAGACAGTAAAACAAGAAAAATTCAAACAAGTGGGGACATTTCGCCGGTCCCTACAAGGGGAAAAAAATTATGAATCTGATTACAATTAGGGATAGGGTTAGAAATAGGGTTATGGGTTAGAATTGGGAGCAGGGTTTGGATAGGTTCTAAATGTTGTCTGTTACAGTTATTATTGTAATCATCAACGTAACTTTTGGAATAACCAAACTCAGTAACGTAAACTGATTACTTTTGGATAACTTTCCCTTTAAGTGGTAAGAGAAGACCAAAAGGATCCACATAGTGGTCCGACTTGGTCAGGTGGAACAAACTTAAACTTGTGCCTTTTTTCAGTGGTGAATTGAATGTCATTGAGAAGACAGAAAGGTGTCATAACGTATATTTTTTCATCCTTTTATAATTGAAAAGTAATCCAAGAAGTAATCATCTAGTTTTTTCAAAAATATTTGTAATTAAGGATCAGAAAAAATTGGGTTTGGTCCCTAAGGATAGTAAGACAAACACGTTTGTTTGAGAGACAGGTTAGTGAAGTAGCAGTGATTTAGAGACAACAGCTGGTTCAGGTTATAATGCTAGAATCCACTAGCCACCCCAAACCTCTAACAAATACATGCACACAAACGAACAGACACACACAAATAGAGAGAAAGTAGATGTGTTAGGTGTACATCCCGGGCGATCATGAGATGGAGCGATTATCTTCTCTAGAGACTGTTTTTAGGGTCACACCCAGACATGATGTCACAGTTTTACACTGTATCAGATCTGAGATCTACTTGTAGACTGAAACCCATAAAGTAATATACAGAGTCTCTCTCTCTCGCTCTCTCTCAAAAATGGTAATCCGATTAGAGATACTTTGAAAAACTACATGGTTACTTCTAGGATAACTTTTAATAAAAAATAAAAAACATATGACACCATTGACCTTTGTGTTTTCTCAATAACATTCAAATCAGCTTTCAAGCTTCAATAAATGTTTGTGACCTAAGAGCGAAAGCAGTGGTGTAGTCCAGCCTACAGGCGATACGGATATCATTTGAATTTTTTATTTAACCAGATATGCCAGTTGACAACAAGTTCTCATTTACAAATGCTACCTGGCCAAGATAAAGCAAAGCAGTGCGACACAAACAAAACAGAGTTACACATGGGATAAACAAACATACAGTCAATAACACAACAGAAAAATCTATGTACAGTATTATTATTACTTGACCCTGTTGTTCATCTATGAACATTTGAACATCTTGGCCATGATCTGATATAATATCCACCCGGCACAGACAGAAGAGGACTGGCCACCCCTCGGAGCCAGGTTACTCTCTAGGTTTCTTCCTAGGTTTTGGCCTTTCTAGGGAGTTTTTTCTATCCACAGTGCTTCTACATCTGCTTTGCTTGCTGTTTGGGGTTTTAGGCTGGGTTTCTGTACAGCACTTTGAGATATCAGCTGATGTAAGAAAGGCTTTAAAAATACATTTGATTTGATTTGTGCAACTGTAGTAAGAGTAGGGAGGTAAAAAAATAAATAGGCCAAAGTGGCTAAATAATTCAAATATAGCAATTATACACTGGAGTGAGAGATGTGCAGAAGATGAATGTTCAAGTAGAGATACTGGGATGCAAAGGAGCAAGAAAATAAATAACAATATGGTGATGAGGTAGTGTGGTGGGCTGTTTACAGTTGAGCTATGTACAGCTGCAGTGATGGCAGCATGAGTGAAAGATGGTTTGTTGGGAAATTGTCACGACTTCGCCGAAGTCGGCCCTTCTCCTTGTTCGGGTGGTGTTCGGCGATCAACGTCACCGGCTTTCTAGTCACTACCGATCAATTTTTCTGTTTTCGTTTTGTTTTGTCTGATTACACACACACCTGTTTTACATTCCCTCATTACATTCCCTATTTAACCATCTGACATACATTTCTCTTCTGTCCGTGATTGTTCATGTCGTTAGTGGTTGTGTATGTGTTAGAGTTGTATTGGATTCTCTGCCTCTAACCCTATTACAGGGGCTGAGTCACTGGCTTGCTGGGGCTCTCTCATGCCGTCCCTGGAAGAGGTGCGTCACCTGAGTGGGTTGATTCACTGATGTGGTCATCCTGTCTGGGTTGGCGCCCCCCTTTGGGTTGTGCCATGGCGGAGATCTTTGTGGGCTATACTCAGCCTTGTCTCAGGATGGTAAGTTGGTGGTTGAAGATATCCCTCTAGTGGTGTGGGGGCTGTGCTTTGGCAAAGTGGGTGGGGTTATATCCTTCCTGTTTGGCCCTGTCCGGGAGTGTCCTCGGATGTGACCACAGTGTCTCCTGACCCCTCCTGTCTCAGCCTCCAGTATTTATGCTGCAGTAGTTTATGTGTCGGGGGGCTGGGTCAGTTTGTTATATCTGGAGTACTTCTCCTGTCCAATCCGGAGTCCTGTGTGAATCTAAGTGTACGTTCTCTAATTCTCTCCTTCTCTCTCTCTTTCTCTCTCTCGGAGGACCTGAGCCCTAGGACCATGCCCCAGGACTACCTGACATGATGACTCCTTGTTGTCCCCAGTCCACCTGGCCGTGCTGCTGCTCCAGTTTCAACTGTTCTGCCTTATTATTATTCGACCATGATGGTTATTTAATGAACATTTGAACATCTTGGCCATGTTCTGTTATAATCTCCATCCGACACAGCCAGAAGAGGACTGGCCACCCCACATAGCCTGGTTCCTCTCTAGGATTCTTCCTAGGTTTTGGCCTTTCTAGGGAGTTTTTCCTAACCACCGTGCTTCTACACCTGCATTGCTTGCTGTTTGGGGTTTTAGGCTGGGTCACTGGCTTGAGATATCAGCTGATGTACGAAGGGCTATATAAATAAATTTGATTTGATTTATTGTATGTTCCTATTTGGAATTTTGCTTTATTCTTTGAGTAAACTCAGTTGGATTACTCCATACCTGTGTCCTGCGCCTGACTCCGCTTACACTCTGCACCCAATCGCTGACGGAAATAGGAAGCCGAATCTACATTAAATTTTGAATTGGAGATGCTTAATATGGGTATGGAAGGAGAGTTTACAGTCTAGCCAGACACCTAGGTATTTGCACCTTCCAGCGTAGTGATGCTATACAGGTGGGCCGGTGCGGGCAGCAAATCGGTTGAAGAGCATGCGTTTAGTTTTACATGCATTTAAGAGCAGTTGGAGGCCACAGAAGGAGTGTTGTATGGCATTGAAGCTCGTCTGGAGGTTTGTTAACACTTCTTGCGGCTGAGATTCCGCTAACGGGACAACAGCCAGTGAAAGTGCAGGGCGCCAAATTCAAACAATAGAAATCTCATAATTAAAATTCCTCAAAAATACAAGTATTTTATACCATTTTAAAGGTAAACTTGTTGTTAATCCCACCCCATTGTATAATTTCAAAAAGGCTTTATGAAGAAAGCACACCAAACAATTATGTTAGATCAGTACCAAGTCACAGACACACACAGCCATTTTCCAGCCAAAGAGGGGAGTCAAAAAAGCAGAAAGAGATAAAATGAATCATTAACAATTTTGATGATCTTCATCAGATCACACTCATAGGACATCATGTTACACAATACATGTATGTTTTGTTCAATAAAGTTCATATTTATATCCAAAAATCGGAGTTTACATTGGCGCGTTATATTCAGTAATGTTTTGCTTCCAAAACATCCGGTGATTTTGCAGAGAGCCACAACAATTTACAGAAATACTCATAATAAACATTGATAAAAGATACAACTGCTATGCATTTTCACCTTAATGCAACCGCTGTGTCAGATTTCAAAAAACTTTAACTTCTTAAGGTATAGGGGGCAGCATTTTCACTTTTGGATAAATAGCATGCCCAATTTCAACTTCCTGCTAATAATGCCAAGAATATAAGATATTCATATTATTAGTAGATTTGGATAGAAAACACTCTGAAGTTTCTAAAACTGTTTGAATCATGTCTGTGAATGTAACAGAATTTATGTAGCAGGCAAAACCCCGAGGACTAACCGTTCAGAATTACAATTTTTTTAGGTCTCTGTCTGTTCAGTCAGTTCTCATTGGGAAACAATATTTCTTAGGAACTTGTTTTCAGTTCCTACCGCTTCCACTGGATGTCACCAGTCTTTGGTATTTGGTTGAGGTTATTCCTTTGTGCAATGAAGAAGTATGGCCATCTAGGAACTGCGTAACACGGTTGAGAGTTGCGCAAGACTTAAAAAGTAGCTTGGTTTGTTGTCTTCCTGTATTGATCACAGATAGACCCGTCTTCAATTGGATCGATTATTACCGTTTAAAAATACCTAAAGTTGTATTACAAAAGTAGTTTGAAATGTTTTGGCAAAGTTTACAGGTAACTTTTGAAATATTTTGTAGCGCAATTCTTGATCAAAAGCACCAAATAAATGGACATTTTGGATATATATGGACAGAATTAATCGAACAAAAGGACCAATTGTGATGTTTATGGGACATATTGGAGTGCCAACAAAAGAAGCTCATCAAAGGTAAGGCATGTTTTTTTTCTGCGTTTTGTGTAGCGCCTGCAGGGTTGAAATATGTCATCCTCTTTGTTTACTGTTGTGCTATCATCAGATAATAGCTTCTTATGCTTTCGCCAAAAAGCCTTTTTTTAAATCTGACATGTTGGCGAATGTAGGTTTAATTTAGTATCTTACATGTGTGATTTAATGAAAGTTAGATTTTTATATTATTTTATTTGAATCAGCCGTGCTGCTTGTTCCCTGGCCAAGTGGGACGCTGTCACGCCTTGGTCATTGTATTTTGTGTCTTTGTTATATATTTGGTTAGACCAGGGTGTGACATGGGTTATTGTATTGTATTTTCGTATTGGGGTTTGTAGTGTTTGGGATTGTAGTTGATTAGGGGTGTGTGTGTGTGTTAATTAGGTTGGCTGCCTGAGGCGGTTCTCAATCAGAGTCAGGTGCTTCTCGTTTTCGCTGATTGGGAACCGTATTTAGGTAGCCTGTTTTTCGCCTTGTATTTCGTGGGTGATTGTTCCTGTCTCTGTGTAGGTTGCACCAGTCAGGCTGTATTAGGTTTCGTTCTGTTTGTTGTTTTGTATTTATTAGTTATTCGTGTTAGTTCGTTCGTTTTGTCTTCACTAATAAACATGAGTAACTTACACGCTGCATTTCGGTCCGACTCTCCTTCAACAACAACGATTAAATATTCACTTACTCTTTGAAAATCTTCCTCTGATTTCTCATCCAAAGGGTCTTAGCTATAACATGTAGTGTCGTTTTGTTAGATAAAATACTTCTTTATATTTTTATATTATCTTTAAGTCTGTTTAGTTGGCGCCATCGATTTGAGTAATCCACTCGTTCAACTTGCAAAAAAAGGAATCTGAAAATCTACCCCTAAACTTTGTTTAACTTCTTGAGTGTAGGGGGCAGGATTTTCATTTTTGGCTAAAAACGTACCCATTAGAAACTGCTTATTTCTCAGGCCCAGAAACTATAATATGCATATAATTGTCAGATTAGGATAGAAAAAACTCTAAAGTCTCCAAAACGGTCAAAATATTGTCTGTGAGAATAACGGGACTGATATTGCAGGTGAAAACCTGAGGAAAATCTAACCAGGAAGTGGCTTCTATTTTGAAAACTCCATGTTCCATAGCCTGCCTTCTCTCCATTTAAAGGGATATCAAGCAGATTCCTTTTCCTATCGCTTCCTCATGGTCTCAACAGTCTTTAGACTTAATTTCAGGCTTTTATTTTGAAAAATGAGCGAGAAAGATCGTGTCAATGGATAGCTGGGTGTTCGCATGAGTTTTTCTCGCGCAACAGAGTGGGGCAGCCATTGCCTCTCCCTCTCCTATTGAAAAAGCGACAGTCCCGGTTGATATATTATTGATTATATATTTTAAAAACAACTTGAGAATTGATGATAAAGAACGTTTGACATGTTTCTGTGAACATTACAGATACTATTTGGAATTTCCATCTGTGAAGACATGACCACTCGAGCCTGTGGATTTCTGAACATAATGCGCCAAACAAATGGAAGTATGGATATAAAAATACTCTTTATGGAACAAAAGGAACGTTTATTGTGTAACTGGGAGTCTCGTGAGTGAAAACGTCCGAAGATCATCAAAGGTAAGCTATTTAATGCATTGCTTTTCTGACTTTCGTGACCAATCTACTTGGCTGCTAGTTGTTTGTAATATTTTGTCTACTGAGAGAGATGTTCTTACATAAACGCTTGTTATGCTTTCGCCGAAAAGCTGTATTGAAATATGACACGCCAGGTGGATTAACAACAAGCTAAGCTGTGTTTGGCTATATTGCACTTGTGATTTCATGAAAATTAAATATGTTTATTAATTTAATTTGAATTTGGCTCACTGCAATTCAGCGGGTGTTGATGAAAATGATCCCGCTAACGGGATGGGTGCGTCAAGAAGTTAAACAAGTGAAAATAAGTTTCTATTTACTCCTCAGATACCCTAAAATGTAATCAAACTATAATATTTATTTCAGAAAGATGTATGTTCAATTGGAAACCGATTTTAGCAGGTGCATAATGTTTTCATGGCACGCGCAAACACATATTTCCAAGACTATGTCACACATTTGACATTGTGTTGTTATTTTGCTGAACACCAGATGGTTTAATTTTATTTTTGCCAGTGAAATGAGGCTACTCAGGTCAGGAAAAAAGACTCACCCAAATGTACAGCCCCGTTGGTAAATATAAATATACCGTTTGAGAAAGTCACATTTTTATTTGGTGTACCCCCGACAGCATTGTGCGTACCCCTGAAGGGTAACGTGTGAGTTATTAATTTGTAGACAAACTGGGATTAAAGCCAGAATAAATCAGTGGCACTGATGCAACTATCCAAGCAGAAGAACATTCTCCGTCAGAATGTTGATATTTGGTGGCATTAACGATCAAACACAATGAAGAGGGCACGACATAACCCCTCAGGAGACTGAAAAGATTTGGCATGGGTCCTCAGATCCTCAAAAGGTTCTACAGCTGCACCATCGAGAGCATCCTGGCTGGTTGCATCACTGCCTGGTACGGCAACTGCTCGGCCTCTGACCGAAAGCCACTACAGAGGGTAGTGTGTACGGCTCCAGCCACCCTAGTCATTTACTGTTCTCTCTGCTACTACTTGGCAAGCGGTACCGGAGTGCCAAGTCTAGGTCCAAGAGGCTTCTAAACAGCTTCTACCCCCAAGCCATAAGACTCCTGAACATCTAATCAAATGGCTACCCAGACTATTTTACAAACTAAAGTAACATTCCACCTTAAACTGAATAAAACAACCACGGCAATATTATGAGGTTAGTGTAACTATAAATGTCTTCTTATGTAATCATATAAAGTGTGCAGACTCGGGATAGCATGCAGACTCGGGATAGCATACATAGGTCATCACAGGTTAGTGGAGATCTTCACAATTGCTGTAATAATCTGCTCAATAAACTGCTCAGAATCTTGAATGGCATTGAACACTTGCACATTGTATTTTTAATGTAATCTCAACTGCAATCCAGGTCATGTAGTTCTGCTATTAAACGAAGCACAGTGATAACACGTTAATATGTTGTAAAAATAAACAACATACCTGACATTGTATTCCAACTTGGACTTTGCTGTGCTTTTAAATGGTTGAAAGTGCAGTCATAGACATTGAGTAAAAACTAAACCAAAAAATCTGAACTTGTTTTTCCATTTGAATTTGGTTGTGCTTTGAGATGATTAAAGCATAGTGATAACATATTATTTAATTCAGCTAACTTTTGGTTATATTTGAGAGTAGGGGAAAATTGGTTGTAATCTCATTGATCAAGGCCTCAACAAAATATCACCCAATTGTCCATGTTGAAATGACGTGGTGTGCTCAGTGGGCAATGCCTGGGTTGAGCAGACAGAGCAGTGTTTGAAGCTGGCCAATCAGGCGTGAGGGATGTGAACAATAACTGACATCAAAGGACGGACACTGCCACCATTCACTAGCATGGCCTACTTCCCCTGAATACACACACACACACACACACACACACACACACACACACACACACACACACACACACACACACACACACACACACACACACACACACACACACACACACACACACACACACACACACACACACACACACACACACACACACACACACACACACACACACACACACATCCCCTGCCACAACAAAAGGGTGAATATTGGGTTGCGGCACTGATGCTGCATGGGTAAGTCCTGCCTTCCATTGTTAACACAAACAAATATACGCACACTCAAACACAGACACTTAAGCATGCTAACATTGATTCATGCTCGAATGCATGAACACGTAGAGTCGCCTATACACGTAGGTAAATGCACCCCCATGCACACATGCATGTAAACACACACACACTGCCTAAACTTGTTCCACAGTACCAAAATGTGGAAGGGTTTCTGTACCTGCATTCTAGGAAGTTACACCATTTGGTCTTTAGTTCTATAATAATGAGTTTTCTCATACTAGGATGCAGCGTATTTTTTAATATTTTATTTATACTTTATTTAAACTTTAACAGGGAGGCAGGGTATTTATTTGTTTTTGAAAGTTCCATGTGTATTGTACTGTCTTCCTTGCTACAAAAAAAATGGAATATTGGAATAATACAGATGAACTCCATTTGACTCAAACAGGAAGTCGAGGGTATAGACAGAACACAGCATTTCTTGTCCATTTGTCACTGTGATTGGTCAACATTTGGTCAGCAGGCAGCCCCTTGTGTTGGCAGGCTGTGTTAATGGATACCCTTTTTCCTTTCCAACAGGATGGAAAATGCTGAAAGTCTGCTGCCATGAAATTGTCTGTAGTTTGTTCTGTAACTATATGTTTTAGAGTAGTTGTTTAACTAACCTGATGTGTCAACAGCCCCCGGTCTCACTGTTAACGACACAGAAATAAAATGCCTCCTGTATGCAGATGATCCGGTATTGCTGCCCTGGGCAGTGACAGACCTGGTCAGTGACAGACCTGGGCAGTGACGGACCTGGGCAGTGACAGACCTGGGCAGTGACAGACCTGGGCAGTGACGGACCTGGGCAGTGACAGACCTGGTCAGTGACAGACCTGGGCAGTGACAGACCTGGGCAGTGACAGACCTGGGCAGTGACAGACCTGGTCAGTGACAGACCTGGGCAGTGACAGACCTGGGCAGTGACAGACCTGGGCAGTGACAGACCTGGGCAGTGACAGACCTGGTCAGTGACAGACCTGGGCAGTGACAGACCTGGGCAGTGACAGACCTGGGCAGTGACAGACCTGGTCAGTGACAGACCTGGGCAGTGACGGACCTGGGCAGTGACAGACCTGGGCAGTGACAGACCTGGGCAGTGACAGACCTGGTCAGTGACAGACCTGGTCAGTGACAGACCTGGGCAGTGACAGACCTGGGCAGTGACAGACCTGGTCAGTGACAGACCTGGGCAGTGACGGACCTGGGCAGTGACAGACCTGGGCAGTGACAGACCTGGGCAGTGACAGACCTGGGCAGTGACAGACCTGGTCAGTGACAGACCTGGGCAGTGACAGACCTGGGCAGTGACAGACCTGGTCAGTGACAGACCTGGGCAGTAACGGACCTGGGCAGTGACAGACCTGGGCAGTGACAGACCTGGGCAGTGACAGACCTGGGCAGTGACAGACCTGGTCAGTGACAGACCTGGTCAGTGACAGACCTGGGCAGTGACAGACCTGGGCAGTGACAGACCTGGGCAGTGACAGACCTGGGCAGTGACAGTCAATATTAAAATGACAAACGTTATGATATTCCAGACAAGGTCCAGATGTCAGGGAAACTGACATACTTTTTACTGGACTCCACTCATATAGAACACACACACACACACACCAACATATGTTTGGGACAAAACATTTACTTTAACCTGGCCGTGAATGAACTGAAAGACAAAGCAAGGAGGGCTTTTTATGCTATTAAAATATCTAATACCTATCCACCAAGTGTTACAATAATTTAAAAACAAGTGACCCCCACTCCTATTATTACAAAGCCCTCAAATTTAAGAGGTTACCATAGAGAAGAGTCCCCTCAGCCAGCTGGCCCATATAAATTATCACAAACCAAAAATAGAAATATTCCACCTATTGTAATGACACCACAAAAAGTTAACTTCAATGCTATTTGGCTCTAAATAGACAGTACATGGTGGCAGACTATCTGACCAACGTGACTGATAGAAAACAGACACAGTGAGCACAGCCTGGCCATAGAAACCGTCCGTCACAGGCAGATCAGGCTACTGAGAGAGGCGGGTTGAGGTCATTTTGCCCTCAGAGAGAGGTCGAGACAGCACTGCATTTTCTCCTACACACAGACTTACGGGACATTTTATTCACCAAAATTGAAAACAAATACGACGGATATTGAAAAAATATGTAGAAATTAAGAAAGCCCAATATCTATTTGGATAATAAACCTTCTGTGCTGTATTCGCTGCTAAATATGTAGCTTCCTGCTACACCTACAGTTAATTCAGAAAGTATTCAGACCCCTTTACTTTTTCCACATTTTGTTACAGACTTATTCTAAAATGATTTAAATAAAAACAATTCCCCATCAATCTACACACAATACCCCATAATGACAAAGGGAAAAAAAAAGGTTTTATAAATCTTTGCAAAATTATAAAAAAAAAAAATGTTATTTAGGTAACTATTCAGACTCTTTCCAATGAGACTTGAAAATTAGCTCAGGTGCTTCTTGTTTCAATGTATCATCCTTGAGATGTTTCTACAACTGGATTGGAGTCTACCTGTGGGCAATCTCAATTGATTGGACATGATTTGAAAAGGAAACATCTGTCTATATAAGGTCCCACTTTTGACAGTGCATGTCAGAGCAAAAACTAGGCAATGAGGTCAAATGAATTGTACGTAGAGCTCTGAGATAGGATTGTGTCGAGGCAAAACATTTCTGCAGCATTGGAGGTCCCCAGTTTGGCCTCCACCATCTTTGGAAGAAGTTTGGAACCACCAAGACTATTCATAGAGCTGGATGTCCGGCCAAACTGAGCAATCGGGGTTGAAGGGCCTTGGTCAGGGAGGTGACCAAGAAACCAATGGTCACTGACAGAGCTCCAGAGGTCCTCTGTGGAGATGGGAGAACCTTCCAGAAGGACAACCATCTCTGCAGCACTCCACCAATCAGGCCTATATGGTAGATTGGCAAGACGGAAGCCACTCCTCAGAAAAAGGCACATGACCGCCCACTTGGAGATTGCCAAAAGTCACCTAAAGACTCTCAGACCATGAGAGACAAGATTCTCTGGTCTGATGACACAAAGAATAAACGCCAGAATGCCAAGCGTCGCGTCTGGAGTAAACTAGTCACCATCCTGTCGTTGAAGCACGGTGGTGGCAGCATCATGCTGTGGGGATGTTTTTCAGCGGCAGGGAATGGGAGACTAGTCAGGATCGAGGGAAAACTAAACGGAGCATAGAACAGAGAGAGAATTGATGAAAACATGCATCCAGCGCGCTCAGGACTTAAGACTGGGGACGAGGTTCAGCTTACAACAGGACAACGATCCTAAGCACACAGCCAAGATAATGCAGGACTGGCTTCATGACAAGTCTCTGAATGTCCTTGAGTGGCCCAGCAAGAGCCTGGACTTGAACCTGATCAAACATCTCTGGAAAGACCCGAAAGGCTCCCTGTTCAACCTGACAGATCTTGGGAGGATCTGCAGAGAAGAATTGTAGAAACTCCCTAAATGCAGGTGTGCCAAGTTTGTAGCATCATACCCAAGAAGACTCGAGGCTGTCATTGCTGCCAAAGGTTCCTCAACAATGTACTGAGTAAAGGGTCTGAATACTTATGTACAGTTGAAGTCAGAAGTTTACATACACTTAGGTTGGAGTCATTAAAACTTGTTTTTCAAACACTCCACAAATTTGTTGTTAACTTCTTGGTGACAGGAGCAGTATTTTCACATTTTCACAATTGCATGCCCAAATTCAACTGCCTGCTACTCATCCCCAGAAGATAAGATATGCATATTATTAGATATGGATATAAAACACTCTGAAGTTTCTAAAACTGTTTGAATCATGTCTGTGAGTATAACAGAACTTATTTAGCAGGCGAAACCCAGAGGACAAACCATCCCGATTTTTTTTTTGAGGACACTCTCTTTTCAATGAAATTTCCTTGGGAATTCAGATTTCTAAGGGACCTTCTTGCAGTTCCTTCCACTGGATGTCATCAGTCTTTAGAAAATAGTTGAGGTTTTTCCTTTGCGTAATGAAGGAGTAGCCCTGTTCAGAAAGAGGGTCACTTGTAGTGTACTGTTAGATAGAGGCGCGTGACCAGAAAGCAAGCTACAGTTTGTTTTCCTCCTGTATTGAACACAGATCATCCCGTCTTCAATTTTATCGATTATTTACGTTAAAAAATAACTAAAGTTGTATTATAACAGTAGTTTAAAATGTTTTGGCAAAGTTTACAGGCAACTTTATGATATTTTGTTGTCACGTTGAGCAAGTTGGAAACAATGTTTTTCTGGATCAAACGTGCCAAATAAATGGACATTTTGGATATATATTGACGGAATTAATCGAACAAAAGGACCATTTGTGATGTTTATGGGACATATTGAAGTGCCAACAAAAGAAGCTCGTCAAAGGTAAGGCATGAATTATACTTATATTTCTGCATTTTGTGTTTACTGAGGTGCTATCCTCAGATAATAGCATTGTTTGCACGTCGAAAAGCCTTTTTGAAATCTGACATGTTGGCTGGATTCACAACAAGTGTAGCTTTAATTTGGTGTCTTACATGTGTGATTTCAACGATTTTGTCATAATTTATTTGATATTCGCTAGCATCCGACATATTCCAGGGAGGTTAACAAACTATAGTTTTGGCAAGTTGGTTAGGACATTTACCTTGTGCATGACATAAGTAATTTTTCCAACAATTGTTTACAGACAGATTATTTCATTTATAATCCACTGTTTCACAATTCCAGTGGGTCAGAAGTTTTTATACATTTTATACATTAAGTTTATACATTAAGACTGTCAGAAAAACATTGTTGGCCTCCAAACGTCTGGTTCATCCTTTGGAGCAATGTCCAAACGCCTGAAGGTACCACATTCATTTATACAAACAATAGTACGCAAGTACCACATGGTACTGCATGGTCACAAGTACCATGTGACCACGCAGCCGGGAGACTGCTCAGGAAGGAAATGGGTTCTGTGTCCTAGAGTAACATTATTTTGTGTGAAAAGTGCAAATCAATCCCTGAACAATAGCAAAGGACCATATGAAGATGCTGGAAGAAACAGGTACAAAAGTATCTATATCCACAGTAAAACAAGACCTATATCAACATAACTTGAAAGGCCACTCAGGAAGGAAGAAGCCACTGCTCCAAAACTGCCATAAAGAAAAGCCAGACGACGGTTTGCAACTACACATGGGTACAAAGATCGTACTTTCTGGAGAAATTTCCTCTGGTCTGATGAAACAAAAATAGAACTGTTTGGCCATAATGACCATCGTTATCTTTGGAGGAAAAAGGGGGAGGTTTGCAAGCCGAAGACACCATCCCAACCGTGAAGCACGGGGGTGGCAGCATCATGTTGTGGGGGTGCTTTGCTGCAGGAGGGACTGGTGCACTTCACAATATAGATAGCATCATGAGGAGAAAATTAGGTGGATATATTGAAGCAACATCTCAAGACGTCAGTCAGGAAGTTAAAGCTTGGTCACAAATGGGTCTTCCAAATTGACAATGACCCCAAGAATACTTCCAAAGTTGTGGCAAAATGGCTTAATCTTTCTAGGGCAGGGTTTCCAGCTGGCGGAACACTGACAACATTCCGCTGAAAAGGCAGCGCACGAAATTCAAAACTATTGTTTAGAAATATGTAACTTTCACACAGAGATCGGGCTACTTTTTTCAACATTCTGTTAAAAATCGTGCAACATTTCAACGTCCTGCTACTCATGCCAGGAATATAGTATATGCATATGATTAGTATGTGTGCATAGAAAACACTCTGACGTTTCTAGAACTGGTTCAATGGTGTCTGTGACTATAACGGAACGAGTTCCGTGGTCAAAATCGCCAGAAAACCTGGTCACTAAATCGATGGAGAAAAAATCAATCCGCCAGTCTATGCATTTTCTATTGGAAGGAAAAATACTTAAGGCTGAGAATACAGTTCCTATAGCTTCCACACGATGTCGCCAGTGTTGTGATTTCGATTCAACTAAATCCTTGGTCATCTGATAATAGCCACATCCGGGTTGTCATGTCCACAGCTGTGAACAATGGCACTGGAAAAGTTGGCTACGTTTCCCAAACTTGTGCCTATTGAATACAGATCGCTCCGTGGTCAATTTGATCGTTTATTAACGTTTACTAATACCTAAAGTTGGATTACAGAAGTAGTTTGAAGTGTTTTGTCAAAGTTTATAGGCAACTTTTTTAATTTAAAAAAATAACGTTGCGTTTAAAAACGGTGTTTTTCCTGGATCTGACAGTCTTCATAAATGGACATTTTGGGTATACAAGGACCGATGTAATCGAAAAAAAAGACCCAATTGTGATGTTTATGGGACATATAGGAGTGCCAAGAAAGAATCTCGTCAAAGGTAATGAATGTTTTATATTTTATTTCTGCGTTTTGTGTAGCGCCGGCTACGCTAATTCCTTTGTTTACGTCCCCTTCTGGTATTTCGGGGTGTTGCCTGCAATCAGATAATAGCTTCTCATGCTTTCGCCGAAAAGCATTTTACAAATCTGACTCATTGGCTAGATTCACAACGAGTGTAGCTTGAATAGAGTACCCTGCATGTGAGTTTTAATGAAGGTTTGAGTTTTAACGAGTGCTATTAGCATTTGGCGTAGCGCATTTGCATTTATTGTTTGCAAGGGGTGCGGTTGCGTCCCGGGTGGGCCAGAGAGGTTAACAAGTCCAATACAGCAAAGGAAAGGTAAACATTTTGTTAATCTACCCATGGTGTCCACGATTTCCAAAAAAATGTACATCGAAGTACAACATATGATTATGTTAGCTCATAACTAAGTAAAAAAAAAACAGCCATTTTTTCAGCCAAAGATACGAATCACAAAAAGCAGATATAGATAAAATTAATCACTAACCTTTGATGATCTTCATCAGATGACACTCATAGGACTTCATGTTACACAATACATGTATGTTTTGTTTCGATAATGTGCATATATGCAGACACCTCAGTTTATATTGGCGCGTTACGTGGAGTAATGTTTTGTTTCCAAAACATCCGGTGATATTGCAAAAATACTCATAATAAACATAGATAAAAGATGCAAGTGTTATTCAGAGAATTAAAGATAGACTTATCCTCTATGCAACCGCTGTGACAGATTTTTTTTTTAACTTTGTGGAAAAAGTAGAATCTGAGAATGGCGCTCAGTACCCAAAAACAGCCAAAGAAAATGCTGCCATCTTGGGGTCAACATTAGTTGGAAAAAACCCTATAAATAAACACTTACCTTTGATGATCTTCATCAGAAGGCACTCCCAGGAATACCAGTTCGACAATAAATTACCGATTTGTTCCATAAAGCCCATCATTTAGCCACTTGTTGTTAGCGTGTTCAGCCAAGTAATCCATCTTCATGAGGCGCGAGCATTTTCTCCATGACAAAAACTCAAAAGGTTCCGTTACAGGTCGTAGAAAGAAGTCAAATGATGTATGAAATCCATTTTTAGGATATTTTTAACATTAATCATCAATAAGGTTCCACCGGAGAATTTCATTGTCTGAAGAAGACCGAGGCTCTCTGCCAGACTACTCATTAAAATAGTTCCTATGAGCCCCTCCTTTATAGTAGAATCCTCAAACCAGGTTCTGAAGACGGTGATATCTAGTGGAAGTCGTAGGAAATGCAAGCACATCCATAAATAGAGTGCCTTGCGAAAGTATTGGGCCCCCTTGAACTTTGCGACCTTTTGCCACATTTCAGGCTTCAAACATAAAGATATAAAACTGTATTTTGTTGTGAAGAATCAACAACAAGTGGGACACAATCATGAAGTGGAACAACATTTATTGGATATTTCAAACTTTTTGAACAAATCAAAAACTGAAAAATTGGGCGTGCAAAATTATTCAGCCCCCTTAAGTTAATACTTTGTAGCGCCACCTTTTGCTGTGATTACAGCTGTAAGTCACTTGGGGTATGTCTCTATCAGTTTTGCACAAATTTTTTACCATTCCTCCTTGCAAAACAGCTCAAGCTCAGTGAGGTTGGATGGAGAGCATTTTTTAACAGCAGTTTTCAGTTCTTTCCACAGATTCTCGATTGGATTCAGGTCTGGACTTTGACTTGGCCATTCTAACACCTGGATATGTTTATTTTTGAACCATTCCATTGTAGATTTTGCTTTATGTTTTGGATCATTGTCTTGTTGGAAGACAAATCTCCGTCCCAGTCTCAGGTCTTTTGCAGACTCCATCAGGATTTCTTCCAGAATGGTCCTGTATTTGGCTCCATCCATCTTCCCATCAATTTTAACCATCTTCCCTGTCCCTGCTGAAGAAAAGCAGGCCCAAACCATGATGCTGCCACCACCATGTTTGACAGTGGGGATGGTGTGTTCAGGGTGATGAGCTGTGTTGCTTTTACGACAAACATAACGTGTTGCATTGTTGCCAAAAAGTTCAATTTTGGTTTCATCTGACCAGAGCACCTTCGTCCACATGTTTGGTGTGTCTCCCAGGTGGCTTGTGGCAAACTTTAACCAACACTTTTTATGGATATCTTTAAGAAATGGCTTTCTTCTTGCCACTCTTCCATAAAGGCCAGATTTGTGCAATATACGACTGATTGTTGTCCTATGGACAGTCTCCCACCTCAGCTGTAGATCTCTGCAGTTCATCCAGAGTGATCATGGGCCTTTTGGCTGCATCTCTGATCAGTCTTCTCCTTGTATGAGCTGAAAGTTTAGAGGGATGGCCAGGTCTTGGTAGATTTGCAGTGGTCTGATACTCCTTCCATTTCAAGATTATCACTTGCACAGTGCTCCTTGGGATGTTTAAAGCTTGGGAAATCTTTTTGTATCCAAATCCGGCTTTAAATTTCTTCACAACAGTATCTCGGACCTGCCTGGTGTGTTCCTTGTTCTTCATGATGCTCTCTGCGCTTTTAACGGACCTCTGTGACTATCACAGTGCAGGTGCATTCATACGGAGACTTGATTACACATAGGTGGATTGTATTTATCATCATTAGTCATTTAGGTCAACATTGGATAATTCAGAGATCCTCACTGAACTTCTGAAGAGAGTTTGCTGCACTGAAAGTAAAGGGGCTGAATAATTTTGACACCCAATTTTTCAGTTTTTGATTTGTTAAAAAAGTTTGAAATATCCAATAAATGTCGTTCCACTTCATGATTGTGTCCCACTTGTTGTTGATTCTTCACAACAAAATACAGTTTTATATCTTTATGTTTGAAGCCTGAAATGTGGCAAAGGGTCGCAAAGTTCAAGGGGGCCGAATACTTTCGCAAGGCACTGTAACAGGGATTTAATTAGGCAAGTTTGGATTTATTTTCAGGGTTTTGCCTGCCATACGAGGCAAAACCCTTCTGTTATACTCACAGACATCATTCAAACAATTAGATAGAAATAGAATAGAAACGTCAGAGTGTTTTCTATCCAATTCTAATAATCATATGCATATATATTAGCATCTGGGACAGAGTACGAGGCAGTTCAGTTTGGACATGCATCCCAAACAAGTTTTAAGGACAACAAAGTCAAGGTATTGGAGTGGCCTTCACAAAGCCTTGATCTCAATCCTATAGAACATTTGTGGGCAGAATTGAAAAAGCGTGCACGAGCAAGGAGGCCTAAAAAACTGATTCGGTTACACCAGCTCTGTCAGGAGGAATTGGCCAAAATTCACCCAACGTATTGTGGGAAGCAAGTGGAAGGCTACCGAAAATATTTGACCCAAGTTAAACAATTTAAAAGGCAATGCTACCGAATACTAATTTCATGCATGTAAACTTCCGACCCACTGGGAATGTGATGAAAGAAATAAAAGATGAAATAAATCATTCTCTCTACTATTATTCTGTCATTTCACATTCTTAAAATAAAGTGGTGATCCTAAATTACCTACGACAGGGAATTTTTACTCGGATTAAATGTCAGGAATTGTGAAAATCTGCGTCTAAATGTATTTGGCTAAGATGCATGAAAACTTCCGACTTCAACTGTAAATGTTACTTCAGCTTACATTTTTTAACATTTGCTAAAATGTATAAAAACATGTTTTTTCTTTGTCGTTATGGGGTATTGTGTGTTGAAGACAAAGAAGAAGTAGAAGACAAAAAGGACGCATTTGTTGTGTCATCATTCGAGACGAAGTGGTAACTTAATGCTGAATGGAATGTCACTGAGAAAACAGAAAGGTGTCATGTATTTTTTCTCGCAAATATCCTTTCTGAAGGTAAAAGTAATCCAAGAAGTAATTATCTAGTTTTTCAAAAGAATCTGTAATCTGACTGCAATATTGTTACTGGTAACGTTACGGATTCCAGTTACAGTTTTGTTATCTGATTATATGTAACTGATTCCAGTTTCTACACCTGCATTGCTTGCTGTTTGGGGTTTTAGGCTGGGTTTCTGTACAGCACTTTGAGATATCAGCTGATGTATGAAGGGCTATATAAATACATTTGATTTGATTTGATTATACGAAACGGATTACAGTTACAGTTGTTATCTGATTATACGTAACTGATTCCAGTTACAGTTTTGTTATCTGATTATACGTAACTGATTCCAGTTACAGTTGTTATCTGATTATACGTAACTGATTCCAGTTACAGTTGTTATCTGATTATACGTAACTGATTCCACTTACAGTTGTTATCTGATTATACGTAACTGATTCCAGTTACAGTTGTTATCTGACTATAAGTAACTGATTCCAGTTAGTTTTGTTATCTGATTATACGTAACTGATTACAGTTACAGTTGTTATCTGATTATACGTAACTGATTCCAGTTAGTTTTGTTATCTGATTATACGTAACTTATTCCAGTTACAGTTTTGTTATCTGATTATACGTAACTGATTCCAGTTAGTTTTATTATCTGATTATACGTAACTGATTCCAGTTACAGTTGTTATCTGATTATACGTAACTGATTCCAGTTACAGTTTTGTTATCTGATTATACGTAACTGATTCCAGTTGAAGTTGTTATCTGATTATACGTAACTGATTCCAGTTACATTTGTTATCTGATTATACGTAACTGATTCCAGTTACAGTTGTTATCTGACTATAAGTAACTGATTCCAGTTAGTTTTGTTATCTGATTAAACGTAACTGATTCCAGTTACAGTTGTTATCTGATTATACGTAACTGATTCCAGTTACAGTTTTGTAATCTGATTATACGTAACTGATTCCACCAGTTAATGTTGTTATCTGATTATACGTAACTGATTCCAGTTACAGTTGTTAACTGTTTATATGTAACTGATTCCAGTTAGTTTTGTTATCTGATTATATGTAACTGATTCCAGTTAATGTTGTTATCTGATTATACGTAACTGATTCCAGTTACAGTTTTGTAATCTGATTATACGTAACTGATTCCAGTTACAGTTTTGTTATCTGATTATAAGTAACTGATTCCAGTTAATGTTGTTATCTGATTGTACGTAACTGATTCCATTTACAGTTGTTATCTGATTATATGTAACTGATTCCAGTTACAGTTGTTATCTGATTTCATGTAACTGATTCCAGTTACAGTTTTGTTATCTGACTATGCGCAACTGATTCCAGTTACAGTTGTTATCTGATTATACGTAAATGAATCCAGTTTTTGTTTTCTGATTATACCTTACTGATTCCAGTAACAGTTGTTATCTGTCTATAATTAACTGATTCCAGTTACAGTTGTTATCTGACTATAAGTAACTGATTCCAGTTACAGTTGTCATCTGATTTTACGTAACTGATTCCAGTTAGAGTTTTGTAATCTGATTATACGTAACTGATTCCAGTTACAGTTGTTATCTGATTATACGTAAATGAATCCAGTTTTTGTTTTCTGATTATACGTAACTGATTCCAGTAACAGTTGTTATCTGACTATAAGTAACTAATTCCAGTTACAGTTTTGTTATCTGATTATATGTAACTGAATCCAGTAACAGTTTTTATCTGATTATATGTAACTGATTCCAGTTACAGTTTTGTTATCTGATTATACGTAACTGATTCCAGTTACAGTTTTGTTATCTGATTATACGTAACTAATTCCAGTTACAGTTTTGTTATCTGATTATACGTAACTGATTCCAGTAACAGTTGTTATCTGATTTTACGTAACTGATTCCAGTTACAGTTGTTATCTGATTATACGTAACTGATTCCAGTTACAGTTTTGTTATCTGATTATACGTAACTGATTCCAGTTGAAGTTGTTATCTGATTATACGTAACTGATTCCAGTTACAGTTGTTATCTGATTATACGTAACTGATTCCAGTTACAGTTGTTATCTGACTATAAGTAACTGATTCCAGTTAGTTTTGTTATCTGATTAAACGTAACTGATTCCAGTTACAGTTGTTATCTGATTATACGTAACTGATTCCAGTTACAGTTTTGTAATCTGATTATACGTAACTGATTCCACCAGTTAATGTTGTTATCTGATTATACGTAACTGATTCCAGTTACAGTTGTTAACTGTTTATATGTAACTGATTCCAGTTAGTTTTGTTATCTGATTATATGTAACTGATTCCAGTTAATGTTGTTATCTGATTATACGTAACTGATTCCAGTTACAGTTTTGTAATCTGATTATACGTAACTGATTCCAGTTACAGTTTTGTTATCTGATTATAAGTAACTGATTCCAGTTAATGTTGTTATCTGATTGTGCGTAACTGATTCCATTTACAGTTGTTATCTGATTATATGTAACTGATTCCAGTTACAGTTGTTATCTGATTTCATGTAACTGATTCCAGTTACAGTTTTGTTATCTGACTATGCGCAACTGATTCCAGTTACAGTTGTTATCTGATTATACGTAAATGAATCCAGTTTTTGTTTTCTGATTATACCTTACTGATTCCAGTAACAGTTGTTATCTGTCTATAATTAACTGATTCCAGTTACAGTTGTTATCTGACTATAAGTAACTGATTCCAGTTACAGTTGTTATCTGATTTTACGTAACTGATTCCAGTTACAGTTTTGTAATCTGATTATATGTAACTGATTCCAGTTACAGTTTTGTTATCTGATTATACGTAACTGATTCCAGTTACAGTTTTGTTATCTGATTATACGTAACTAATTCCAGTTACAGTTTTGTTATCTGATTATACGTAACTGATTCCAGTAACAGTTGTTATCTGATTTTACGTAACTGATTCCAGTTACAGTTTTGTAATCTGATTATATGTAACTGATTCCAGTTACAGTTTTGTTATCTGATTATATGTAACTGATTCCAGTTTCTACACCTGCATTGCTTGCTGTTTGGGGTTTTAGGCTGGGTTTCTGTACAGCACTTTGAGATATCAGCTGATGTATGAAGGGCTATATAAATAAATTTGATTTGATTTGATTATACGAAACGGATTACAGTTACAGTTGTTATCTGATTATACGAAACGGATTACAGTTACAGTTGTTATCTGATTATACGTAACTGATTCCAGTTAGTTTTGTTATCTGATTATACGTAACTTATTCCAGTTACAGTTTTGTTATCTGATTATACGTAACTGATTCCAGTTAGTTTTATTATCTGATTATACGTAACTGATTCCAGTTACAGTTGTTATCTGATTATACGTAACTGATTCCAGTTACAGTTTTGTTATCTGATTATACGTAACTGATTCCAGTTGAAGTTGTTATCTGATTATACGTAACTGATTCCAGTTACAGTTGTTATCTGATTATACGTAACTCATTCCAGTTACAGTTGTTATCTGACTATAAGTAACTGATTCCAGTTAGTTTTGTTATCTGATTAAACGTAACTGATTCCAGTTACAGTTGTTATCTGATTATACGTAACTGATTCCAGTTACAGTTTTGTAATCTGATTATACGTAACTGATTCCAGTTACAGTTTTGTTATCTGATTATAAGTAACTGATTCCAGTTAATGTTGTTATCTGATTATACGTAACTGATTCCAGTTACAGTTGTTAACTGTTTATATGTAACTGATTCCAGTTAGTTTTGTTATCTGATTATATGTAACTGATTCCAGTTAATGTTGTTATCTGATTGTACGTAACTGATTCCATTTACAGTTGTTATCTGATTATATGTAACTGATTCCAGTTACAGTTGTTATCTGATTTCATGTAACTGATTCCAGTTACAGTTTTGTTATCTGACTATGCGCAACTGATTCCAGTTACAGTTGTTATCTGATTATACGTAAATGAATCCAGTTTTTGTTTTCTGATTATACCTTACTGATTCCAGTAACAGTTGTTATCTGTCTATAATTAACTGATTCCAGTTACAGTTGTTATCTGACTATAAGTAACTGATTCCAGTTACAGTTGTTATCTGATTTTACGTAACTGATTCCAGTTACAGTTTTGTAATCTGATTATATGTAACTGATTCCAGTTACAGTTGTTATCTGATTATACGTAAATGAATCCAGTTTTTGTTTTCTGATTATACGTAACTGATTCCAGTAACAGTTGTTATCTGACTATAAGTAACTAATTCCAGTTACAGTTTTGTTATCTGATTATATGTAACTGAATCCAGTAACAGTTTTTATCTGATTATATGTAACTGATTCCAGTTACAGTTGTTATCTGATTATACGTAACTGATTCCAGTTACAGTTTTGTTATCTGATTATACGTAACTAATTCCAGTTACAGTTTTGTTATCTGATTATACGTAACTGATTCCAGTAACAGTTGTTATCTGATTTTACGTAACTGATTCCAGTTACAGTTTTGTTATCTGATTATATGTAACTGATTCCAGTTACAGTTATGTTATCTGATTATAAGTAACTGATTCCAGTTAATGTTGTTATCTGATTATACGTAACTGATTCCATTTACAGTTGTTGTCTGACTATAAGTAACTGGTTCCATTTACAGTTGTTATCTGATTATACGTAATTGATTCCAGTTAGTTTTGTAATCTGATTTTACGTAACTGATTCCAGTTAGAGTTGTTATCTGATTTTACGTAACTGATTCCAGCTAGTTTTGTTATCTGATTATACGTAACTGAATAAAGTTTTTGTTATCTGATTATACGTAACTGAATAAAGTTTTTGTTATCTGATTATACGTAACTGATTCCAGTTAGAGTTGTTATCTGATTATTCGCAACTGATTCCAGTTACAGTTTTTGTTTTTTGTTATCTGATTATACGTAACTGAATAAAGTTTTTGTTATCTGATTATACGCAACTGATTCCAGTTACAGTTTTTGTTTTTTGTTATCTGATTATACGTAACTGATTCCAGTTACAGTTGTTTTCTGATTATATGTAACTGATTCCAGTTACAGTTTTGTTATCTGATTATATGTAACTGATTGCAGTTACAGTTGTTATCTGATTATATGTAACTGATTCCAGTTACAGTTGTTATCTGATTATACGTAACTGATTCCAGTTACATTTGTTATCTGATTATATGTAACTGATTCCAGTTATAGTTGTTATCTGACTATTAGTTACTGATTCCAGTTACAGTTGTTATCTGATTATAGGTAACTGATTCCAGTTACAGTTGTTATCTGATTATATGTAACTGAATCAAGTTCTTGTTATCTGATTATACGTAACTGATTCCAGTTACAGTTGTTATATGATTATACGTAGCGGATTCCAGTTACAGTTGTTATCTGATTATACGTAACTGATTCGAGTTACAGTTGTTATCTTATTATATGTAACTGAATAAAGTTTTTGTTATCTGATTATACTTAACTGATTCCAATTGGCTACAATACCTCCTTTGCCAATTGGCTTGGACCATTTATTGTCAACACGGAGCCCCGCCAATCCATCACAACTGGACTGCCTACGTGATCGCCCAATGTGGTCTCAACAGGCTATTCTTTTATGATGTTGCCGAAGAACCATCTACTAGCCCCGGCCGGCTAGCTTTTCTGAACGCTGTGTCCCCTGCTTGCCTGGCATACTTAGTGACTACCGAACAGCACTATGACTCCCCTATTGCTGCTCTTTTGACCCTGTGATCACTCGGCTACACAGCTGTTGCCCCCTGGACTGTTTCAATAGGATGGTACCTCATTTTGTTTACCTGTTGACCCCAGCCT
The DNA here is from genome assembly GCF_036934945.1 of Oncorhynchus masou masou. Classification (NCBI taxonomy): domain Eukaryota; kingdom Metazoa; phylum Chordata; class Actinopteri; order Salmoniformes; family Salmonidae; genus Oncorhynchus; species Oncorhynchus masou. The sequence goes on along the minus strand of NC_088228.1, from coordinate 44,925,571 downwards.
CGAACTCAGGTCCTGTATGTACCTAACTGACCCGCTCTGCCCATTGATCTCCATCTACCCATCAACTCTCCTGATCTACACCTGTGGTTGCTAGATGCCTCTATCTAATGTCAATGTGCCTTGTCTACTGCTGTCTTGGCTAGATTTTGCTGTTTTATTTCACTGTAGAGCCTTCAGTCCCACTCAGAACGCCATAGATAGCTCTTTTGTCCCACCCCACCTGGGGTGCGGAGACCTCACCTGGCTTAATTTGTCCACCCAAAGACGAAACCTCTCTCATCGTCACTCAACACCTGGGTTTACCTCCACTGTACTCACATCCTACCATATCATTGTCTGTACATTATGCCTTAAATCTATTCTACCATGCCCAGAAATCTGCTCCTTTTATTCTCTGTCCCCAACGCACTAGACAACTAGTTCTTATAGCCTTTAGCCGTACCTTTATTCTACTCCTCATCTGTTCCTCTGATGATGTTGAAGTTGCCCCCAGTTCCAGTCCTATTCCCCAGGCGCTATCATTTGTTGACTTCTGTAACAGTAAAAGCCTTGGTTTCATGCATGTTAACCTGTTGAATCTAGGGGTCATTTTTTTATTTTGGGAAAAATAACGTGCCTAAAGTAAACAGGCTATTTTTCAGGACCAGAAAATATGCATATAATTGACAGCTTAGGATAGAAAACACTCTAAAGTTTCCAAAACTGTAAAGATATTGTCAGAACTGATATTGCAGGCAAAAGAATGAGAAAAATCCAATCAGGAACGCCGCCGTTTCTAAATATGAGTCCCTTCCTATTCTTCCCTATTGAGCAGTGAATGGGATATCAACGAGATTCCTTTTTCTATGGCTTCCTTAATGTGTCTAGTATCACAAGACATAGTTTCAGGCTCTTATTTTGAAAAATGAGCCTGAGCGACAACATTGCGTCAGTGTCCACCTGATGGCTCTTTGTGTATTTCTCACGCAAAAGACAGAGGTAGCCATTTTTCCACCCGGTCTTACTGAAAAAAGCAATTTCCGTTTTTTTTCTCAGCCAAACGTGAAGAACTAACGGAGCTATTTTTGTCTACAAAAATAATTTTTCTGGAAAAAAGAACATTTGGCTATCTAACTGGGACTCTCGTGAGTGAAAACATCCGAAGCTTATCAAAGGTAAACGATTTAATTGTATTCCTTTTCTGATTTTTGTGACCAGATTGCCTGCTGCTTGCTAGGCATAATGCTATGCTAGGCTATCGATAAACTTACACAAATGCTTGTTTTGCTTTGGCTGTAAAGCATATTTTCAAATTCTGAGATGACAGGGTGAGTAACAAAAGGCTAAGCTGTGTTTGAATATATTTCACTTGTGATTTCATGAATATGAATATTTTCTAGTAAGATTTTTTGTCCTTTGCGTTGTGCTACTTAGTGTCAGTTGATGACAATTCTCCCGGATCCGGGATGGGTAGTTACAAGATCAGAAGCCTCCTCCCGAAGCTTGTTTTATTCACTGCTTCAGCACACTCCGCCAACCCTGATGTCCTAGCCTTGTCTGAATCCTGGCTAAGGAAGGCCACCAAAAGGCCACCATTTTCCACCAAGAAAGAACTGCCAAAGGGGGTGGAGTTGCAATCTACAGCAGAGATAGCCTGCAGAGTTCTGTCTTCCTATCCAGGCCTGTGCCCAAACAGTTCAAACTTCTACTTTTAAAAATCCACCTTTTCAGAAATAAGCCTCTCACTGTAACTGCTTGTTATAGACTCCATTCAGCCTGGACACCGTATGTGAATTAATTGCCCCCATTTATCTTCAGAGTTTGTACTGTTAGGTGACCTAAACTGGGATATGCTTAATACCCCGGCCGTCCTAGATGCCCTCAATCTCACAAACATTATTGGAGAACCTACCAGGTACAACCCTAAATCCATAAACACGTGCACCCTCATAGATATCATCCTTACCAACCTGCCCTCGAAATCAACCTCTGCTGTCTTCAACTAGGATTTCAGCGATCACTGCCTCATTGCCTGCGTCCTTAATGGGTCCGCGGTCAAACGCTCCCTAAAACACTTCAGCGAGCAGGCTTTTCTAATCGACCTGGCCCGGGTATCCTGGAAGGATATTGACCTCATTCCGTCAGTAGATCATGCCTGGTTATTCTTTAAAAGTGCTTTCCTCACCATCTTAAATAAGCATGCCCATTTCAAAAAATGTAGAACAAAGAAAAGATATAGCTCTTGGTTCATTCCAGACCTTACTGCCCTTGACCAGCACAAAACATCCTGTGGCGTACTAGATTAGCATCGAATAGCCCCCGCGATATGAAACTTTTCAGGAAGTTAGGAACCAATATACACTGGCAGAAATGTGCATCCTGTAGCACAACCTCTAAAAAGTTCTGGGACATTGTAAAATCCATGGATAATAAGAGCACCTCCTCCCAGCTGCCCACTGTACTGAGGCTAGGAAACACCACCGAGAAATACACAATAATCAAGAATTTCAAAAAGCATTTTTCTACGGCTGGCCATGCTTCCCATCTGGCTACCCCTACCCTGTCAACAGCTCTGCACCCCCCACAGCATCTTGCCCAATCCTCCTTCACCTAAATCCAGATAGCTGATGTTCTGTAAAAGCTGCAAAATCTGGACCCCTACAAATCAGCTGGGCTAGACAATCTTGACCCTCTCTAAAATGATCCGTCGCAAATGTTGCAACCCCTATTCCTAGCCTGTTCAACCTCTCTTTCGTATCGTCTGAGATCCCTAAAGATTGGAAAGCTGCCACGGTTATCCCCCTCTTCAAAGGGGGTGATACTGTAGACCCAAACTGTTACAGACCTATATCTATCCTATCCTGTCTTTCTAAAGTCTTCGAAAGTCAAGTTAAACAGTTATGGCTGCAATCCCCCTATCGGGATAAGTGTCATCAACAACCACTGAATAGCATAGCGCTACATACAATATATATTTATATTCATGAAATCACAAGTGCAATATAGGAAAACACAGCTTAGCCTTTTGTTAATCCACCTGTCGTGCCAGATGTTGAAACTATGCTTTACAGCGAAAGCAATCCAAGCGTTTGAGCAAGTTTATCGATCGCATGATAAAACATTAAGTACACTTGGCATCAGGTAGCTCGGTCACGAAAATCAGAAAAGCAATCAAATTAATTGTTTACCTTTGATGATCTTCGGGATGTTTTCACTCACGAGACTCCCGGTTGCACAACAAATGTTCCGTTTGTTCCATAAAGATGATTTTTATATCCAAAATACCTTCGTTTGTTTGTCGCGTTATGTTCAGAAATCCACAGGAAAGAGCGGTCATGACAACGGAGACGAAAATTCCAAATAGTTTCCATTCTGTCATCAGAAACATGTCAAACGTTTTTATAATCAATCCTCAGGTTGTTTTTAAAATATATAATTGATAATATATCAACCGCAAATGTCTTTCACAGTAGGAGAGGGAAAGGAAATGGCTGTCCCAATTCTGTTGCGCAAGCAAAACTCATGTGACCACTTTGTCGCAATGTTATCGTTTTGGCTCATTTTTCTAAATAAAAGCCTGAAACTATGTCTAAAGACTGTTGACACCTTGAGGAAGCGATAGGAAAAGGAATCTGGTTCATATCCCTTTAAATCCAGCAAAGGGAGGCTATGGAATATGGAGTTTTCAAAATAGAAGCCACTTCCTGTTTAGAATTTCCTCAGGGTTTCGCCTGCAATATCAGTTCTGTTATACTCACAGACAATATTTTGACAGTTTTGGAAACTTTAGAGGGTTTTCTGTCCAATATTACTAATAATAAGCATATATTAGCAACTGAGACTGAGGAGCTGGCCGTCTACAATGGGCACCTTGTAAGCTGCCCCTGCAGCCATGTGAAGTTAACAAACAGATCACCGTCCATTTCGAATCCCACCATACCTTCCCCGCTATGCAATCTGGTTTCTGAGCTGGTAATGGGTGCACCTCGGACATGCTCAAGGTCCTAAACAATATCATAACCGCCATCGATAAAAGACAAAACTGTGCAGCCGGATTCATCGACATGCCCAAGGCTTTCGACTCTGTCAATCGCTGCATTCTTATCGGCAGACTCAACAGCTTTGGTTTCTCAAATGACTGCTTCGCCTGGTTCACCAACTTCTTCTCAGATAGAGTTCAGTGTGTCAAATCGGAGGGCTTGTTGTCCTGGACCTCTGGCAGTCTCTATGGGGGTGCCACAGGGTTCAATTCTTGGGCCAACTCTTTTCTCAGAATACGTCAATGATGTTGCTCTTGCTGCTGGTGACACTTTGATCCACCTCTATGCAGACGACCCCATTCTGTAAACTTCTGGCCCTTCTTTGAACACTTTGAACACATAGCCCCATCAGGTTAAGATGGGGCTATGGGAAATACTGACCCCTTTGGATGAATTGTGTGCCCAAAGTAAACAAAAGAAAAATGTCAAAAATTGCTAATATATGCATATAATAATTATTATTGAATAGAAAACACTCTAAAGCTTCTAAAACCGTTCGAATTATGTCTGTATGTAAAGCAGAACTCACAGGGCAGCCATTCTCCCAAACTCTCTCTCTCTCCTTGGAAAGTTGCTCCAACTTTGACGTCATCGCCCCCACCCTTGCCAACCAGCTATGGCTCTGGGAACAGTTTCTATTTCTTCAGCGCGCTCCCGTCTTACAATGAGACGTGCAACGGAGAAAATAGCACGAGCTTTGACTGCTTGGTGGGCAAAATACTGCGGTGTCATGAGTTTTCAGGAGCGCGCTCTGGAAAAACGGACGTTTTTTTCCAATCTGGTTGAAGTGAGTTCGTTACGTTTGATTTAATCGCCAATTGTTTTGTACGTTAAAAACATCCTAAAGCTTGATTCTGCACTTAGTTTGACCAGTTTAGTCGACATATAATATGTAAATTTGAAGTTTTGATGCGCAATTTTCGTGATCAGAAGTCCTTTTTGGGGTAATTCACCTGAAGATGTTAGCTTTTGCTAATACAAAGACACACCAACTGCAACCAAACGTTATATTAGGTAAGTATAACTCCTTCCACGGCATTCTTGTCGAAGACCATCAAAGGTAAGGGAATATTTATGTTATAAAATTGTATTTTTGTCGAATCCAACATAGTAGAGAAATAATGCTAATGGCTGAGCGCCGTCTCAGATTATTGAATAGTGAACGAATTCTGTAACGTTAAAAATAAATGTAACACAGCGTTTGCATTATGAAGAAGTGTATCTTTCTAGAACATGTATATTTAGTCAAAGTTTATGATGTTTATTGCTGTTATCTGGCGTTAGCTGCTGGAGATATTTATAATTTCTCCGGTCATTTCTGCTGCATTTTTTGAACATGGCTCAATGTAAATGGAGATTTGGATATAAATTGCATATTTTTGAAAAAAACATAAATGTACTGTGTAACATGTGCTATTACTGTCATCTGATGAAGATTTTCAAAAGGTTAGTGAATTATTTTTCTTTTAATCCTGCGTTTGTGATTGTGCTATTTTGCATAGCCATGTGGCTACATATTGTATGTTTCCCTAGTGGTGGTTTAACATAAATATGTGCTATGTTTTCGCTGTAAAACATTTTAAAATTCTGACATGCTGGGTAGATGAACAAGGTGTTTATCTTTCATTTAAGCTATTGGACTTGTTAATGTGTGGAGGTTAAATGTTTTTAAGAATATTTTTGCTTTCCCTGCGCCACCGTTGTGGGCTGAAGGGGGGGAGGGGTTCCTAGTTGGGAACCCGTAGCCCCTTACCTCCAGACGAGCTTCAATGCCATACAACACTCCTTCCGTGGTTTACAATGGCTCTTAAATTCATGCAAAACTAAATGCATGCTCTTCAACCAATCGCTGCCCGAAACCGCCTGCCCATCTAGCATCACTACTCTGGAAGGTTCTGACTTAGAATATGTGGACAAGTAAAAATACCTAGGTGTCTGGTGAGACTGTAAACTCTCCTTCCAGACTTAAATTAAGCAACTCCAATCCAAAATTAAATCTAGAATCGGCTTACTATTTCACAACTAAGCATATTTCACTCATGATGCCAAACATATCATTGTAAACCTGACTATCCTACCAATCCTTGACTTCTTAGATGTCATTTACAAAATATCCAGCAAATTGGATGTAGTCTATCATAGTGCCATCCGTTTTGTCACCAAAGCCCCATACACTACTCACCACTGCGACATGTATGCTCTGTTTGGCTGGCCCTCACTTCATATTTATCACCAAACCCACTGCCTCCTGGTTATCAAGTCTTTGCCAGGTAAAGCCCCACCTTATCTCTGCTCACTGGTAACCATAGCAGCACCCACCCGTAGCTCGCACTCCAGCAGGTATATTTCACTGGTCACCCCGAAAGACAATTCTTCCTTTGGCCGCCTTTCCTTCCAGTTCTCTGCAGCTGTACACAGCCCATCGGTAAATAGCCCAAACAACTAACTCATCCCCATAGTTATTTTATTTTTTTGCACCCCACTGTTTCTACTTGCACATTCATCTTCTGCACATCTCTCACTCCAGTGTTTAATTGCTAAATTGTAATTATTTCACCAGTATGGCCTATTTATTGCCTTACCTCCCTAATCTTACTACATTTGAACACATTGTATATATACTTTTCTATTGTGTTATTGACTGTACGTTTGTTTATCCTATGTGTAAGTCGGTGTTGTTTGTGTAGCACTGCTTTGCTCTATCTTGGCCAGGTTGCATTTGTAAATGACAACTTGTTCTCAACTGGCCAACCTGGTGAAATAAATAAAACATAAAAAAACACCTTGTCTTTGTGAGGTGGAGAGTAGGTGAACGGATGATCTCCACATGTGTGCTTCCCACGGTGAAGCATGGAGGAGGAGGTGTTATGGTGTGGGGGTGCTTTGCTGGTGCCACTTTGTGATTTATTTAGACTTTAATGCACACTTAACCAGCATGGCTACCAAAGCATTCTGTGGTGATATGCCATCCCATCTGGACATCGCTTAGTGGGACTATCCATTGTTTTTCAACAGGACAATGACCCAACACACTTCCTGGCTGTGTAAGAGCTATTTGACCAAGAAGGAGATTGATGGAGTGCTGCATCAGATGGCCACAATCACCCAACCTGTACCCAATAGAGATGGTTTGGGATGAGTTGGACGTCTGCCCAGCAGCTAGCTAAGCAGCTAGCTAACATCCACTGTCCACCAGCACTGTAGAAACTATTACACTCAACTGAACGACTCGATTAGCGTAGTGTCAGCTAGCTACATAGTTGTCTTCGCTGTCTTCGTATCCAAGATAATTGTGCAGTTTAGAGTGTGTAGACTTAGAGTGATTATCTCAATTTACCGAGGTTAGCTAGCCAGCTATTTGTCGTCCTTAACGTAGGAAATGCTGCTAGCTAGCTAGCCAACAGCTAGCCAACCTCTACCGAATTGAACTCCAACTACCCGGTCAACATTCCGCGTCGCTCCACAGGTAGTATCACATTTTCATTTCACTTCATTACAGTACAACGGTTTGATTTGTTTGATCATAGCTAGCCAGCTACATAGCCGTCTTTGTATCTAAGACAATTGTGTAGTCTAGAGCGATTTTCTAGGTTAGCTGGCCAGCTATTGTCGTTCTTTTAACGTAGCTAGCCAGCTAGCCCCCGAATACCAGCACTGTAGTAACTATTACAGTACAACGGTTTGTTTTGTATGATCGTAGCTAGCTAGCTACATAGCCGTCTTTGTATCTAAGACAATTGTGTAGCCTAGAGCGATTTTCTAGGTTAGCTGGCCAGCTATTGTCGTTCTTTTAACGTAGCTAGCCAGCTAGCCCCCGAATAGCAGCACTGTAGTAACTATTACAGTACAACGGTTTGTTTTGTTTGATCGTAGCTAGCTAGCTACATAGCCGTCTTTGTATCTAAGACAATTGTGTAGCCTAGAGCGATTTTCTAGGTTAGCTAGCCAGCTATTGTCGTTCTTTTAAGGTAACGTAACGCAATCAACCTGCTAGCTAGCCAGCTAGCCCCCGAATAGCAGCACTGTAGAAACTATTACACTCGACGGAACGACTTGATTAGTGTAGTGTCAACATCGCAGCCACTACCAGCTAGCCTACTCCAGCAGTACTGTATCATTTCAATCATTTTAGTCAATAAGATTCTTGCTACGTAAGCTTAACTTTCTGAACATTCGAGACGTGTAGTCCACTTGTCATTCCAATCTCCTTTGCATTAGCGTAGCCTCTTCTGTACCCTGTCAACTATGTGTCTATCTATCCCTGTTCTCTCCTCTCTGCACAGACCATACAAACGCTCCACACCGCGTGGCCGCGGCCACCCTAATCTGGTGGTCCCAGCGCGCACGACCCACGTGGAGTTCCTGGTCTCCGGTAGCCTCTGGAACTGCCGATCTGCGGCCAACAAGGCAGAGTTCATCTCAGCCTATGCCTCCCTCCAGTCCCTCGACTTCCTGGCACTGACGGAAACATGGATCACCACAGATAACACTGCTACTCCTACTGCTCTCTCTTCGTCCGCCCACGTGTTCTCGCACACCCCGAGAGCTTCTGGTCAGCGGGGTGGTGGCACCGGGATCCTCATCTCTCCCAAGTGGTCATTTCTCTCTCTCCCCTTACCCATCTATCTATCGCCTCCTTTGAATTCCATGCTGTCACAGTTACCAGCCCTTTCAAGCTTAACATCCTTATCATTTATCGCCCTCCAGGTTCCCTCGGAGAGTTCATCAATGAGCTTGATGCCTTGATAAGCTCCTTTCCTGAGGACGGCTCACCTCTCACAGTCCTGGGCGACTTTAACCTCCCCACGTCTACCTTTGACTCATTCCTCTCTGCCTCCTTCTTTCCACTCCTCTCCTCTTTTGACCTCACCCTCTCACCTTCCCCCCTACTCACAAGGCAGGCAATACGCTCGACCTCATCTTTACTAGATGCTGTTCTTCCACTAACCTCATTGCAACTCCCCTCCAAGTCTCCGACCACTACCTCGTATCCTTTTCCCTCTCGCTCTCATCCAACACTTCCCACACTGCCCCTACTCGGATGGTATCGCGCCGTCCCAACCTTCGCTCTCTCTCCCCGCTACTCTCTCCTCTTCCATCCTATCATCTCTTCCCTCTGCTCATACCTTCTCCAACCTTTCTCCTGATTCTGCCTCCTCAACCCTCCTCTCTTCCCTTTCTGCATCCTTTGACTCTCTATGTCCCCTATCCTCCAGGCCGGCTCGGTCCTCCCCTCCCGCTCCGTGGCTCGATGACTCATTGCGAGCTCACAGAACAGAGCTCCGGGCAGCCGAGCGGAAATGGAGGGCGCCTCCCTGCGGACCTGGCATCCTTTCACTCCCTCCTCTCTACATTTTCCTCCTCTGTCTCTGCTGCTAAAGCCACTTTCTACCACTCTAAATTCCAAGCATCTGCCTCTAACCCTAGGAAGCTCTTTGCCACCTTCTCCTCCCTCCTGAATCCTCCTCCCCCTCCCCCCTCCTCCCTCTCTGCAGATGACTTCGTCAACCATTTTGAAAAGAAGGTCGACGACATCCGATCCTCGTTTGCTAAGTCAAATGACACCGCTGGTTCTGCTCACACTGCCCTACCCTGTGCTCTGACCTCTTTCTCCCTCTCTCTCCAGATGAAATCTCGCTTCTTGTGACGGCCGGCCGCCCAACAACCTGCCCGCTTGACCCTATCCCCTCCTCTCTTCTCCAGACCATTTCCGGAGACCTTCTCCCTTACCTCACCTCGCTCATCAACTCATCCCTGACCGCTGGCTACGTCCCTTCCGTCTTCAAGAGAGCGAGAGTTGCACCCCTTCTGAAAAAACCTACACTCGATCCCTCCGATGTCAACAACTACAGACCAGTATCCCTTCTTTCTTTTCTCTCCAAAACTCTTGAACGTGCCGTCCTTGGCCAGCTCTCCCGCTATCTCTCTCAGAATGACCTTCTTGATCCAAATCAGTCAGGTTTCAAGACTAGTCATTCAACTGAGACTGCTCTTCTCTGTATCACGGAGGCGCTCCGCACTGCTAAAGCTAACTCTCTCTCCTCTGCTCTCATCCTTCTAGACCTATCGGCTGCCTTCGATATTGTGAACCATCAGATCCTCCTCTCCACCCTCTCCGAGTTGGGCATCTCCGGCGCGGCCCACGCTTGGATTGCGTCCTACCTGACAGGTCGCTCCTACCAGGTGGCGTGGCGAGAATCTGTCTCCTCGCCACGCGCTCTCACCACTGGTGTCCCCCAGGGCTCTGTTCTAGGCCCTCTCCTATTCTCGCTATACACCAAGTCACTTGGCTCTGTCATAACCTCACATGGTCTCTCCTATCATTGCTATGCAGACGACACACAATTAATCTTCTCCTTTCCCCCTTCTGATGACCAGGTGGCGAATCGCATCTCTGCATGTCTGGCAGACATATCAGTGTGGATGACGGATCACCACCTCAAGCTGAACCTCGGCAAGACGGAGCTGCTCTTCCTCCCGGGGAAGGACTGCCCGTTCCATGATCTCGCCATCACGGTTGACAACTCCATTGTGTCCTCCTCCCAGAGCGCTAAGAACCTTGGCGTGATCCTGGACAACACCCTGTCGTTCTCAACCAACATCATGGCGGTGGCCCGTTCCTGTAGGTTCATGCTCTACAACATCCGCAGAGTACGACCCTGCCTCACACAGGAAGCGGCGCAGGTCCTAATCCAGGCACTTGTCATCTCCCGTCTGGATTACTGCAACTCGCTGTTGGCTGGGCTCCCTGCCTGTGCCATTAAACCCCTACAATCATCCAGAACGCCGCAGCCCATCTGGTGTTCAACCTTCCCAAGTTCTCTCACGTCACCCCGCTCCTCTGCTCTCTCCACTGGCTTCCAGTTGAAGCTCGCATCCGCTACAAGACCATGGTGCTTGCCTACGGAGCTGTGAGGGGAACGGCACCGCAGCACCTCCAGGCTCTGATCAGGCCCTACACCCAAGCAAGGGCACTGCGTTCATCCACCTCTGGCCTGCTCGCCTCCCTACCATTGAGGAAGTACAGTTCCCGCTCAGCCCAGTCAAAACTGTTCGCTGCTCTGGCCCCCCAATGGTGGAACAAACTCCCTCACGACGCCAGGACAGCGGAGTCAATCACCACCTTCCGGAGACACCTGAAACCCCACCTCTTCAAGGAATACCTAGGATAGGATAAGTAATCCTTCTCACCACCCCCCCCTTAATGATTTAGATGCACTATTGTAAAGTGGCTGTTCCACTGGATGTCAGAAGGTGAATTCACCAATTTGTAAGTCGCTCTGGATAAGAGCGTCTGCTAAATGACTTAAATGTAATGTAAATGTAAACGTCAGAGTGAAGGAAAAGCAGCCAACAAGTTCTCAGCATATTTGTTCTTAACTGATTTGCCTAGTAAAATAAAGGTAAAATAAAAAATAAAAATAAATAAATAAATATGTGGGAACTCCTTCAAGACGTTTGGAAAAGCATTCCAGGTGAAGCTGGTCTTCACTAGTATTCTACAATGCAGAAAACAATAAAAATAAAGAAAAAACCTTAAATGAGTCCAAACTTTTCACAATGCATGTGTTGGGAAACTTGGTGAATTGGTGACATATTGAGTAGAGAGAGTGAAGAGTGATAGTTGAGCATTATTTGGACATTATTACATTCTAATTTGTTTCTTCAAACTACAGGAAACAGATTATGTTTACTGGTTTTAGAATTGTGGTTTTGTGTGAAGTTACTATTTCAATTTGCCTTACTAACTTTACTTGCAAGTAGCTAGCTAATGTTAGCTAGCTACCAGAGTGCATTTTTCTCCGCCAGAATGGCTAGCTAATGCTAACAGCTATGTAGTGTATTTTTATTTGATGAACCCATTTCATTGCCCACATCATATCCAAGGCTCTTGGACAGATAATGTAGTGGACGAAAGTCTGCGTCGTCAAACTGCGTAACACAACAAGAAGGTGAATGGGATGAAAACGAGACAATTTTTCAGTCTGATCAACTGTAGGCTACTAATAATAGCAGGTGCTTACAGCCTATGCGCCCTGTCCATGTTAAACTAATTGGTAACACTATATAGTACATTTGTTGTCAGGAGTATTTTGGTTTATATTCAAACTTGGGCTGGCTAGGCTGCCTATACCTGTTCAATCCACATTAATGAATCAACATAAGGGAGTACATTTTATATTAGGCCTACAGTTGCATAGGCCTGCATGATGCAAACATGCATAAAGCAATCTCATCCCTGTTAGTTCTATTGTCCATCAGTTATTGTCTCTGTGTCTGGGTAGAGGAAACACCTCTGTTAATCTAGTCTAAATATAATTCATATGAACAATTACAAGGTTGGTGCAATTTGGCAGGGTGTTCATCCACCCCAGGGCCAGGAGTTATTACAGGAGTTTTTTTAAACCATGTGACCTGGTTAGAAAAACGGGTCCCACCACAACTCGTATAAAAACTGATTAATGACTGTCATACCCTATAGGGTCCAGAGTTTTCCTGATTAGGTTACCAGAATGTTTTTTTCTGGGTCTCGGGAGGATATTAGAACTTCTGCCTCCCCCTCTCCCATAATCTCTTTAGTGTGTGGGAGTATGTTGTTCTCGTGGGATGTGTGTTAATGAACATGCTAAACCTCAGCATGTAAGGACTGGGAGGGGTGGGAGGTCAGCTTGTCCTAATTTCTGAGAATTAATAAAAGTTGTCCACTTGTGAGGGATGTGATTCAAATGTAGTTGGCTTTGATTAAAATGTTGAGCATGTGTTAACTATGTGTGTGTGTGTGTGTGTATGCTCAGAATGGGGGTTGAGATTCCTAAACAGACTTTATTGGAGATGATTACACTCATAAAAGCTTTCACTCTAAATTGCTAAACTAATCCCCCTCCTGCGAAACAATCAAGCAAACACTCCATCTTAATCAAGCACATTTGTGTCTCTGGGCTTGCAGCCTCAGAGCACAGAATCCCTCCTGAACGTGTGATTGCATTCAAGGAAAAGAGGATCCTTCCATACATTCCTTTTCTGTTTCCTCTCTTTTGATGGGCTAAAAAAATTCTGACCTCCATCTCATCTGATCCATACTGCGAAATCATCTATTGTCTGTGATAAATGTTTTTAATTAATACATTTTCATAGTTTCTTAATCATGATGATTCATTTTTGTGTACCCCTTTATGAGCGTGAAGCCGAATCGATGCTAGATTTTTTTTTTAGCTCCAGTCAAATTATAGATGCATCTATATTAGGTTTTCAGCCCGGAGTTACATTTAAAGTGAGGTTTTCACCTCTTCATTTCTCCATCAATACTCAATATTATTCAAATATGGCACACCGGTTGAGAACTGAATTCCCCAAATGACCAGCAGATGAGGCCACGGCCCGGCCCACTAGTTTTCTTTGCTGGAAGGATTTATTGACATTTACTCATGTAGAGATTTTCTAAGAAGACATTTATGAAATTACACTAAGTTGTTGACAGTGACACTCGAAAGACAGAGAAAGATTACATATCAAAAGTGCCCTCCGTTTGAATATCTGAGAAAGCTGTTGTTGATGTAAATGAAGGAAAGCTAACCAATTACATGGGGGCTAACAGGCTAATATTTTATTTTTGTTGAAGGAGTAACAGAAAAAAGTAGACATAATTAGGATTACAGATCATACAGTCTCACTCAAAGTGAGAAATGCAGCTTGTCCTCATTGGAGATCTATTTGTTCTATGTACCGAGCTGTGATGCAAAGCTGAAACTTAGCCACTCTGTCGCATATTAGCATATGTAGCTAGCTAGCTATATACTTTTTTTTTAGCTATCTAGGAAATTTTATATCCCGACAACATTGACCCTCAATATTTTTTGTTTTCTCAGTCATGTCTAAGCCATTTTCGGAATTGAATTCAAGCCAGATACAAATTCAATAATGTAGGCTGTTTCTTTAGTTGACGTTGTTTTTTATTTATTTTTATTTTACCTTTATTTAACTAGGCAAGTCAGTTAAGAACAAATTCTTATTTTCAATGACGGCCGAGGAACAGTATTGTAATTTTAGTTTGGGTTCAGCCCTCATCCGAGCAGCCCAGCTATGGCCTACGTTGGTTAGCTGGCTAGCTAACTTCTTGTACTGTCAACATACTTATTTTGTTAAATTATATCAGACATATATCAGACAATTGAATTTAAGGCAGATTAACTATCTAACAAATAGGCATGAGCTCAGATCGGATACAAACGTAGATTTTTGTATTTTTTTATTTTTATTTCACCTTCATTTAACCAGGTAGGCTAGTTGAGAACAGGTCCAGGTTTTGCAGCTCTTTCAGAACATCTGTTTTCTGGATTTGGGTAAAGTAGCTGTGGGGGGGGGGGGTAGCTGTTGGCTGGTGCAAGGAGGAAGGCGTGGCCAGCCGTTTAGAAATACTTGTTGAAGTTTTCGATTATCATGGATTTATCGGTGGTGACAGTGTTTTCTAGTCTCAGTGCAGTGGGCAGCTGGGGGGAGGTGCTCTTATTCTCCATGGACTTTACAGTGTCCCAGAACTTTTTGGAATTAGAGCTACAGGATGCAAATTTCTGCATGAAAAATCTGGCCTTTGCTTTCCTGACTGACTGCGTGTATTGGTTCCTGACTTCACAGAACAGTTGCATTTCGCGGGGACTATTCGATGCTATTGCAGTCAGCCACAAAATGTTTTTGCGCTGGTCGAGGGCAGTCAGGTCTGGAGTGAACCAAGGCCTATATCTGTTTTTAGTTCGGCATTTTTTTAACGGAGCATGCTTATCTAAGATGGTGAGGAAGTAACTTTTAAATTATGACCAGGCGTCCACAACTGAAGGATTAGGTCAATATCCTTCCAGGATACCCGGGCCAGGTCGATTAGAAAGGCCTGCTCGCAGAAGTGTTTTAGGGAGCGTTTGACAGTGATTAGGGGTGGTCGTTTGACTGCGGACCCGTAGCGGATACAGGCAATGAGGCAGTGATCGCTGAGATCCTGATTGAAGACAGCGTTGGTGTATTTGGAGGGCCAGTTGGTCAGGATAACGTCTATGAGGGTGCCCTTGTTTACAGATTTAAGGTTATACCTGGTGGGTTCCTTGATGATTTGTGTGAGATTGAGGGCATCCAGCTTAGATTGTAGGACTGCCGGGGTGTTAAGCATATCCCAGTTTAAGTCACCTAACAGAACAAACTCTGAAGCTAGATGGGGGCGATCAATTCACAAATGGTGTCCAGGGCACAGCTGGGAGCTGAGGGGGGTCGGTAGCAGGCAGCAACAGTGACAGACTTATTTCTGGAGAGATTCAACTGTTTGAGAGTTCCAACTGTTTGGGTATGGACCTGGATATGACATTACTTTGCAGGCTATCTCTGCAGTAGACTGCAACTCCGCCCCCTTTGGCAGTTCTATCCTGAGAGGAAAATGTTATAGTTGGGTATGGAAATCTCAGAATATTTGTTGGCCTTCCTAAGCCAGGATTCAGACACAGCAAGGACATCAGGGTTGGCAGAGTGTGCTAAAGCAGTGAGTAAAACAAACTTAGGGAGGAGGCTTCTGATCTTGACATGCATGAAACCAAGGCTTTTTCGATCACAGAAGTCAACAAATGAGGGTGCCTGGGGACATGCAGGGCCTGGGTTTACCTCCACATCACCCGCCGAACAGAGGAGGAGTAGAATGAGGGTTTGACTAAAGGCTATCAAAACTGGTCATCTAGAGCTTTGGGGACAAAGAATAAAAGGAGCAGATTTCTGGGCGTGGTAGAATATATTCAGGGCATAATGCGCAGACAGAGGTATGGTGGGGTGAGGGTACAGCGGAGGTAAGCCCAGGCACTGGGTGATGATAAGAGAGGTTGTATCTCTTGACATGCTGGTTGTAATGGGTGAGGTCACCGCAAGTGTGGGAGGTGGGACGAAAGAGTTATCAGAGGTATGAAGAGTGGAACTAGGGGGTCAATTTTAAACTAAAACAATGATAACTAACCTGAACAACAGTATACAAGGCATATTGACATTTGAGAGAGACATACAGCGAGGCAAAAAGTAATCACAGGTGTTGATTGGGAGAGCTAGCTAAAACAACAGGTGAGACAACAACAGATAATCAGCTAACACAACAACAGCAGCTAAAATGGTGATGACTAGGCAGAGAGGGTCGGATTAACTACACACAGAGCCTGAGTTCGCGGCTGGGGCCGACAGATAAAAAATATATAAACAGAATGTAGTACCGTGATTAGTGGACAGCCCAGTAGGCATCAGCTATGTAGCCAAGTGATCATAGTGCCCAGGGGGCAGCAGTAGATGGAACAGGGGAGCCCCATTATGCTAGCGACACGGCGTTTAAAGTTAGTAGCGTCTGCTCCGACGGAGGCCGGATGAAGGCACAGCGGATGGAGTATTCGTCGGCAGACCAGTAGTGGTGGTGCGGCGGGGCGCCGTGTCGACAGAGAATCCAAGCCAGATGGGGAAAGGTATTGTGGAATTTAGTTTGCTAGCCGGGAGATGTGCCTGGCTCACGGCTAACTGGTGCTAGCTTCGTGGCAGTGGCGTTGGCCACTATATCCAATCGGTAGCAGCGGTGATCCGGTGCCAAGGTCCAGAGTTTACAGCAAGGATCCGGTGGAGTCTTGGGCTCTAGCCGTGTATGAGTGGGGTTCGTGTGAACAGCTGAGTAGGCCGGGAGGTGGGCCTCAGGGAATAGCTTCGGTACTAGGTGCCACGGTGAGTGAAAGCTAGCTGTGAGCAAGCTAGCTGTGAGCTGCAAGCTAGCTGTGAAGATCAGAAGTAGCGATTCCATATCACATTGGGTGAAGCAGGTTACCGGAAGGTATAATCGAATAAAAAAATCGAGAAGAGATTGAAAATAAATTTAAATATATATACAAAAAATACAAAAAAATACAACAGTACACAAGAGGAAAAAACAAACACGTCTTCACTGCTACGCCATCTTGAATAAATCTTGGATTTTGTTGATCAAATCGACCTTAGCAAATCAAACCAATGCTCAAATTCCATACAATAGTTTAACACCATGACAATTTCATCAAACAGAAGTAGAGTATTAAAGCTATGTCTATTCTTACCTTGATCGTCGCTATTAGCTACTCTTTGGCCGTATCACCAATATTATTTGGATTCTTATCGCAAAATCATACAAATGTCCAGGTGTCACGCCCTGACCTTAGAGATCCTTGTTATTCTCTATGTTTGGATAGGTCATGCTGTGATTTGGGTGGGCATTCTATGTTCACTATTTCTTTGTTGGCCTGGTATGGTCCCCAATCAGAGGCAGCTGTCTTTTATTGTCTCTGACTGGGGATCATACTTAGGCAGCCCTTTTGCCCTCCTTCAGTGTGGGATCTGGTCTTTGTTTGATTGCATGCAGTTTGACCGACGACGGGTTTCGGTTGTTGTATTGTGTCACGCCCTGACCTTAGTTTGCCCTGAACTTATTCTTTGTTTTCTTTATTATTTTGGTTAGGTCAGGGTGTGACAAGGGTGATTTATGTGTTTTTGACTTGTCTAGGGGTTTTGTATGTTTATGGGGGTGTATACTAGTCTAGGTGTTATCTATGTCTATGGTTGCCTAGATTGGTTCTCAAGTAGAGGCAGCTGTTTATCGTTGTGTCTGATTGGGAACCACATTTAGGCAGCCATATTCCTTAGTTTCTCTGTGGGTTATAGTCTATGTCTAGTTGCCTGTGTCTGCACTTATATTATAGCGTCATGTTCATTTCTTTTGTGTTTTCTTCATTAAATAAGTATGTATTCACATCATGCTGCGCCTTGGTCTCCTCCATATAACGAACGTGACATATTGTTGTTCTGTTTGGAATATTTAAATAAAATAATTACGCCTACCACGCTGCACCTTGGTCTCCATTCGACGACAAACGTTACACCAGACAATGTTGTTCTGCACTAAGATGACTGATGTTGCAGCATCTTAGCATGATTTATTCTCACTTTCTGACAATTGGGTAATTCATAAACAGCTTGGTTACAGAAAGTATTACAATACCAAAACATAAAAAACATAAGCATATTTTACTCAAGTCAATCTTACCAACAGGATTGTAATACAGTCATCAGTACTATTCATACTAACCTACTGGACCTCCTTAGTACAAACAAACAAAACATGAGCCTGAATTCAAAATAAATTATATATACTTTTTTTCTCACCCATCTACAGACAATACCCCATATTGACAAAGTGAACACTTGTTTTTAGAAATGTTAGAAATATCAAATGTACCTAAGTATTCACACTCCTGAGACAATACTTTGTAGAATCACCTTCTGCACTGATTACAGCGTAGCCTCTTCTGTAGCCTGTCAACTATGTGTCTATCTATCCCTGTTCTCTCCTGTCTGCACAGACCATACAAACGCTCCACACCGCGTGGCCGCGGCCACCCTAATCTGGTGGTCCCAGCGCGCACGACCCACGTGGAGTTCCAGGTCTCCGGTAGCCTCTGGAACTGCCGATCTGCGGCCAACAAGGCAGAGTTCATCTCAGCCTATGCCTCCCTCCAGTCCCTCGACTTCTTGGCACTGACGGAAACATGGATCACCACAGATAACACTGCTACTCCTACTGCTCTCTCTTCGTCCGCCCACGTGTTCTCCCACACCCCGAGAGCTTCTGGTCAGCGGGGTGGTGGCACCGGGATCCTCATCTCTCCCAAGTGGTCATTCTCTCTTTCTCCCCTTACCCATCTGTCTATCGCCTCCTTTGAATTCCATGCTGTCACAGTTACCAGCCCTTTCAAGCTTAACATCCTTATCATTTATCGCCCTCCAGGTTCCCTCGGAGAGTTCATCAATGAGCTTGATGCCTTGATAAGCTCCTTTCCTGAAGACGGCTCACCTCTCACAGTCCTGGGCGACTTTAACCTCCCCACGTCTACCTTTGACTCATTCCTCTCTGCCTCCTTCTTTCCACTCCTCTCCTCTTTTGACCTCACCCTCTCAACTTCCCCCCCTACTCACAAGGCAGGCAATACGCTCAACCTCATCTTTACTAGATGCTGTTCTTCCACTAACCTCATTGCAACTCCCCTCCAAGTCTCCGACCACTACCTTGTATCCTTTTCCCTCTCGCTCTCATCCAACACTTCCCACACTGCCCCTACTCGGATGGTATCGCGCCGTCCCAACCTTCGCTCTCTCTCCCCCGCTACTCTCTCTCCTCTTCCATCCTATCATCTCTTCCCTCTGCTCATACCTTCTCCAACCTATCTCCTGATTCTGCCTCCTCAACCCTCCTCTCTTCCCTTTCTGCATCCTTTGACTCTCTATGTCCCCTATCCTCCAGGCCGGCTCGGTCCTCCCCTCCCGCTCCGTGGCTCGACGACTCATTGCGAGCTCACAGAACAGTGCTCCGGGCAGCCGAGCGGAAATGGAGGAAAACTCGCCTCCCTGCGGACCTGGCATCCTTTCACTCCCTCCTCTCTACATTTTCCTCCTCTGTCTCTGCTGCTAAAGCCACTTTCTACCACTCTAAATTCCAAGCATCTGCCTCTAACCCTAGGAAGCTCTTTGCCACCTTCTCCTCCCTCCTGAATCCTCCTCCCCCTCCCCCTCCTCCCTCTCTGCAGATGACTTCGTCAACCATTTTGAAAAGAAGGTCGACGACATCCGATCCTCGTTTGCTAAGTCAAACGACACCGCTGGTTCTGCTCACACTGCCCTACCCTGTGCTCTGACCTCTTTCTCCCCTCTCTCTCCAGATGAAATCTCGCTTCTTGTGACGGCCGGCCGCCCAACAACCTGCCCGCTTGACCCTATCCCCTCCTCTCTTCTCCTGACCATTTCCGGAGACCTTCTCCCTTACCTCACCTCGCTCATCAACTCATCCCTGACCGCTGGCTACGTCCCTTCCGTCTTCAAGAGAGCGAGAGTTGCACCCCTTCTGAAAAAACCTACACTCGATCCCTCCGATGTCAACAACTACAGACCAGTATCCCTTCTTTCTTTTCTCTCCAAAACTCTTGAACGTGCCGTCCTTGGCCAGCTCTCCCGCTATCTCTCTCAGAATGACCTTCTTGATCCAAATCAGTCAGGTTTCAAGACTAGTCATTCAACTGAAACTGCTCTTCTCTGTATCACGGAGGCGCTCCACACTGCTAAAGCTAACTCTCTCTCCTCTGCTCTCATCCTTCTAGACCTATCGGCTACCTTCGATACTGTGAACCATCAGATCCTCCTCTCCACCCTCTCCGAGTTGGGCATCTCCGGCGCGGCCCACGCTTGGATTGCGTCCTACCTGACAGGTCGCTCCTACCAGGTGGCGTGGCGAGAATCTGTCTCCTCACCACGCGCTCTCACCACTGGTGTCCCCCAGGGCTCTGTTCTAGGCCCTCTCCTATTCTCGCTATACACCAAGTCACTTGGCTCTGTCATAACCTCACATGGTCTCTCCTATCATTGCTATGCAGACGACACACAATTAATCTTCTCCTTTCCCCCTTCTGATGACCAGGTGGCGAATCGCATCTCTGCATGTCTGGCAGACATATCAGTGTGGATGACGGATCACCACCTCAAGCTGAACCTCGGCAAGACGGAGCTGCTCTTCCTCCCGGGAAGGACTGCCCGTTCCATGATCTCGCCATCACGGTTGACAACTCCATTGTGTCCTCCTCCCAGAGAGCTAAGAACCTTGGCGTGATCCTGGACAACACCCTGTCGTTCTCAACTAACATCAAGGCGGTGGCCCGTTCCTGTAGGTTCATGCTCTACAACATCCGCAGAGTACGACCCTGCCTCACACAGGAAGCGGCGCAGGTCCTAATCCAGGCACTTGTCATCTCCCGTCTGGATTACTGCAACTCGCTGTTGGCTGGGCTCCCTGCCTGTGCCATTAAACCCCTACAACTCATCCAGAATGCCGCAGCCCGTCTGGTGTTCAACCTTCCCAAGTTCTCTCACGTCACCCCGCTCCTCCGCTCTCTCCACTGGCTTCCAGTTAAAGCTCGCATCCGCTACAAGACCATGGTGCTTGCCTACGGAGCTGTGAGGGGAACGGCACCGCAGTACCTCCAGGCTCTGATCAGGCCCTACACCCAAACAAGGACACTGCGTTCATCCACCTCTGGCCTGCTCGCCTCCCTACCACTGAGGAAGTACAGTTCCCGCTCAGCCCAGTCAAAATTGTTCGCTGCTCTGGCCCCCCAATGGTGGAACAAACTCCCTCACGACGCCAGGACAGCGGAATCAATCACCACCTTCCGGAGACACCTGAAACCCCACCTCTTTAAGGAATACCTAGGATAGGATAAAGTAATCCTTCTCACCCCCCCCCCCTTAAATGATTTAGATGCACTATTGTAAAGTGGCTGTTCCACTGGATGTCATAAGGTGAATTCACCAATTTGTAAGTCGCTCTGGATAAGAGCGTCTGCCAAATGACTTAAATGTAATGTAAATGAGTCTTTCTGGGTAAGTCTCTAAGAGCTTTCCACATTGTGGAACATTTGCCCTTTATTCTTTTCTAAATTCTTCTATCGCTGTCAAATTGGTTATTGATCCTCGTTAGACAACCATTTTCAAGTCTTACAATAGATTTTCATGCATATTTAACCAGTTAAATGTTACTAAATGTAATCCCCAAAAGGAATTATTTATCATGAGAGGGCCATAAACAGTACCTATTAATGCTGGATACTCCAAGAATGGTTCAAATCTAGTGTAGTCACTTTTGAGGACACAAGCGCACTTACACAGTAAGTACACAGTATGTTTTAAAAAAAATGAAATATGTTATATGATGTATTTCCTATTCAACAAAACTGCATGAATAAGGCTTGAAATGACATATGCTTTCTACACATAGGATAATCAAATAATAAACGGAATAACTATAAGATTGAATCTTCCTTATAACTTTAAAATACATATTTGTATGTTTAGTGTTAGAGAAAATGTATATGCATATTTACTAAAGGACTCTCTTGACAAAAACATCTGCCCCCATTGCTGTGAATGTCTCAAAGAGCTCAAGCTTGGCTTCCTGCACTCGTTTGTAACTCGTCTTTCATCTCATCTTACTATTCTCAGTCTATGACAAACAGAAAGGTTTTGTTGGTTTAAAATCGATTAATTATTTTAGATGAATGGCTATAAATGGATCTATGAATGTGATACCGTGATGAACGCACTCTCCCCTGCTAAAATGTAACGATTGCAGGCACGTGCTTTGTCAGTGGCAGCTACTGTATGTAGGGTTCAGCCAGGAGTTGGACAGTCAAGAGCAAATGAAATGGTAGGAGGGACATCCCAGATTCAAGTGGTTTCAGATTTAACATCCTATGTTGCACGGGCTCAGAATAAAATACTGTGTCAGTGGGAACCAGGGCTATCGTTCAATGCAAGCGATTTATGGAGTCCACAGATTGATATATTACCAAAAATGTCAGTCAGAACCGGTACCAGAATCCCGCAGGTCCCAAAAACAGGGGACATTACATCTAATTTAATTAACTCAAAACTGTAACTCGGCCACTCAGGGACATTCACTGTCTTCTTAATAAGCAACTCGAGTGTAGGTTTGGCCTTGTGGTTTAGGTTATTGTCCCGATGAAATTTGAATTCATCTCGCAGTGTCTGGTGGAAAGCAGACTGAACCAGGTCTTCCTCTAGGATTTTCCTGTGCTTAGTTCCATTCCATATATTTTTTATCCTGAAAAATTCCCCAGTCCTTAACAATTAAAAGCATACTCATAACACGATGCAGCCACTACTCTACTTGAAAATATGGAGAGTGGTACTCAGTAATGTGTTGTATTTGCCTCAAACATAACAATTTGTATTCAGGACAAAATGAAGGGCCGTCTTGGTGACTGCTTGAGGGGGAATATACACAGCTGTGACGATAACTGACAAGAATTCTATTGGGAGGTAATATGGCTGGCATTTGATTGGAAGGAATTCTAGGTCGGGTGAGCAGAAGGACTTGAGTTCCTGTATTATATTACGATTACATCATGAGTCGTTAATCATGAATAATACACCCCTGCCCTTCCTCTTCCCAAAAAAGTGTTTATCTCTGTCTGCGCGATGCACGGAGAAGCCCGGTGGCTGAACCGATACCAACAACATATCCCGAGAGAGCCATGTTTTCTTAAAACAGAGAAATGTTACCATCTCTGATGTCTCTCTGGAAGGCAACCCTTGCTTGAACTTCATCTACCTTGTTTGCAAGAGACTGGACATTGGTGAGTACTATACCCAGGAGTGGTGGGCGATGTGCACATCGATGGAGCCTGACCAGGAGGCCACTCCATCTTCCCTTTCTGTGGTGCTGTTGTTTTGGGTCGGTTTCTTACATTAGATACATTGTCCTGGATGGTGTTCCAAACAAAGGACTTGCTTCGGGAAAGTCCTGGTCCTAATGTTGGTAAGTTGACGTTGCTCTTATATCCAATAGTTCTTCCCGGCTGTATGTAATAAGATTTCCTGGGGTAACAATGTAACAAATAATACGTTAAAAAAAACTCAATACTGCATAGTTTCCTAAGAACGCGAAGCGAGGCGCCCATCTCTATTGGTGCCATCTTTCTTCTAACAGTCAGATACTGACAAGAATGGGCTTGAGGTGAGGCAGATTAACCTGTAGACACATTACTTCAACAGTATTTAACATTAGATCATCTCTAAGCTTTACAGGAATGTGGTTCTGAATATTGACCGCAACACAGCCCTCGTTGGCATTTCTGTTTTTTTCGGTAAATGTTATAACCATGTATTGCTACCACTGTATCATCAAAGGTATTAGCTAAGTGAGTTTCAGAGATCACCAGAAAATTTATGTAATCTGTCACAAAGAAGTTATTGGCTTCATGGACCTTGTTTCTCAGCCTGCATATGAAAATATGGGCAATTTGTAGCACTTTTCTGGGTTGCTTGATTGTTTTTAATGCTTTCTGGGAAGCTTATCAGAAGTAGACTTACTCAAATTATTTATATTGGAGCTGATAGTGCAGGGTGAGCTGCATGAAGTGGTCTTCCTACTATGTCACACCGCCTCAATGCTAACAGTGTAACTCTGGTTCATAGGCTCATGATTACTGCATACAATAGATGTAGGATAAACAGAAGTATTCGGCGCAATTAAGCGCACAGAAATTAAAGTAAGTTACATTGTGTTTGCCAATGCCCCTAGCATCATGCAGATTTGATGCAGCATTATGATGACTCATTGTCACAATGGTAGGGATTAACTGAGCTGGACATATTCAATCAATCCCTATACCAGTCTGCTGTTCCCACATGCTTCAAGAGGGCCACCATTGTTCCTGTTCCCAAGAAGGCTAAGGTAACTGAGCAAAACGACTACCGCCCCGTAGTACTCACTTCCGTCATCATGAAGTGCTTTGAGAGACTAGTCAAGGACCATATCACCTCCACCCTACCTGACACCCTAGACCCACTCCAATTTGCTTACCGCCCAGATAGGTCCACAGACGATGCAATCTCAACCACACTGCACACTGCCCTAACCCATCTGGACAAGAGGGATACCTATGTGAGAATGCTGTTCATCGACTACAGCTCGGCATTTAGTACCCTCCAAGCTCGTCATCAAGCTCGAGACTCTGGGTCTCGACCCCGCCCTGTGCAACTGGGTACTGGACTTCCTGACGGGCCGCCCCCAGGTTGTGAGGGTAGGCAACAACATCTCCACCCCGCTGATCCTCAACACTGAGCCCTCTCCTGTACTCCCTGTTCACCCACAACTACGTGGCCACGCACGCCTCCAACTCAATCATCAAGTTTGCGGACGACACAACAGTGGTAGGCTTGATTACCAACAATGACGAGACGGCCTACAGGGAGGAGGTGAGGGCCCTCGGAGTGTGGTGCCAGGAAAATAACCTCACACTCAACGTCAACAAAACTAAGGAGATGATTGTGGACTTCAGGAAACAGCATAGGGAACACCCCCCTATCCACATCGATGGAACAGTAGTGGAGAGGGTAGTAAGTTTTACTCATCACAGACAAATTGAATTGGTCCAACCACACAGACAGCATCGTGAAGAAGGCGCAGCAGCGCCTCTTCAACCTCAGGAGGCTGAAGAAATTTGGCTTGTCACCAAAAGCACTCACAAACTTCTACAGATGCACAATCGAGAGCATCCTGGTGGGCTGTATCACCGCCTGGTACGGCAACTGCTCCTCCCACAACCGTAAGGCTCTCTAGAGGGTAGTGAGGTCTGCACAACGCATCACCGGGGGCAAACTACCTGCCCTCCAGGACACCTACACCACCCGATGTTACCGGAAGGCCATAAAGATCATCAAGGACAACAATCACCCGAGCCACTGCCTGTTCACCCCGTTATCATCCAGAAGGCGAGGTCAGTACAGGTGCATCAAAGCTGGGGCCGAGAGACTGAAAAACAGCTTCTATCTCAAGGCCATCAGACTGTTAAACAGCAACCACTAACATTGAGTGGCTGCTGCCAACACAATGACTCAACTCCAGCCACTTTAATAATGGGAATTGATGGGAAATTATGTAAAATATATCACTAGCCACTTTAAACAATGCTACCTAATATAATGTTTACATACCATACATTATTCATCTCATACGTATACGTATATACTGTACTCTATATCATCTACTGCATCTTTATGTAATACATGTATCACTAGCCACTTTAACTATGCCACTTTGTTTACATACTCATCTCATATGTATATACTGTACTCGATACCATCTACTGTATCTTGTCTATGCTGCTCTGTACCATCACTCATTCATATATCTGTATGTACATATTCTTTATCCCCTTACACTTGTGTATAAGACAGTAGTTTTGGAATTGTTAGTTAGATTACTTGTTGGTTATTACTGCATTGTCGGAACTAGAAGCACAAGCATTTCGCTACACTCGCATTAACATCTGCTAACCATGTGTATGTGACAAATAAAAAATTGATTTGATTTGAATCATTGACCAGTCATTGTTTCAACGCAATGCCTGGGAGAAGGTTAATGGCGCAGTCATAGGGCCGATGTGGAGGAAGCGAGGTGGTACGGCAAGGTGGCACTTCCTGAAAATCTCTCGGAAGTCCTGGAACAGCGGAGAGGTTTGGGGCTTCTCCCAAGCCCCAGCTCAAACACCAGGGTAGTGTCCTTAAAGCTCTTGTCGTCCCCAGGGTCAATGAGCACCCGGAGAGATTTGGACTGGTCAACCTACAACAGGGAAAAATAGAGAGGGGTATGAGCAATGGAGGATGGGAAACTCCCCATAAGGCTCACCAGCGCACTCGTACCTACTTGAAAAGCCTGGGTTTTTAATGGGCAGGTAGCTAAGAGAAATCCCATAGGTCCTCAATATAGACAGCTCTGGCTGTTGAGTCCGCGTAAGCGCTCAGCCGGAGACAATCTAGCCCTGCCCAGATGCATGGGCTCCGAAGGAGGGTGACATCGGGTTCACTCGGACATGTAGACTTTTTCTGGTGTTTTCCAGGATTCCTCGGAGGAGAGGTGGGAATCGAGGGTGAGCGATAGTGACAGGGCACAGATTCCCTCTCTCTCCTACGTTCACATAGCAGCCCATCAATCCGGATGGTCAAGGCTATGAGGTAGTCAAGGTCCATGGGCGGCTCCCGGACTGCGAGCTCATCTTTGATCACCTCCGATAATCCGTGAAGGAACGTGTCGAACAATGCTTCCAGGTTCCAGATACTCTCAGCCGCCAACGTGCGAAAATCCACTGTGTAGTCTGCCACACTACGGGAGTCTTTATGTAGCTGGATGAGCTCACGAGCAGCCTCTCTCCTGGAAAATGGAGAGTAAAACACCTTCCGAACTTCCACCACGAACACCTGCAGACTGAGGCAGTCAGTGGACTGTTGCTCCCACACCGCCGTAGCCCACCCGAGTACCCTCCCGGACATCAGTGTTATAAGGTATGCTATCTTCGGGCGGTCCAAGGGAAACGAAGACGAACAGAGCTCGAAAATGAGGGGGCACTGGGAGAGAAAGGCCCGGCAGAATCCAGAATCTCCAGCATAGCACTCCGGAGGAGGTAAGTGGGGTTCTCGAGACTGGGGGATTACTGCCGTGGCTCACTGCCCAGTAGGGAATCCGCGGAATTGCTCCAGCAATGTATTGACTGCCTGATTGCGGCATTCTGCCAGGATATGGAGTCCCTCCATAAGGCATTGCAGTAACTCCTCATGTCTTCCAATGGTGGCTCCTTGCTGGGAGACAGGAAAGCATGCTGGTAAGACCTGACAAGACAAAACAAACAGAGAACACAGGTATAAATACACAGGGTACAATGGGAGGATGGGCAACACCTGGAGGATGGTGGAGACAAGCACAAAGACAGGTGAAACAGATCAGGGCGTGACAGAAGCAGTATCACAGGCAGCCCAGATCTTGATTGCATATCTTTCCACTTACCGTTCAGATGGTATGTACTGCCTGAAGGGGCAGTGGCCCCTAAATGCTATAAGCTGCTCATCAACAGTAACGTTGGGCCCAGGGTTGTAAAACAGGGGAAGGAGGTCCACCCACTTGACCCACACTGACCTGATTGCCGCTAGCATGTCTCTCTGCCGCTGAGCTGGTCTCGTGTCTCGCCATCGAAGTGGATAATCATGGAAATAATGTGGGAGTTTTCCAGAGAGATTGTTGCACAGAAATGTTCTCTGCCAGTTTCTGCACCCTTCAGTGCATTACCAAGTACATTAATGGAGTAAACCTACTCTAAGAATATATATTGTGCTGTTTGAGAGAAGGTTTGTATTACAATAAACCCATCCAATGTGAGTACATCTGTTGTTGAAGTACAGTAGATGAATACAGTACTCTAGCAGTAGTCAAGCTGCGGATGATGAAAAGATTTGTTATTGCATAGGTCAAATTAGATTTAGAATGTACTTTATTTTTCGGCTTCAGACAAAAGCTAATATTTCACTTAAAATGTAATGTTTTGTATTAATGTATTAATAGGTAGTTCTTTGTGAACAGTTTGAGCAAGCTAAGAGGGGTTTCTACATTGTAAAGGTACAACCATGGACACAAAGCCATGCTCTGTTTGTTTTTATAGCATAAAGTGTGGTACAGCTAAGCATAATCAGACTTTCCAGGTAAAATTATATAAATTAGTTTGCTCATGATGTGCCTCCTTCAAATTATACTTCAAATGTAAGAACATTTCTGAGCACACCAGATGTTCAAGAAACAACAACGATATAGATGTAACCATATGCTATTCACTATATCTGAGTGGCACTAGTGCTCCCAAGTCAAAATTCCATGTGTCATGTTTATGAGTGTTTAAAAAAATTATCACAATTAGGACATGTACCTAGAATGGTTGAAAACAACCGGTTGTGGTTATATATGGTTGCCACGATAACGATCTGTCCGTCCATCGCTGGTGATTGATAGCTGGTGGAGTGTTTGTGTGGGTGGACGACAAGAGACTGAGTGGTGTAGTGTGGGACGTGTGTGTGTCTGTTTGTGGTGTGTGTGGTGTGTGTGCGTGTGTGTGCGTGCATGAATGCGTGCGTGTGTGTGTCTGCTACTGCTATAGCAGGGCAAGGGAAGTGGCGGGTGCCAGCATATTCATCAGTAGAGAACAATGGCTTTTAAATTAATCTGTGAGCTCGTAAATCACACAAAGAGAGGTCCTATACCGAACATTGATTGCCCAAACAACAGCGCCGGCAAACGACAGGAAAGAGCGAGGGAGAGAGTGAATGAACAAGCGCTACAGTGAGACACCTTGTTTACGCCGGGACAAAACGCCTCTAAAGTATTGTTCTTAGGAGACTGCACACGCACACACATACGCACACACACACTTCCGCTAACAAGCTTTCACAGTCTCACTGCAGAATTAGACGATTTTGCACTTTTCTCCAAACATCAAATTTCAAAGTTGCTCTAAACATCAAATTTCCACGTTAAAGGTTAAGGTTTTTGAAATGGTTAAAACATTAAGTTCAGGTTTTCATTCTGAATAGTTAGGTTCCAAAGAGAGTTTTTCATTCATATGATGTCAGATTGCACACACTGTTCCAAAATGTGATTGTTACACAACAGGACAATTAACCAGTGATGCCCTCAAACCAAGGCACGCTGCCTGCTAATTATCTATAAGCTATGTTTGAACTTGTCAATTTCAAATTATTTCTAACATGTTTTATTTTCTAACAGTTTGAATATCGCTGTGTTCTGCCTCCTCGTTACAATTTATGTCGGCAGACTCAATAGCATTGGTTTTTCTAATGACTGCCTTGCCTGGTTCACCAACTACTATACTTTGCAGACAGAGTACAGTGTGTCAAATCGGAGGCATGTTGTCCAGACCTCTGGCAGTCTCTATGGGGGTAGCACAGGGTTCAATTCTTGGGCCGACTCTTTTCTCTGTATATATCAATGATGTCGCTTTGCTGCGGGCGATTCCCTGATCCACCTCTACACAGACAACACCATTCTGTATACTTCTGGCCCTTCCTTGGACATTGTGCTAACTAACCTCTAAACGAGCTTCAATGCCATACAACACTCCTATCGTGGCCTCCAACTGCTCTTAAACTCTAGTAAAACCAAATGCATGCTTTTCAACCGTTCGCTGCCCTCACCCGCCCGCTCGACTAACATCACCACCCTGAACAGTTCCGACCTAGAATATGTGGACAACTATAAATACCTAGGTGTCTGGCTAGACTGTAAACTCTCCTTCCAGACTCATATTAAACATCTCCAGTCAAAAATCAAATCTAGAATTGGCTTTCTATTTCGCAACAAAGCCTCCTTCACTCACGTCGCCAAACTTACCCTAGTAAAACTGACTATCCTACCGATCCTCGACTTCGGCGATGTCATCTACAAAATAGCTTCCAACACTCTACTCAGCAAACTGGATGCAGTCTATCACAGTGCCATCCGTTTTGTTACCAAATCACCTTATGCCACCCACCATTGCGACCTGTATGCTCTAGTCGGCTGGCTCTCGCTACATATTCGTCGCCAGACCCACTGGCTCCAGGTCATCTATTAGTATATGCTAGGTAAAGCTCCGCCTTATCTCAGTTCACTGGTCACGATAACAACACCCACCCGTAGCACACGTTACAGCAGGTATATCTCACTGATCATCCCCAAAGACAAGACCTCATTTGGCCGCCTTTCCTTCCAGTTCTCTGCTGCCAGTGACTGGAACGAATTGAAAAAATCCCTGAAGTTGGAGACTTTTATTTCCCTCACCAACTTTAAACATCAGCTACCTGAGCAGCTAACCGATTGCTGCAGCTGTACATAGTCCATCTGTAAATAGCCCACCCAATCTATCTACCTCATCCCCATACTGTTTTTATTTTATATACTTTTCTGCTCTTTTTCACACCAGTATCTCTACTTGCACATCATCATCTGCTCTTGTATCACTCCAGTGTTAATCTGCTAAATCGTAACTATTCGCTCCTATGGCTAATTTATTGAATACCTCCTCATGCCTTTTGCACACACTGTATATAGACTTTCTTTTTTCTACTGTGCCATTGACTTGTGTTATTGGCTTGTTTGTTTACTCCATGTGTAACTCTGTGTTGTTGTTTGCTTTATCTTCGCCAGGTCACAGTTGCAAATGAGAACTTGTACTCAACTTGCCTACCTGGTTCAATAAAGGTGAAATAAAATAAAATAAACATTTGACAGCTATGTTTGGTGCCATGTTTGTTGACATTATACATTGCTTTCTGGGTGTCACACATATCTGTCAGACCGAAGATGTCATAACAAAACAAGGTCAAGGAATGGTTCACTCATCTTTTGAGTAAACTTCTTGAAGTGAATGAAGGGAAGTGAATGATTGTAAACGACACACCCTCTTCAACATGCATACTGCAAATAGACCAAACTCATCTTGTCTTCTTATCTTTGCTTGGCGCGAAAAAACAAACATGATGGCACAAACTACCCATCATTGGATTACTTTCGATTTTTAGAAAGTATTTTACCATATTTTTTCGATCAATGGTGAGCTCACCCATGATGTGATGAATTATAAATAGTAGCTAATTGCTATTAGCTAATTCAAATTGTGGTTTCTGTCAGCCTAAAATTAGCTAAATATGACTGCTTGTCAATCTTTCCTCAGTTAGTTCTAAGACTAATGTAGCCTACATTTTCCGGTTTGGAAGATTGGGTTTAGGCTTTGCTACTTCTGTGAATGTCTGAACATTGCATCCAAAAATAAACTGGTCACATTCAGGACATAACTTTGGATTGTGTTTGTGCAAAATGTTTCTGTGAAAAAACAATGTGGCCAGCTCAAATGTTGCGTCAATCGAAACTGGATGTTCTAAATAAGCGTTCTAATCACACCGGATTGAGAGTACGCTGCAGGGACCACTTTATCATTTTCACACCCATTTGTTGTTATGTGTCAAATGGTTAAGCGTTAAGATTTGGGATAGGGTTAAAATAAAAATGTTTTGCTAAAAATTGCCTTCCACTGGGATTGAACACATGACCTTCAGATCCAGATTGATGGGATTACGTCGATCCACCATGCCCTAGCAAAGTCTAATACTATTTGATGTTAATAGCGCTCACTGTTGCACCTAGTGGCCGGTCTGAAGGCATTTTCCCGACGTCCTCAGGACATAGACAGACAACTAAATTTGAAGTAAATCTTGAGCGATCTGGCTGCTTCCGCACACACAAACAGCTAAAACAAAGGATA
Source organism: Oncorhynchus masou masou (assembly GCF_036934945.1). Taxonomy (NCBI): domain Eukaryota; kingdom Metazoa; phylum Chordata; class Actinopteri; order Salmoniformes; family Salmonidae; genus Oncorhynchus; species Oncorhynchus masou. The sequence continues at coordinate 44,893,824 of NC_088228.1, read as the reverse complement.
ACCTAGTCAGTTGCACAACTGAGTGCATTCAACAGAAATGTGCCTTCCAAATTTAATCCAACCTCTCTGAATCAGACAGGTGCAGAGGGCTGCCTTAATTGACACCTGGAAGCAGTTGGGTACGTAATATGTAATCAGGTTTTAGCATATCGTTGTGTTTTAGTCTGGTATTTTGGGCATACAGTAGCTAGTAAAGTACTATACCACTAAACAGATCCAAATACATTTTAGTAATTTAGCTTCTTTTTTTCATACTGGTCTTTCATGGGAATCTACCATCTGAGGAACACAGGCTTGTGATAAGTTAGTTAGCTGAGTCAGGTGTATTAGTTCCTGGGCTAGAAAAACATGTGCACACCTTATGAGAACTTAAGAACATGACTGAAGGACAGTAGTCTAAGGATCAGATGTACTGATCTGTAGATGTACTGTATAGGTATAGATCTGGCAAGACAATGTCAGTTGTTACCCTTCAGTATCATAGATCTAGCCTCTGACCCTAGAATCAGCTGGGCTTCTGTGGGTGGCCAGTGCCCTGACCTAGCCCTGGTCTCCCTCTCTCAGACACACTAACACACCTCCTATCTCTGCGCATACTGTATTGACATACACTGCTCAAAAAAATAAAGGGAACACTAAAACAACACATCCATATAAGGCCCTGCCCCGCCCCCCTTTCGGAAAAGCTGACCACGACTCCATTTTGCTGATCCTGCCTACAGAAAGAAACTAAAACAAGAAGTTCCCACGCTGAGGTCTGTCCAACGCTGGTCCGACCAAGCTGATTCCACACTCCAAGACTGCTTCCATCACGTGGACTGGGACATGTTTCGTATTGCATCAGGCAACAACATTGACGAATACGCTGATTCGGTGTGCGAGTTCATTAGAACGTGCGTTGAAGATGTCGTTCCCATAGCAACGATTAAAACATTCCCTAACCAGAAACCGTGGATTGATGGCAGCATTCGCGTGAAACTGAAAGCGCGAACCACTGCTTTTAATCAGAGCAAGGTGACTGGTAACATGACCGAATACAAACAGTGCAGCTATTCCCTCCGTAAGGCTATCAAACAAGCTAAGCGTCAGTATAGAGACAAAGTAGAATCTCAATTCAACGGCTCAGACACAAGAGGTATGTGGCAGGGTCTACGGTCAATCACGGACTACAAGAAGAAATCCAGTCCAGTCATGGACCAGGATGTCTTGCTCCCAGGCAGACTAAATAACTTTTTTGCCCTCTTTGAGGACAATACAGTGCCACTGACACGGCCTGCAACGGAAACATGCGGTCTCTCCTTCACTGCAGCCGAGGTGAGTAAAACATTTAAACGTGTTAACCCTCGCAAGGCTGCAGGCCCAGACGGCATCCCCAGCCGCGCCCTCAGAGCATGCGCAGACCAGCTGGCTGGTGTTTTCACGGACATATTCAATCAATCCCTATACCAGTCTGCTGTTCCCACATGCTTCAAGAGGGCCACCATTGTTCCTGTTTCCAAGAAAGCTAAGGTAACTGAGCTAAACGACTACCACACCGTAGCACTCACTTCCGTCATCATGAAGTGCTTTGAGAGACTAGTCAAGGACCATATACCCTCCACCCTACCTGACACCCTAGACCCACTCCAATTTTATTACCGCCCAAATAGGTCCACAGACGACGCAATCTCAACCACACTGCACACTGCCCTAACCCATCTGGACAAGAGGAATACCTATGTGAGAATGCTGTTCATCGACTACAGCTCGGCATTTAACACCATAGTACCCTCCAAGCTCGTCATCACGCTCGAGACCCTGGGTCTCGACCCCGCCCTGTGCAACTGGGTACTGGACTTCCTGACGGGCCGCCCCCAGGTGGTGAGGGTAGGCAACAACATCTCCACCCCGCTGATCCTCAACACTGGGGCCCCACAAGGGTGCGTTCTGAGCCCTCTCCTGTACTCCCTGTTCACCCACGACTGCGTGGCAACGCACGCCTCCAACTCAATCATCAAGTTTGCGGACGACACAACAGTGGTAGGCTTGATTACCAACAACGACGAGACGGCCTACAGGGAGGAGGTGAGGGCCCTCGGAGAGTGGTGTCAGGACAATAACCTCACACTCAACGTCAACAAAACTAAGGAGATGATTGTGGACTTCAGGAAACAGCAGAGGGAACACCCCCCTATCCACATCGATGGAACAGTAGTGGAGAGAGTAGTAAGTTTTAAGTTCCTCGGCATACACATCACAGACAAACTAAATTGGTCCACTCACACAGACAGCATCGTGAAGAAGGCGCAGCAGCGCCTCTTCAACCTCAGGAGGCTGAAGAAATTTGGCTTGTCACCAAAAACACTCATAAACTTCTACAGATGCACAATCGAGAGCATCCTGGCGGGCTGTATCACCACCTGGTACGGCAACTGCTCCGCCCACAACCGTAAGGCTCTCCAGAGGGTTGTGAGGTCTGCACAACGTATCACCGGGGGCAAACTACCTGCCCTCCAGGACACCTACACCACCCGATGTTACAGGAAGGCCATAAAGATCATCAAGGACAACACCCACCCGAGCCACTGCCTGTTCACCCCGCTATCATCCAGAAGGCGAGGTCAGTACAGGTGCATCAAAGCTGGGACCGAGAGACTGAAAAACAGCTTCTATCTCAACGCCATCAGACTGTTAAACAGCAACCACTAACATTGAGTGGCTGCTGCCAACACACTGACTCAATTCCAGCCACTTCAATAATGGGAATTGATGGGAAAGGATGTAAAATATATCACTAGCCACTTTAAACAATGCTACCTAATATAATGTTTACATACCCTACATTATTCATCTCATATGTATACGTATATACTGTACTCTATCATCTACTGCATCCTTATGTAATACATGTATCACTAGCCACTTTAACTATGCCACTTTGTTTACATACTCATCTCATATGTATATACTGTACTCGATACCATCTACTGTATCTTGCCTATGCTGCTCTGCACTATCACTCATTCATATCTTTATGTACATATTATTTATCCCATTACACTGTGTATAAGACAGTAGTTTTGGAATTGTTAGTTAGATTACTTGTTGGTTATTACTGCATTGTCGGAACTGGAAGCACAAGCATTTCGCTACACCCGCATTAACATCTGCTAACCATGTGTATGTGACAAATAAAATTTGATTTGATTTGATTTCCTAGATCTGAATGTAATATTCTTATTAAATACTTTTTTCTTTACATAGTTGAATGTGCTGACAACAAAATCACACAAAAATGATCAATGGAAATCAAATTTATCAACCCATGGAGGTCTGGATTTGGAGTCACACTCAAAATTAAAGCGGAAAACCACACTACAGGCTCATCGACTTTGATGTAATGTCCTTAAAACAAGTCAAAATGAGGCTCAGTAGTGTGTGTGGCCTTCACGTGCCTGTATGACCCCCCTACAATGCCTGGGCATGCTCCTGATGAGGTGGCAGATGGTCTCCTGAGGGATCTACTCCCAGACCTGGACTAAAGCATCCGCCAACTCCTGGACAGTCTGTGGTGCAACGTGGTGGATGGTGGATGGAGCGAGACATGATGCCCCAGATGTGCTCAATTGGATTCAGGTCTGGGGAACGGGCGGGCCAGTCCATAGCATCAATGCCTTCCTCTTGCAGGAACTGCTGACACACTCCAGCCACATGAGGTCTAGCATTGTCTTGCATTAGGCGGAACCCAGGGCCAACCGCACCAGCATATGGTCTCACAAGTGGTCTGAGGATCTCATCTCGGTACCTAATGGCATTCAGGCTACCTCTGGCGAGCACATGGAGGGCTGTGCGGCCTCCCAAAGATTTGCCACCCCACACCATGACTGACCCACCGCCAAACCGGTCATGCTGGAGGATGTTGCAGGCAGCAGAATGTTCTCCACGGCGTCTCCAGACTGTCACGTCTGTCACATGCTTAGTGTGAACCTGCTTTCATCTGTGAAGAGCACAGGGCGCCAGTGGCGAATTTGCCAAACTTGGTGTTCTCTGGCAAATGCCAAACGTCCTGATGGTGTTGGGCTGTAAGCACAACCCCCACCTGTGGACGTCGGGCCCTCATACCACCCTCATGGAGTCTGTTTCTGAGCATTTGAGCAGACACATGCACATTTGTGGCCTGCTGGAGGTCATTTTGCAGGGCTCTGGCAGTGCTCCTCCTTGCACAAAGGCGGAGGTAGCAGTCCTGCTGCTGGGTTGTTGCCCTCCTACGGCCTCCTCCACATCTCCTGATGTACTGGCCTGTCTCCTGGTAGTACCTCCATGCTCTGGACACTACGCTGACAGACACAGCAAACCTTCTTGCCACAGCTCGCATTAATGTTCCATCCTGGATGAGCTGCACTACCTGAACCACTTGTGTGGGTTGTAGACTCCGTCTCATGCTACCACTAGAGTGAAAGCATTGCCAGCATTCAAAAGTGACCAAAACATCAGCCAGGAAGCATAGGAACTGAGAAGTGGTCTGTGGTCCCCACCTGCAGAACCACTCCTTTACTGGGGGTGTCTTGCTAATTGCCTATAATTTCCACCTGTTGTGTATTCCATTTGCACAACAGCATGTGAAATGTATTGTCAATCAGTGTTGCTTCCTAAGTGGACAGTTTGATTTCACAGAAGTGTGATTGACTTGGAGTTACATCGTGTTGTTTAAGTGTTCCCTTTATTTTTTTGAGCAGTGTATATGCCCTATACCAGTTCCTCCTTTTTCATCAATCTCACAGAACATCCTCCGACAGCTGCAAAAATACAATGATGGCTAGAGCTGCACCTCCACCCCACCATCACATGCACGACGATGTCTATTTTTGGTCCTTCGCTTAGCACTGTGGGCCTTGCCTATGCATCTTCCCTCCAGCAATGTCCCGAATATCACCTCTCAATATACACCACCTATGTCAACTTCCCTAACCTATTATATCTCTCCTAACCCCAACCCTAAACCTAACTCTAAGTTCATGTCCACACACCCTGGTTCAACCATAACACTAGCTTCCTGTCCACACCCCGGTTCAACCTTAAACCTAGCTTCCTGACCACACCCCGGTTTAACCTTAACCCTAGCTTCCTGTCCACACCCCGGTTCAACCTTAACCCTAGCTTCCTGTCCACACCCCGGTTCAACCTTAACCCTAACCGTAACCTTTATCTCACCCTCTTTCTCACTCTCTCGCTCTCCCCACTACCCCATGTCCCTCTGCTCCTGTGCAGTGGAAGCTGCAGCCAGATAGCCCTGTGTGTGTTTACTGAACCGAAGAGAGAGAGGAGGGGGCTCTTTCTCTGACAGGGTTTTCCTTTTTTAACAGAAATGGGGGGAAAGTGTAGGAGAGGGAGACATATAGAGGGAAAACAGTAATAGAAAGACATTTAGAGACGTAGAGGAAAAGAAAAAAGGCTAGAAAGAGATAGAATCACAAAAAGAAAAGAGGAAAATCAGAAGGAGGTGGTGGAGAAGGGTGAACATCTATCCAGCCATCCAGATGTGTCTAGCGTCACAACATACTTCAGGCATATGAGGCTACTAGCAGCAGCAGCATCTCCCCTCTCTCTCCTCTTTCTCCTGTGTGTATATCTCTGCTCTCTCCCTGCTCTGGCCAGTCTCTTCCTCCTTTCCAAAGGGACTTCCCACATCTGAAAACATTCCCAGAGATACAGTCAGCAATAATGTAATACATTCACTATAGTACGGTCACACACACACTACACACACAATGATCAACTGCATTGCCCTAATGGCTTCTAATCTTTAACCTCTCTGTGCATATATTTTTTTTTCTGGGTACAAGGAAAAAAATAATTATGACAGGGCCTTGTCCAATAATCTTACAGAATGGACCCCCCCCTTACATCCCCTCTCCTCTCTTCTGAATGTGCATCCTCCTTTCCTCTAGACCATTTCCTCACAGCTACTCTTCCACTAATCCCTCCTTCCTTCCTCTTCTCCTGGTGAATGGACAAAAAGAGAGAGAGAGAGAGAGAGCGCTCACTATAACTGGTTTTGTGCTGAGAGGTCAAAGCCAGGTGTAAGATTTAAAATTTAAATTAAATTTGGTCTGGCACTGGGCCCACATGACAGCATGTAGTTGTGTGTGTGTGTAGGATCTTTAAATTGAGCCAGTTTGCATCAGAAGGATAATAATCCTGCAGCAACAGGGAATTTGAATTATTATGTGGATTATAATTAATGGATATTTTTGTAGGGGTTGATACATTTTTCTTTAGGACAAATCAAGTCTGAAATTTCAAAGTGGAAATGAAAAACTTAAGAAGCCTTTTTAAAACTCAAGTACAAGTTTGAATTTCCTGCTGTGCAACAAAAGAGTAATCAAACGAAGATCCTACGCCTGTGTGTGGATATGCTAGTGTGTGGGTGAGATAGAAATAGAGCTGTCTTTGGAACCACATTGATGTCCCTCTGTCTCTCTCCGTCTATCCCCAAGTGTGTGAAGGAATCTGTGTCATTGTTGACTGCCTATCTATGTACCTTGCACAATTGGTTGAGTGTGTGTGTGACCCCTGTGTGTAAGAGTCTGTGGTGGGGTGACAGTGTGAAAGGAACTTGAAGGAAAGGCTGTAGAAGGAAAGGCTGTAAATCCTCTGATACTCCTGCTGTCATGGGCCCAAGATGATAAGGACACATGCACACACACGGATATATTACCACGTAACTGGTAAGGGAACCAGCTCCCCAGGGGTAGCCTGTACTAACACCCTTTCTGAACTCCTGTGTAACCGACCACATGGCCAGTCCCAAATACTTCCAAGCCCCCTACCTCCAACAACACTTGGATTATTCTCTTCCACTCCTTATCATTGCAACTTAAACTTGTGTGGTGGGCACAATTGTGTGTGAGAGAGGCCCTCTGCCAGGTTGCCGTAAACCTGTCTATCTGATCCTGTCAGGACCCGGTTTCGAACCTGGGTCTCCGGAGTGAGAAACAGTCACTTAACCAACTGAGCCACGAATAGACAGCAGAACCCAGAAGATGAGGCAGACACAGCAGTACTTAAGACGGTGTATTTAATAAAGAAAAATCCTAAAATACAAAAAATGGCAAATCCAAAAGGTGGTAGGAAAAACACAAAAAGACCTCAAAAGAAACTCACCAAAAAATAAACAAAAACAAAAAACAGAATACCACAAGAACTTCACCGGAATCGACAAGAGCACACAGAACACTAGGGCAGGGTGCTAACATACAAACACAGAGCACAGCACTGAGGGAAACAAAGGGTTTAAATACAATCAGGGGAAACGAGACACAGGTGCAAATAATAATGGGGATCAAGGGAAAAACGTAGGGACAAAAAGCACAATGGGGACATCTACTGACCAAAACCCGGAACAACCCTGGCCAAATCCTGACAGAATCCCCCCCCTAGGAACGGCTCCTGACGTTCCTACCAGCTCTCTCAGGGTGGAGGACCCTGAACTGACGAATGAGGTCAGGGTCCAGGATGTCTTTGGCAGGAACCCAGGAGCACTCCTCAGGACCGTAGCCTTCCCAGTCCACCAGATACTGCCAGGACCGCTGCACCCGGCGGGAATCCAGTATCCGGTGGACGGTATAAGCCGGCTGGCCTCCAATGACACAAGGCGGAGGGGGAGGTCTGTCTGACGGGACAAGGGGAGAAAAAACAACAGGTTTTAACAATGACACATGAAATGTGGGATTAATCTTAAGGGATCTGGGTAAGTGTAGGCGATAAGAAACTGGGTTAACTCTCCTGGCAACCTTGAAGGGACCGATGTATTTTTGGGACAGCTTGCGAGACTCCACCCGTAGAGGTAAGTCTCTTGTGGAAAGCCAGACTCTCTGGCCGGGGCGCAGGGTAGGCCCGGGACGGCGACGTCTGTTGGCTTGTTGTTGATACCTCTGTGAGGAACGCATCAGATTAAGACGGGTCTTCCTCCACATAAGCCGACAGCGTCTGACGAACCTCAAGGCTGAAGGCACTCTGACTTCTGCCTCCTGGTCCGGGAACAATGGAGGAGCATAGCCAAACTGACACTCGTGCGGGGACATACCAGTGGAGGAGGAGCGCAAGGTGTTGTTCGCGTATTCGGCCCAAACAATAAAGGATGACCATGTGGATGGGTTGTCACGAGTCATACATCGGAGGGTGGTTTCCAGCTCTTGATTCATCCTCTCTGTTTGGCCGTTGGACTCCGGATGGTACCCTGAAGATAGACTGGCAGAAGCCCCCATAAGTTGGCAGAAGGCCTTCCAAAACCTTGAGGCGAACTGGGGACCTCTGTCAGAAACCACATCTTGAGGAATGCCGAAGACTCGGAACACATGATTAATTACCAACTCAGCCGTTTCCTTGGCAGAAGGTAACTTAGTCAGAGGGACGAACCTGGCCGCCTTTGAAAACCTGTCGATTATGACTAGGATAGTAGTATTGCCATGGGATGGAGGAAGTCCAGTAATAAAGTCCAATGAGATATGGGACCAAGGTCTGTGGGGAACAGGTAAAGGGTGAAGGAGTCCTTGAGGGCGGAGGTGAGAAGATTTGCCCTGGCAGCACACGGGGCAGGCATTGACGAAAGTGGCAACGTCTTCTCTTATGGTAGGCCACCAGAACTTACGCTGGATGAACTCCAAGGTGCGACCTACGCCCGGATGACAGGTGAGGCGAGAGGAGTGCCCCCACAGAAGGACCTGAGTCCTCACTGCCTTGGGGACAAACAACCGATTGGCAGGGCCTCCTTTAGGGTCCGGTTCGCTAGCTTGAGCACGTCTCACGGTATCCTCAACTTGCCACGAGATCGGAGCCACAATCTTAGCAGCAGGAAGGACAGGCATGTCCGTGTCATCTCGAATGGCAGGAGCGTAGACTCGGGACAGGGCATCCGGTTTGAGATTCTTCGACCCGGGCCGATAGGTGAGGATAAACTGGAATCGATTGAAGAAAAGAGACCATCTAGCTTGTCTAGAGTTCAATCGCTTCGCCTGCTGGATATACTCCAGATTTTTGTGGTCCGTAAGCACTTGAAACGGGTGAGAAGCCCCCTCGAGCCAGTGTCTCCATTCCTTCAATGCCATCTTAACCGCTAGGAGTTCACGATCACCCACATCGTAGTTCCTCTCAGTCGGGGTAAGCCGGTGTGAGAAGAAAGCGCACGGATGAAGCTTCTTGTCTTCACCCCTCTGAGACAGGACAGCTCCAACACCAACCTCTGATGCGTCTACCTCCACCACAAATGGTTCATCCGTAGTCGGTAGTATCAGGATGGGAGCAGAGAGGACGCGCTGCTTGAGTCCTTGGAAGGCCGTCTCAGCTTCTCTTCCCCACAAAAACCTTGCATTGCCACCTTTGGTTAAAGCTGAGAGAGGAGCTGCCACCAAACTGAAGTTCTTGATGAACTTGCGGTAAAAGTTTGTGAAGCCCAGGAAACGCTGAACATCCTTAACGGATTTGGGGGTGGGCCAATCCGCTACCGCCCCTACCTTCCTAGGGTCCATTTGGACTCGACGGGTTCCACTACAAATCCCAGGAATTGTACTCGGGATGAATGGAATTCACATTTTTCCGGCTTAACGTACAGATGGCTGTCCAGGAGGCGTTTGAGTACTTGTCTGACATGCTTAGTGTGTTCTTGAAGGGAGCTCGAAAAGATGAGGATGTCATCCAAGTAAACGAACACAAATATGTTAAGCATATCCCTAAGCACATCGTTTATGAGCGCTTGGAACACCGCTGGGGCGTTGGTCAGGCCGAAGGGCATCACCAAGTATTCATAGTGACCAGTAGGCGTGTTGAAAGCGGTCTTCCACTCGTCACCAGGTCTGATCCGCACAAGATGGTATGCGTTCCACAGGTCAAGCTTAGTGAAAACAACTGCTTCCTGGAGCAGCTCGAAGGCTGTGGCCATAAGGGGTAGCGGGTAACGGTTACGGACGGTTATGTCATTGAGTCCCCGGTAGTCGATGCAAGGACGTAATCCACCATCTTTCTTGGCCACAAAGAAAAACCCTGCTCCCGCCGGGGAGGTTGATGGACGCATGAGGCCTGCTTCCAGAGAGTCCTTGATGTAGGTATCCATAGCAGCTCGTTCGGGTGGAGATAGTGAAAAGATCCGACCCCTGGGGGGGCAAGTGCCCGGAAACAGGTCGATGGGGCAATCGTAAGATCTATGGGGTGGTAGCATGGTGGCCCTCTGTTTGCTAAACACCAGTTTGAGGTCATGGTAACACTCGGGAACTCGGGTCAGGTCGATGGATTCTAAAGACTCGGGAGTAGAACTCGGGGAATTCTGGAAAATACAAGTAGCTTGGCACGTAGGACCCCACTGCTTGATAGTGCCCACAGACCAGTCGATGTGAGGGTTATGGCTGTGAAGCCAGGGGTATCCAAGGACGAGAGGGAACTCGGAACAGGAGATCAAATGAAAGTTCATCAATTCCTGGTGTTGTGAAACTGAAAGTCTCAAGGAGGTAGTGACATGAGTGACAAGTCCAGATCCCAAAGGGCTTCCATCCAATGTAGTAACCCTCATGGGGTCACTTAGAGGTTCAGAGGGAACGCCATTCTCCTTCGCCCAGACACCATCCATGAAGTTACCTGCGGCTCCAGAGTCTACCAAGGCTTGAAGGTGAAGCTTGTGGTTGTCCCAGGAGAGGGTGACTGGAATGAGCAGACGGGAGTTGGACGGATGGGAGGAGGTTATGTTTCCCGTTACAGTTCCCCCCGGTCTGTACGGGACAGAGCGTTTCCCTGGAGCACGGGACACGTGGAACGGAAATGGCCCGGTTTGCCGCAATATAGACAGCGTCGCTCCCTCATCCGGCGGTCTCTCTCAGCCTGGGAGATGCGTCCAATCTGCATGGGTTCCGGTGGAGCCAGCGATGATAAAGGTGGGGACTCGGAGCTGGGACTGATAGGGGCTAGAGGTCTACGGTTGAGTTCTCTCTCTCTCAGACGCTGGTCAATGCGTGAGGCCAACTTGATCAGGGACTCGAGATTGTCCGGTGGTTCCCGAGTGGCCAGTTCATCTTGGATAGTGTCGGAAAGGCCTTTCAGAAAGCACACCGTGAGCGCCTCGTTGTTCCAGCCACTCGCTGCTGCCACCGTGCGGAACTGGATGGCATAGTCCGTCACGCTGCGCCAACCTTGATGGAGAGTCAGGAGCTGTTTGGCTGAGTCAGAACCACTGCTTGGGCCTTGAAACACTCGTTTGAATTCCTCAGCAAAGGCAGAGTAGCTGGCACAGCAGGAACTATGGGCATCCCACACAGCAGTAGCCCAGGCCAGGGCTTTTTCCGACAGCAGGGTAATGATATATGCGATCTTAGACCGGTCGGTGGGAAACGACGAGGGTTGCAGCTCAAAGGAGAGAGAACATTGAGTGAGAAAGCCTTTACAAGCACTTGGATCACCTGAGAACCGTTGGGGAGGTGGAAGACGAGGTTCAGCCAGGGGGTTAACTGCCATGGGTACGTGAACCTGAGGTACTGGGACGGAAACTGTTGCCGGGGTAAGTCGATCAGATATTTGCTTAATGGAAGTCAGCATCTCCGACAGAAGATGAGAATGTCTAGCCATTAAGGCCTCTTGCTGAACCAGGGCGGCTTCGTGGCGTTGGACAGTCTCCTGGTGGTGGGATAGCGTGGCAAAAAGGTCCTGGGAACTGGCTGCCTCTGGGTTCATTTTTGGCTCTGTGTTTCTGTCAGGACCCGGTTTTGAACCTGGGTCTCCGGAGTGAGAAACAGTCACTTAACCAACTGAGCCACGAATAGACAGCAGAACCCAGAAGATGAGGCAGACACAGCAGTACTTAAGACGGTGTATTTAATAAAGAAAAATCCTAAAATACAAAAAATGGCAAATCCAAAAGGTGGTAGGAAAAACACAAAAAGACCTCAAAAGAAACTCACCAAAAAATAAACAAAAACAAAAAACAGAATACCACAAGAACTTCACCCGGAATCGACAAGAGCACACAGAACACTAGGGCAGGGTGCTAACATACAAACACAGAGCACAGAACTGAGGGAAACAAAGGGTTTAAATACAATCAGGGGAAACGAGACACAGGTGCAAATAATAATGGGGATCAAGGGAAAAACATAGGGACAAAAAGCACAATGGGGACATCTACTGACCAAAACCCGGAACAACCCTGGCCAAATCCTGACAGATCCCCTCAGTGATGTGTCATGAATATGGAGTTTAAGGGATACACAGGCTAAAGGTAGGAGCCCACCAGCACACGCCGACCCACATCATATACTGTATTAACACTCAATATAGTGAACAGTTTAGAGGCGACTCCAGGATGCTAGGCATAGTTCCTCTGTCCATTGTCTGTGTTCTTTTGTCCATCTTAATCTTTTCTTTCTGTTGGCCAGTCTGAGAAATGGCTTTTTCTTTGCAACTCTGCCTTGAAGGCCAGCATCCCTGAGACACCTCTTCACAGTTGAAATTGAGATTGGTGTTTTGCAGGTACTGTTAATGAAGTTGCCAGTTGCGGACTTGTGAGGTGTCTGTTTCTCAAACTAGACACTCTAATGTACTTGTCCTCTAGCTCAGTTGAGCACCAGGGCTTCCCACTTCTCTTTCTATTCTGGTTAGAGCCAGTTTCTGCCAGCATTCACTGTTCTGTGAAGGGATTATATTTATTTCACCTTTATTTAACTAGGCAAGACAGTTAAGAACAAATTCTTATTTACAATGACGGCCTTGGGTTAACTGCCTTGGTCAGGAGCAGATGGGCAGATTTTTACCTTGTCAGCTCTGGGATTCAATCTAGCAACCTTTCGGTTACTGGCCCAATGCTCTAACCACTTGGCTACCTTCCGCCCCAAAAGTACACCACGCTGTACAAGATCTTCAGTTTCTTGGCAATATCTCACATGGAATAGCCTTTATTTATCAGAACAAGAATAGACTGACAAGTTTCAGAAGAAAGTTATTTGTTTCTGGCCATTTTGAGCCTGTAATCGAACCCACAAATGCTGATGCTCCAGATACTCAACTAGTCTAAAGAAAGCCAGTTTTATTGCTTCTTTAATCAGGACAACAATTTCAGCTGTGCTAACATAATTGCAAAATGGTTTTCTTATGATCAATTAGCCTTTTAAAAATGATGAACTTGGATTAGCTAACACAAAGTGCCATTGGAACACAGGAGTGATGGTTGCTGATAATGGGCCTCTGTACGCCTATGTAGATATTCCATAAAAAATCTGCCGTTTCCAGCTACAATAGTCATCTACAACATTAACCATCTCTACACTGTATTTCTGATCAATTTGATGTTATTTTAATGGACAAAAACGTGATTTTCTTTGAAAAACAATGACATTTCTAAACTTTTGAACATGTAGTGTATGTTTATCCCAATTTTGCTCCGTTTGCTTCAGTTTAAGAAAGGTTTTTCAACAGAATGGGTGGAATGAATACACCCATGTACATGTCAACACAGTTCACTTTCACAGCTGCCACGTTGTATTCTTTCTCTCATCTGTGCGCTCTCCTCCTTTCACCTTCACTTGTAGACTTCAATAAACAGCACATCAGCTGTATGTGACCAGGCAAAAAATCCTTTCCAAGCAAAACCGATACACAGCCTACATCGTTGTCACCATATTAGCTAAAGTAACGTCATAGTCAGAATAGCTAATAGAACTAATGGTTACAAAGAGGTACAATCATGCAGTGACATTACAGTGTACAGTCAATAAGCAGTTACACTGGCGTGCCCTGTTGGCAATAAATTAGTCATAGCAAAAGCTTACCTTGACATGGAAAGTTCCAATGTTTTGTTGGATAATCATAGCCAGCTAGCTAACATAGTATCTCTCTGTTTGAGCAGGGTGTTTTATTAGGCTAAACTAGCTAGCTGCATTTGCTAGCTAAGTAAGTGAAACTGATGAAATCTCCCTCTCTATTTCTCTCTTGCTTCTCCTTCATTTTGGAAGAAATTAATTTGTTCAAAACAGTTAAACTATTGTCTTCTCTTTGAGTCAACTAGTCTCCACATTTTACGCACTGCAGTGCTAGCTAGCAGTAGCTTATGCTTTCAGTGCTAGATTCATTCTCTGATCCTTTGATTGGGTGGACAACATGTCTGTTCATGATGCAAGAGCTCTGATAGGTTGGAGGACGTCCTCGGGAAGTTGTCATAATTACTGTGTAAGTCTATGGAAGAGGGTGAGAACCATGAGCATCCTAGGTTTTGTATTGAAGTCAATGTACCCAGAGGAGGACGGAAGCTAGCTGTCCTCCGGTTACACCATGGTGTTACCCTACAGAGTGCTGTTGAGGCTACTGTAGACCTTCTTTGCAAAATCGTCTGTTTTAATTCATTATTTGGTGATGTGAATATATTGAGTATAGCTTTATTTAAAAAGGATAACTTTTAAATGTATTACAATTGTTGTTTTTTAATGAAATATGTGTGTGTGTGTGTGTGTGTGTGTGTGTGTGTGTGTGTGTGTGTGTGTGTGTGTGTGTGTGTGTGTTACCAAGCAGTCTGAGTGGCGTTTAAAATCATTCAGTGTTAATGAAGGCGTTAATCTCAGTGTGTAGATTTTCAGGTTGTAGTTTGGAACAGGCAGCCATTGTGGCAGGAACACACAGAAACTACAACATGTGATACAACTATAAAACCTTAGCGAAAACATATGAAAATAACGTAAAATTGCAATTATACACACTTATAAGCATAAACTCAGCAAAAAAAAAAAAAACATCATCTCACTGTCAAGTGCGTTTATTTTCAGCAAACTTAACATGTGTAAATAGTTGTATGAACATAACAAGATTCAACAACTGAGACATAAACTGAACAAGTTCCACAGACATGTGACTAACAGAAATTGTCCCTGTACAAAGGGGGGGGGGTCAAAATCAAAAGTAGCAGTCAGTATCTGGTGTGGCCACCAGCTGCTTTAAGTATTGCAGTGCATCTCCTCATGGACTGCACCAGATTTGCCAGTTCTTGCTGTGAGATGTTACCCCACTCTTCCACTAAGGCACCTGCAAGTTCCCGGACATTTCTGGGGGGAATGACCATAGCCCTCACCCTCCGATCCAACAGGTCCCAGATGTGCTCAATGGGACTGAGATCCGGGCTCTTCGCTGGCCATGGCAGAACACTGACATTCCTGTCTAGCAGGAAATCACTCACAGAATGAGCAGTATGGGTGGTGGCATTTTCATGCTGGAGGGTTAATGTCAGGATGAGCCTGCAGGAAGGGCACCACATGAGGGAGGAAGATGTCTTCCCTGTAATGCACAGCGTTGAGATTGCCTTCAATGACAACAAGCTTAGTCCGATGATGCTGTGACACACTGACCCAGACCATGATGGACCCTCCACCTCCTGCTCATTCCTTCGACGATAAACAAGAATCCGACCATCACCCCTGGTAAGACAAAACCACAACTCGTCAGTGAAGAGCACTTTTGCCAGTCCTGTCTGGTCCAGCAACGGTGGGTTTGTGTCCATAGGCAACGTTATTGCCGGTAATGTCTGGTGAGGACAGACCTACAAGCCCTCAGTCCAGCCTCTCTCATCCTATTGCGGACAGTCTTAGCAGTGACGTAGGGATTGTGCAATCCTGGTGTAACTCGGGCAGTTGTTGTTGCCATCCTGTACATTTCCCGCAGGTGTGATGTTCGGATGTACCGATCCTATGCAGGTGTTATTGCACGTGGTTTGCCACTGCGAGGATGATCAGCTGTCCATCCTGTCTCCCTGTAGCGCCTCCTTGCAGAATGCCTAAGCCACGTTCACGCAGATGAGCAGGGACCCTGGGCATCTTTCTTTTGTTGTTGTTCAGAGGGAGTAGAAAGGCCTCTTTAGTGTCCTAACTTTTCAGAACTGTGGCCTTAATTGCCTACCGTCTGTAAGTTGTAAGTGTCTTAAAGACCGTTCCACAGGTGCATGTTCATGAATTGTTAATGGTTCATTGAAAAAGCATGGGAAACATTGTTTAAACCCTTCATAATGAAGATCTGTGAAGTTATTTGGATTTTTACGAATTATCTTTGAAAGACAGGGTCCTGAAAAAGGGGACTTTCTTTTTTTGCTGAGTTTGCATAGACACATACATACACATACTGCACACAATTAACATTCAAGTCCCTTGGGAGGTATTCAGACCCCTTTACTTTTTACACATTATGTTACATTACAGCCTTATTCTAAAATTGATTAAATACTTAAAAGTTCTCAGCAATCTACACACAAAACCCCATTTTGTTTTTGCAAATGTATTAAATATTTAAAACAGAAATACCTTATTTCCATAAGTATTCAGACCCTTTGCTATGAGACTCGAAATTGAGGTCAGGTGCATCCTGTTTCCATTGATCATCCTTGAGATGCTTCTACAACTTGATCATAAATTAAAATGATTGGACGTGATTTGGAAAGGCACACTCCTGTTTATATAAGGTCCCACAGTTGACAGTGCATGTCATAGAAAAAAATCAAGCCATGAGGTTAAAGGAATTGTCCGTAGAGCACAGAGACAGGATTATGTCAAGGCACAGATCTGGGGAAGGGTACCAAAACATTTCTGCAGCATCAAACATCCCCAAGAACACAGTGGCCTCCATCATTCATAAATGGAAGAAGTTTGGAACCACCAGGACTCTTCCTAGAGCTGGCCACCCGGCCAAACTGAGCAATCGGAGGAGAAGTGCCTAGGTCAGGGACGTGACCAAGAACCCGATGATCACTCTTACATAGATCTAGAGTTCCTCTGATGAGATGGGAGAACCTTCCAGAAGGACAACCAACTCTGTAGCACTCCACCAATCAGGTATTTATGGATGATCGGCCAGACGGAAGCCACTTCGGTAAAGGGCACATGACAGCCCGCTTGGAGTTGGCCAAAAACCACCTAAACAATATCAGACCATGTGAAAAGAATCTCAGACCAATCTCAGACCATGCGCCACATCTGGAGGAAACCTGGCACCATCCCTATGGTGAAGCTTGGTGGTGGCAGAATCACGCGGTGGGGATGTTTTTCAGCGGCAGGGACTGGGAAACTATGCAGGATCGAGGCAAAGATGAACGGATCAAAGTACTGAGATTTCCTTGATGAAAACTTGGTCGAGAGCTCTCAGGACCTCAGAGTGGGGCGATGGTTCACCTTCCAACAGGGCAAGAACCCTAAGCACTACTCTCACGACTTCCACCGAAGGAGGCTCCTCTCCCTGTTCGGGATGCGGTCAGCGAACGTTGTCGCCGGCCTACTAGCTGCCACCGATCCCTTTCCTTTTTTGTTTGGTTTTATCTGTCTTGTTTCTAGTTTAGGCTAATCAGTGGGGTATTTAATCTCGCACTACCCGCTAGGTTTTGCGCGGGATTGTTTGTGTTACTGTCATTGGCTTGGGTTGCGTGTTTCCCTGTTATGCAGGTTAATTTCACGGGACTGTTTTTCCCGCACGTTAGTTTAGTCAGAGGGGTGTGTTCCTCCGTTTTCGACTAGACTGCATTCCTGTTTTCTAGTGGCTGCTTATGTGTTCCTGTACCTGTTTTGTTGGTGGATCAGTAAATGAAATGCCCTTCTTGAAATTCTTGCTCTCCTGCGCCTGACTCCACATCCACCTCTCCTAGGGAGATACTGACACACAGGAGTGGCTTCAAGACAAGTATCAGAATGTCCTGGAGTGGTCCAGCCAGAGCTTGGACTTAAACCTGATCGAACATCTCTGGAGGGAACTGAAAACTGTTCTGCAGAAAGCTTCCCATCCAACCTGACAGAGCTTGAGGGGATTTGCAGAGAAGAATGGGAGAAACTCCCCAAATACAGGTGCGCAAAGCTTGTAGCGCCGTACCTTAAGAAGACTCAAGGCTGTAATCGCTGCCAACTGTGCTTCAACAAAGTACTGAGTAAAGGTTCTGAATACTTATAAAAATGTAATATTTCAGTTTTTTATTTTTTATAATTAGCAAATTGGCTAAAAAACAGTTTTTGCTTTGTCATTATTGCATATTGTGTATAGATAGATCAGGGGAAAAAATTATTTAATCCATTTCAGAAAAAAGTTGAAACCAAACATAATGTGGAAAAAGTCAAGGGGTCTGAATACTTTCCAACTGCACTGGCAAGAAAAAGTATGTGAACCCTTTGGAAGTACCTGGATATCTGCATATATTGGTCATAAAATTTGAACTGAACTTCATCTAGGTCACAACAATAGACAAACACAGTCTGCTTAAACTAATAACACACAAACAATTATACGTTTTCATCTCTTTATTGAACACACCGTGTAAACATTCACAGTGCATGGTGGAAAAACTATGTGAACCCTTGGATTCAATAATAACTGGTTGTCCCTCCTTTGCCTGCAATAACCTCAACCACACGAGTTCTGTAGTTGTGGATCAGACCTGCAAAATGGTCAGGAGAAATGTTGTACCCTTCCTCTTTACAAAACTGTTTCAGTTCAGCAAAATTCTTGGGATGTCTGGTGTGAACTGTTCTCTTGAGTTCTCTTGACTGGGCCACTCCAGAATGTGTATTTTCTTCTGTTGAAGCCATTCTGTTGTTGATTTATTTCTGTGTTTTGGGTCATTGTCCTGTTGCAACTTCTGTTGAGCTTCAATTGGCAGACAGATAGCCTAACATTCTCCTGCAAAATCCCTTAATGAACTTAATAAATAGACGAGCACTCCTAGGGAGAGTAGCAACAGTGCTGAAATTTCTCCATTTATAGACAATTTGTGTTACCGTGGATTGCTGAACATCAAGGCTTTTAGAGATACTTTTGTAACCCTTTCCAGCTTTATGCAAGTCAACAATTCTTAATCTTAGGTCTTCTGGGATCTCTTTTGTTCGAGGCATGGTTCCCATCAGGCAATGGTTCTTGTGAATAGCAAACTCAAATTTGGTGAGTTTTTTTATAGTGCAAGGCAGCTCTAATCTCCAATCTCGTCTCATTGATTGTACTCCAGGTTAGCCTAGGGATTCACATACTTTTTCCAACCTACACTGTGAATGTTTAAACTATGTACTCAATATAGACAAGAAAAATACAGTAATTTGTGTGTTATTAGTTTAAGCACACTTTGTTTGTCTATTGTTGTAACTTAGATGAAGATCAGATCAAATTTGATGACCAATGTATGCAGAAATCAAGGTAATTCCAAAGGGTTCACATCATTTTTCTTGCCACTATACATATAGGATGCATTTGTTTCTGGAGCAGTGAAAAGTTGGTGAAATGTAAAATAAAACAGCACACACACACACGCAAGCACACACACGCACACACAACATCACGCCCCATAGCCTTGCCAACCCATATGGCTCAAGGATAATAAACTCAACGGCCAGCAACGTCTCCTCAGTCTGCAAGTCAAAGGAGTGCATATCCCTCTCCTCATACCTCTTTTGGCCTCCCTCTGTGGCAGAGTGAAGGGTCCTCTCCAAACCCTGTGTGTGTGTGTGTGTGTGTGTGTGTGTGTGTGTGTGTGTGTGTGTGTGTGTGTGTGTGTGTGTGTGTGTGTGTGTGTGTGTGTGTGTGTGTGTGTGTGTGTGTGTGTGTGTGTGTGTGTGTGTGTGTGTGTGTGTAGGGGGTCACAGTAACCAGTTTGATGAGTTAGATGAGAGTCTTCCCGATGGGAGAGAGAGGAGAAGAGATGTTAGGGAGGAGTGTGAAGAGGCTTATAATAAACAGTTAATGTGTGTAAACGAGCAGAGTGTCACGTTCTGACCTTAGTTACTTTGTTTTGTCTTTGTTTTAGTATGGTCAGGGCGTGAGTTGGGGTGGGCAGTCTGTTTGTTTTTCTATGTTGGTTTCTGTGTTCGGCCTAGTATGATTCTCAATCAGAGGCAGGTGTCGTTAGTTGTCTCTGATTGAGAATCATACTTAGGTAGCCTTTTTCCACCTGTGTTTCGTGGGTATTTATTTTTCTGTTCTGTGTTTTGTTGCACCGTTCAGGACTGTTCGTTTGTCGTGTATTGTTTTTGTTTCAGTATTCATTCTTTATTAAATTACAATGAAAACTTACCACGCTGCACCTTGGTCCTCTCTTTCTCCCGACGACAGCCGTTACAGACACACCCACCACCAAAGGAGCAGCGTGGTAACGGGCAGCAGCAGCAGCGATCGCAGGACTCCTGGACATGGGAGGAGATTCTGGACAGCAAGGGACCCTGGGCACAGGCTGGAGGATATCGCCATCGCCGCCCCAAGGCTGAGCTGGAGGCAGCGAAAGCCGAGAGGCAGTGGTATGGGGAGGCAGCACGGCGGCGCGGTTGGAAGCCCGAGAGGCAGCCCCAAAAATGTATTGGGGGGTGTCACATGGGTTGTGTGGCTAAGTCAGGTAGGAGACCTGAGCCAACTCACCGCGCTTACCGTGGAGAGTGAGGGACCGGGCAGGCACCGTGTTATGCCGTGAGGCGCACGGTGTCCCCAGTGCGTGTGCATAGCCCGGTGCGGTACATTGCAGCGCCTCGTATCGGCCGGGCTAGAGTGGGCATCTTGCATTGCTTCTAGTTCATTAACATATTTGAGGCGTGCCTTGTAAGAGGGTGCATTTGTGGCACCCATTCGTGAGAGTGATGTACCAATTTAACTGATATGTTGTAGTAGTGTCCCAGCATTGAAATATGTATAGGGGACATATTGGAGTGGCAGCAGTCCACAAACATTTAATGGTTGAGTATCTGCCATGTCCTTGGTCTGTTTAGTCACTGCAAGTTTGGAAGCCTTTATTAAGGCCTCTAGAAGTGCAAGTTATATTAAAAACCACATATTTATATATATATATGATATGCTGTAATATGTAAACACATTACCTAGCAGCCAAACTGTTTGCACCAATCCAATGCAATTACAGTAAAATACTGTAAAAGACAAACCCTTCCTCCCCTCAATTAATTTAATTAATTCACTCTTCCATCAATTCAGTCATTCATTACAATTACCATATTACGGAAACATAATATAATGTACATACTTATACTGGCAGCAGAGTTGCCAGCAAATTACTGTAATTGTATTATAAGCACTGTGTTTCTTACTGTAAAACATTATACAGCAATGCTGTAAAGCCAAATTATAGTATATACCTGGAACATGTGCTTCCAGAATAATGCTGTAAATTTACAGGGAAAAGTTGTTCAGTCACTCTCATATGCATATGCACACTGTACTGTAAGGAGCACACTTCGGTTTTCCCATGTGTCCCATGCTTTGTAATATAACACCCCAGTTACAACTATAGCATCCCTCTATCTCTCCCTGTCTCTCCATATATCTTCCCAGGCCTCCAATGCATTGTTCCCTCCAGTGAGGACAGAGCCAGGACCTGTATTTGGAGTGCGGCTGCTTTCCGATTGAGTGAGAACAATGCCCCTGGGGGTTAAGGGGTGGGGGAGGTGGACGAGAACGGGGTGATGAGAGGAGAAGAGAGAGTGGGAACAGTGGCAGCAGAGGGATTCTGGATCACCTTCAAAGAGCTGCTGTCTCAGCAGAGAGATTGCGGAGAGAAAGCGAGAGTGAGTGAGAGATTGAGAGTCTGAAGAAAGAAAAAGGGAGAGAGTGGATGAAACAAGATCAAGTTGGACTTGGTACTCAGTCCATTCCAATCACTTTTATTATATTTTTCTACCTTTATCTCTTTTGCTTCTTTTCTTCCTCTCTCTCGCATCTCATTCTATGTATAGTACAGTTCAACTCTTCCCTTCTTACTCCCCCTTTCTCTCTTCCCCTTCCTGGCATGTGTGTCTTTCAAACAGTGAGTACAGCGGTGCTGAGATGATCTATCTGTGCAGGAGCAGGGAGATATGGGAAATCTGCACGGCACAAAGGCGTTGTTGCTTCCTTAGGGGGCTGTGTGTGTGTGTGTGTGTGTGTGTGTGTGTGTGTGTGTGTGTGTGTGTGTGTGTGTGTGTGTGTGACAAGGAATGTGGAAAAAGTTTGCCCCTGCAGGCCACCTCACCTACCTTAAAGATCCCACAACACTCCAACTGGGCTCACACACACACACACACACACACACACACACACACACACACACACACACACACACACACACACACACACACACACACACACACACACACACGCCTCAATACAGTTTTCGGTTACGTAACACTGCACCTTAGAGGCTGCTGCCCTACATTCATAGACTTGAAATCCCTGGCCACTTTAATAATGGAACACTAGTCACTAATAATATTTTGATATTTTGGCTTTACTCATCTGACAAACAAAAATAGAAACATCCCTTTTTCAGGACCCTGTCTTTCAAAGATTCGTTAAAATCCAAATAACTTCACAGATCTTCATTGTAAATGGGTTTAAACACTGTTTCCTATGCTTGTTCAATGAACCATAACAATTAAAGAACATGCACCTGTGGAACGGTCGTTAAGACACTAACAGCTTACAGACGGTAGGCAATTAAGGCCACAGTTCTGAAAACTTAGGACACTAAAGAGGCCTTTCTACTCCCTCTGAAAAACACCAAAAGAAAGATGCCCAAGGTCCCT